>NC_031979.2:28166725-28481931 GCF_001858045.2 Oreochromis niloticus
TTTAAAGTGAAGGGACAGGATATTAGGTTTTAGTGTATGGTAGAAACAGGATGTGTGCAGGCAGTGTTGAAACAAATGTACTCATCTTACTTTAAGATTGGAAATACAAACGTATGATTGTGGGCATTATATCCAGCAAGTTGAAATTAAATGTTTTATCCCAGCGATAGAACTTCACTGCTTTCATACAGTACTCTCTTATTATGGGCACAGCACGGAGATATATGATGTTGTAAGACCTGCTTTGTTTCAGAACATGAGATGTTCATGGACATTAAGCTAAAATATGATTTATTTAAGTGTTATTTGTGATTAAATATCACGATTTTCTGTCAGTGTTGTTGTAATGCAGTTTTGTTTTGGGGTTTGTTTTTAGCTTTGTCATGGTTATATAAAACAGAGAGGTTTGGACAGGCAATTTATCTAAATGTTAATCAACCTTTATAACCACTAAAGCACACCCTCTATTCATACTGGAAATCTGACTTTTGGCAAAAGTTCATTGTTAATCAATGGTGCACAAAACTTTCTGTTTGTTCAGCACACGTAGTTCACGTTTGCCAAATTACTCCCATGTACTGAAACAGCAATTTCTTCACATAAAACAGTCAAATCTAGGAAAAGTTGCCACCCCAGACCTTCTCAATCAGCTAAGTGAATTTGCAGATTCATACACATACAGTGCTAAAAACACAAAGTGGATCTTGAAGTCTATAATCTTTTTTCTTTCTGGTTTCAGAAACTCACAGCAGAATATCAAAGTGCTGCCCACAATGTCATTGTCATGCATTACAAGTGTGACCTGGGCTGTATCCCAATTCAGGGTCTGCAGCCTTAAAGTGTCATGATCCTGGGCCATGTTGGCCCAGCATTCTTAGTAGTTGTGTATTTTTGTATTTTGTTCTTTATTTATGCATTGGTTCCTAGGTTGTTCAGTTAAGATGTTCCTTATTTGGTCACCCTCTGTGTGCCCTTCTGTATCTGTGAACCCTCGTCTCCCCTCCTTGTGTTTTATTCCATGTTTTCCCAGCCTGCTATGCCTGTGCTCTCCTCTCTCTCTCTCTCTCTCTCTCTCTCTCACTCTCTCTCTCTCTCTCTCTTTCTCCTCCTGTCTGCACCTCTGTACTTCCTGTTTTACTTTGACAGTCTCCCGTCAGTGTCGTGTTTCTACCGCCATGTCTCGTTACGATTATCTGTGTCAGCTGTGTTCCCCGTGTGCTTCCCTCGTTAACCCTCTGTGTATTTATGTGCATGTCTCTCTCAGTTCAGTGTCGCGTCGTCAATGTCTCCTCCCCGAACCTGTGTGCCTTTCTGTGTTTCCTCGGTCCTCAGTTTAGTTTACCCAGTTCAGTTCTCTTACTTTGTAAGACCTGCAATAAAGCAGCGATTTTGAGTTCAGCTTCTGTCTCTGAGTTTTGCATTTGGGTCCTCATCTGCCTTCACACAGCCGGTTCATGACATAAAGTACGCAGCCTCAACGGTCCTCAAGGGCCGCGTACTCAAAGACCGCTAAGGCCGGAAGTGCGAGGCTTGTGAAATGGGACGGTCTAGCCTCCGTCGTGCTGCCCAGGTTGCCTAGCAACCATGATAGCTGGAAACATGTGGTTGACAGAAATGAAGAAGAACACATTTTGTTCGTTTGTTTGTTTCTACACAAGCTTTGTGTGATTTAATAAGTATCTGAGGCTGAGACCACAGGACTGTAAAACATGATTGTTGGGCTTCATATCTGTACTGAACAGTCATTTAAGATTAGCTAGTAAATAACAATTAGTTAATGTTGTTCATGAGACTAAAGTCACTATGATATGGCCAATATTATAGTTATTATATTAATCGTTATTAGTTATTACAGCAGTGAGTTTGAACTCTCAAATCAAATCACTTCTATTGTCACATCACATGTGCAGGTACAGCACATGTGAGTGAACTCTGTGTCAAATACTGAGCTTCAGTAAAGATTCAAGTTGCAGTTATTTATGTCCTATCACCTTAAATCTTCACTCAAAGACAAGTATCTTTGACAGTGTGTGTATATATAGATGTATTATACACAAGAGACAAATCTTGTTCCTTCAGTATGTTGGCATTATTACATTTGGCTCAATGCTTACATGTGTAACAAGAAAATGTACGAGCTGTGAAAACTGTTTCTGATAGAATAAAGAGTAGACTGATATATTAAATATTCCTTTATTGGGTGAGAAAATCAGACCATGTCATAACTGCTTTAAGTCATACAGAATAGATATCAGAGCCTTAAACAGGCTGACTTCTGCTAAATGGGTCAAACTGGGAAGAAAGTCTACAAACACATAACATCCTTATAGAATATCATGTAACACTATAGATCAACTTAGCTCAGAATATATAAAGCATATAAACAATTACAGCAATATGATGTAAACTGAAAAGCAGCACAAAGGTGTGCTAGCTTAGCCACAATCATGATAAGTGGAAAAACCAGGAATGAAATGCAGTAAGAGGTCAACGTTTTAGCAGTTTTGCTGCTTGATCTGCAGTAGAGTAAATGGACAAAGAACCAATACTTCTTTACAGTTCTTAAGTTGACTTTTTTATTTGTACTGGCAACTTTTTACTTTTACTCCTGTCATCCTAACACAACTCTTTCTGACATTTTCAATAAAGGCTCATGACTTTAGGCTTAACAAATCTGAGGGGATCTAATATTTCTTGTTGTCACAGTCAGTGGGTGCAGACTGTGTGGAGTGGAGAATAGAGGACCCAAATGCAGACAAAACAATGCTTGGAAACGAACTTAATATTAACTGAACGTGAGCCATTTATGAAAGGCTGGTTTTAACTGGACAAAACAAGAAGCAAAAGTAAACATTAACCTTCACTGGGTGAACTAGCAAAACATAAAAAACCCTGAACATGGACATAGACACGGACATGTAAATCTGACATGAAAGACGAGGAATGAATGAAAACAAACAGACTAAATGTACACAGGAGGTGATCGGGGGAAGTGGAAACACATGGGGAAACAGCTGATTAGAATGAACATAATGGTGCCACAGGGGAAGTGAAACTAAACACAATGAACATTTGACACCAGAGCTCTTCAAAATAAAACAGAAAACAAAACGGGACGCATACATGACATGAGCTTGACAACATAGGACACGCAGAAATGAAACGTTACGGGTTAAGACACGCAGACTTAAAATGATGAACTGACGAGAGAGACTTAAACATAGGGGTTGATAACACAAAGGGAGAACTAAGAAACAATGAACTATAACAGCAACCTAGGCATAATAGAAGTGAGCTTAGATAACTAAATAAGACTTAAACATAAACAATGAATATCATAAGAAAACTCCAAACACTGGGTCAAACAACCCAGGACCGTGACACCTGTCACTACACCCCTGCAAACATCAAACTGATTTTAAATCTAAATGGAGGGAACTATGTCATTAAAGACAGACCTATTGGTGTATCCATCACTGCTATTTGTCACATATGAAAAGATGAAGAAGGCACAAAGAAAAATCTAATTTATGAGTTATAGCTCTATACTGAAGGGTTAAAGTGGAGCAGATCTGGTGTGGTGCAGATTTCCCTAAGTTGTAGTTATGACACTTCAGTATGTAGCTAGTGTTGCATAAGAGGAGTAATGATTTATAAGTGGCAGGTAGTTTTTCACAGTTCAACAAGTATCAGCAAACACACAAATTGTTTGTGTGCAGGTTGTCAAGCAGTGAGTCTAAAGATCCAGCTGCTGTATTTCCATGTTGAGATAAGAATGTGAGATAGTTTCATTCAGAGATGGAGAAAAATGTAAGAAAGAGGAGAGGAATAAGAAATGTGTCATGGTCCTGGGTCGGTGACCCAGTGTTTCTGAGTTTTGTACATTTTTTTGTTTAGATTTCCACTGTGTTTTTTTCTCACTGTGTCTTGCTCCCTAGCCCTTTAGTATTTCTTGAGTCCAGTTTTAGGTTTTGTTATGTGGCTTCCCTGTGGTCTGTATTTTCTGTTTTACTTTGATAGTCCCCGTCCTGTGTGTAGTGTCTCTCTCTGTTTCTTTCTCTCTGATTGTGGAATAAAAGTATGAACATGTATTTCTAAGTTACACTTGTGTTTGAATCCTGCAGCTTATCACACATTTGATTTCCATGTGTGACAACTGCAAGTGTCCAGAGTGAGGACAGACTGAGGGACCCACTGCTGCACATCATCTGTGAGGCTTTGCACCCCTGATGATCCACCAGGACAAACAGCAGTGTGTGAGGAAGAGGAGGAGGAAGAGCCAGCAGCAGCTGACAGATGGAGAGAATAAACAGACTGTTCCCCGTTTGTGAAGGACTGCTAGGAAAGTTTAACATAACTAACTGTCTGTCCTGAATCAGTCTTATTAGGTAATGTTCAAGTAATGTTATCATTCCAGTGTTTTCAGTGTGGGAGAAAGTACTCAGGGCCTTCAAGTTACACACTATGAAAGGCGGCAACAAGTTTAATATTCAGAAACCTAAAGTATGTATCAGCAGCAGAATGGAGCTAAAAATAAATGTTTGTTTCAGTTCTATGAGGCTTTGAGTATTTTGGATTAGTAGTACTGCTGTGTTTGTTGCATCATATTGCTGTAATTGTTTATATGCTTTATATATTCTGAGCTAAGTTGATCTATAGTGTTACATCACATTCTATAAGGATGTTATGTGTTTGTAGACTTTCTGCCCAGTTTGACCCATTTAGCAGAAGTCAGCCTGTTTAAGGCTCTGATATCTATTCTGTATGACTTAAAGCAGTTATGACATGGTCTGATTTTCTCACCCAATAAAGGAATATTTAATATATCAGTCTACTCTTTATTCTATCAGAAACAGTTTTCACAGCTCGTACATTTTCTTGTTACACATGTAAGCATTGAGCCAAATGTAATAATGCCAACATACTGAAGGAACAAGATTTGTCTCTTGTGTATAATACATCTATATATACACACACTGTCAAAGATACTTGTCTTTGAGTGAAGATTTAAGGTGATAGGACATAAATAACTGCAACTTGAATCTTTACTGAAGCTCAGTATTTGACACAGAGTTCACTCACATGTGCTGTACCTGCACATGTGATGTGACAATAGAAGTGATTTGATTTGAGAGTTCAAACTCACTGCTGTAATAACTAATAACGATTAATATAATAACTATAATATTGGCCATATCATAGTGACTTTAGTCTCATGAACAACATTAACTAATTGTTATTTACTAGCTAATCTTAAATGACTGTTCAGTACAGATATGAAGCCCAACAATCATGTTTTACAGTCCTGTGGTCTCAGCCTCAGATACTTATTAAATCACACAAAGCTTGTGTAGAAACAAACAAACGAACAAAATGTGTTCTTCTTCATTTCTGTCAACCACATGTTTCCAGCTATCATGGTTGCTAGGCAACCTGGGCAGCACGACGGAGGCTAGACCGTCCCATTTCACAAGCCTCGCACTTCCGGCCTTAGCGGTCTTTGAGTACGCGGCCCTTGAGGACCGTTGAGGCTGCGTACTTTATGTCATGAACCGGCTGTGTGAAGGCAGATGAGGACCCAAATGCAAAACTCAGAGACAGAAGCTGAACTCAAAATCGCTGCTTTATTGCAGGTCTTACAAAGTAAGAGAACTGAACTGGGTAAACTAAACTGAGGACCGAGGAAACACAGAAAGGCACACAGGTTCGGGGAGGAGACATTGACGACGCGACACTGAACTGAGAGAGACATGCACATAAATACACAGAGGGTTAACGAGGGAAGCACACGGGGAACACAGCTGACACAGATAATCGTAACGAGACATGGCGGGAGAAACACGACACTGACGGGAGACTGTCAAAGTAAAACAGGAAGTACAGAGGTGCAGACAGGAGGAGAAAGAGAGAGAGAGAGAGAGAGAGAGAGAGAGAGAGAGAGAGAGAGGAGAGCACAGGCATAGCAGGCTGGGGAAACATGGAATAAAACACAAGGAGGGGAGACGAGGGTTCACAGATACAGAAGGGCACACAGAGGGTGACCAAATAAGGAACATCTTAACTGAACAACCTAGGAACCAATGCATAAATAAAGAACAAAATACAAAAATACACAACTACTAAGAATGCTGGGCCAACATGGCCCAGGATCATGACACTTTAAGGCTGCAGACCCTGAATTGGGATACAGCCCAGGTCACACTTGTAATGCATGACAATGACATTGTGGGCAGCACTTTGATATTCTGCTGTGAGTTTCTGAAACCAGAAAGAAAAAAGATTATAGACTTCAAGATCCACTTTGTGTTTTTAGCACTGTATGTGTATGAATCTGCAAATTCACTTAGCTGATTGAGAAGGTCTGGGGTGGCAACTTTTCCTAGATTTGACTGTTTTATGTGAAGAAATTGCTGTTTCAGTACATGGGAGTAATTTGGCAAACGTGAACTACGTGTGCTGAACAAACAGAAAGTTTTGTGCACCATTGATTAACAATGAACTTTTGCCAAAAGTCAGATTTCCAGTATGAATAGAGGGTGTGCTTTAGTGGTTATAAAGGTTGATTAACATTTAGATAAATTGCCTGTCCAAACCTCTCTGTTTTATATAACCATGACAAAGCTAAAAAAAAACCCCAAAACAAAACTGCATTACAACAACACTGACAGAAAATCGTGATATTTAATCACAAATAACACTTAAATAAATCATATTTTAGCTTAATGTCCATGAACATCTCATGTTCTGAAACAAAGCAGGTCTTACAACATCATATATCTCCGTGCTGTGCCCATAATAAGAGAGTACTGTATGAAAGCAGTGAAGTTCTATCGCTGGGATAAAACATTTAATTTCAACTTGCTGGATATAATGCCCACAATCATACGTTTGTATTTCCAATCTTAAAGTAAGATGAGTACATTTGTTTCAACACTGCCTGCACACATCCTGTTTCTACCATACACTAAAACCTAATATCCTGTCCCTTCACTTTAAATTGTATTACATGTGTTTGTGTCTGTGTTCAAGTTTTGTTGCCTCTGTTTCATTTATATAAGTGTGTTGCCTCACTAACATCGGAGGAATTATAAGAGGAAGACATGAACTCTGCACTAAAGCAGAGATGGCCATAGAAGTTAAACTTTCAGGGTAGAAACAAAAAAAGTTTTTAATACCTACATTTGAAACAAAAATCTACAAACTCTTGAAGTGTTTCTTTCTTTCAGATTGAAGTAATAAATGGAGCTTTTACATCTCTGTGACCAAATAAATTAAAGTTATTTCCAAATGGATGCCAAGTTGTGAGTTTTTTTTTTGAAGGACCTTGTTGTCCTAGAAGGCTTAGGCAGAGAGATCTGTAACTACAAATAAATTCCTGTGTCATGCTGTTTGGCATGGCGAACTCACTTGGAGAGTGCATTACAATTTTCCCTTTGCCCTTTCATTGTTAGCAACATTAGGTTGTAGTGTAGTCTGCGGTAGCATTTTGGCACATTAGCTCTGCAGGATAAAGTGCATGATTGAAAGTAAGCTGATTCACACTGCACTGATCCCTGCAGTTGAGCCTGAAACTCCACCTTACTGTGACAAAGGGGAAAGTACTGATACGACTGAGGAACGGATCTGACAAACAGTGGGGATAGTGGAATAAAAAAGAAAAACAAAATAAAGGCAAACAGGCTTTCATTAAAA
Source organism: Oreochromis niloticus (assembly GCF_001858045.2). NCBI lineage: Eukaryota > Metazoa > Chordata > Actinopteri > Cichliformes > Cichlidae > Oreochromis > Oreochromis niloticus. Next base: position 28,174,418 of record NC_031979.2, read on the forward strand.
TCAAGACCACTAGAATAACAATCAAATTTAAAACAAGAACTAAAACTTGAGCCCAAAAACTTTACAAATAACCCTGGACCACGACATTTTGTCAGCATGGTTGGGTTTTGTGTTGATGCTTTAGTCAAATTCCTCACACTTGTGAACATAGTTGGCAGTAAAGATATAATCCATCTCAGCCTCCCTTTGCTCTCAAACAGCATCAGTTCTCCTCCTGCTCGGAGACATGCGATCAGTCTTGTTGTCATGTTTACAAAAACAGTTAGAGAGAACTATTACTTTATGACACAGTATCACACTATATGGTATCATCACACTGTTGCCATTACACAGTAAATCTGCATTTTTTACATATTAATAAATGTAGTAAGGACATAACATGGCCCTCTGTATTACTAGAGAGGGTGTCACTTGTCAAAGAGATTCAAGACACACACTCACGCTCAGGGCCGTGCAGAGACGTTTAAAGGGGCGGGTGCTCCAAGCTAAAAAGGGGCACATTGAACCAGGTTGAATAACAACAACAACACACATTCATCAAGAATCTAATATGGGATCGCATCATACTACATCACTGTTGTGAGGTGGCGACAAGGCAAAGCAAATGTAGCCGATGAATTACCTGATGGGTACAATGTTGCTGTTGAGGGGTTTCTGCTGCTCCTGCTGCTGATAGTGCTGGAGGGCAGGGCTGATCTGAGACTGTAGACATTCAAAAGTTCACAGGAGAGACGGGAGCTGATTAAACAAGTGTCATGAGATAATAACAAAATGCAAAGATTGTGCTTGGAACCATAAGGCAACAAAAAACTGTGAGAAATAATTTAGGCTCTGCCTGTGAATCACTCTTTGCTTCTCTTCTTCCTTCCATCCCATCATTTCATCTATCACTCTCCACTTACTGTCTATCTGAAAACAAAGCACAACTTGCTATTGCAATAAACTATGATTTAATTATCCACACCTAACAACTCTTGCACTTAACCTATAATAAAATGATGACAAAAAATAATGTTATAGCACCGTCTTTAGTAGCCTCACACAGCTCCTACTGTTTCCTCCTCATGTCCTTACCAGCCATGTCTGGACAATGTTATATCATGAGTAATATGTTTTTTTTAATCCATCTAAATAAAACACACACATGCACACACAGTGACATTTTAGACCTTCTTCAGAATACTGTATATACTATGGGCATCATGGTGCTGATCCAGAATCCTTACATTATTATTTATTACTAGAGCTACAATAATAAAGCAATGAGGAGGAGGAAGTAATAAATATGAAATAAGCAGTGTTGCCAACTTAGCGACTTTGTCGCTATATTTAGCGAGTTTTTTTTTTTCTTAAAAAAGTCGCTAAAAAAGACGTGAAAACGCGTATCGCTTTTACTCTCAACAAGCAGCGGGTGCTGTAACACAGTCAGTTCTTCTTTTACTCTTACTCTTATGCTGTTTTGTGGATCACAAGGTTTAAAACTACTTATAAACACACACAAACACGAAGTAACTCCACCAGAGTGCCTATTTCGGGTCACTTTTGCCGGTCCAAGCCCGGGTAAAGGAGCAGGGTTGGAATTGTGACATTAAAAAAAAACAATAATTGCTAAAAGAAATTTAATTTGTAGTTCTAAATAAACTCTAAATGCATTTAGAACGTTTTTTACTCACTTTATGTCTCTTCCACGATGTTATTTTTCTCTCCAACAACATAGGTTACAATTAGATTAGCATGACCAATTATGCAAATTAGGTGATGACGTCATTTAGCGACTTCTAGCGACTTTTAGGACAACCAATAGCGATTTTCCTTACTGAGGAGTTGGCAACACTGGAAATAATGTGTTTATGATGATTCCATTTGTTTCACTATCCACTCTGTGCAGGCAGAAAGTTTATTACATTTTAAACTGTAGAGATTCAATAATTTTACTGCTGTAAAATCCAAATTTTGTCTTATTTAAAATAAAAATCTAATATAATCTGCTTCTTAATGTATGTTCTTTAAAATACAGCGTGTTTTTTTAATATATTATAATTATAAGAATCCATAATTATGTGGACATGCATATTAGATCGTTTTTTAGTGAAATATAATCCCTCCAGAAAGGCAGGAAAAGCCCTGTAACTTACTTTAAAACTAAATACGGTGGACAGAGCTACAGACCCATGACAGCCTTACCCAGTCAGCCAGCAGCTATGACCAGCACTACATGTGCAGTTAATAAAAGGACAGGTAATGTTTGTCGCGCTGTTGCACACACAGCACGCTCGTTTGTTTCAGTTCGTCAGTTGCAACAAGACAGCTTACCAACGTGTACGTAATAAGCTAATACTCCTGTGTGCTTTAGACTACAGTGTGCGCTGTACACCTACTTACTGTTTTTGTCGCATCAGTCTGTGTCTCTGAGTTAATTTGTGTTTCTCCTACAGCTCCGGACCGCAAAAATGCGCGTGCTCTTTGTGAGCTCCTTCCCGGCTCGTAACCAGCGCGTTCTGCCATTAAGGATCATTGGTTAAATGTGATCATGTGACTGATGCAAGTCAGATCCTTTTATTTAGCAAAACTGTGATTAATAGTTAAATATTATTGTTGAGGGGCACAGACAGGACTCCACACGCACACACACATAAAAAAATAAATAAATACATTTTTTTTAAAGTTGCCTCAACAAAAGGGCACTTTGGGCACCCATCAGGAAAGGGGCAGGTGCTCAAGCCCCTCTTGCTCCCCCCTCTGCACGTGCCTGCTCACGCTGGTGACATCCTCAGAGTCCATTCTGAAAATAAAACATGACAAAGAGGAAGCACCTCATATTCTAGTGTTAAGCTTCACCAGAAGACTCAGACTAGACCAGACTCAGAAATTAACATCTCATCAGCAGTAAAAGTACACTTACAGTTAAAAAACTATCCATCAACTAAAATCTGTTACGATAAGAAAACTGTCATTAACTGGCTGTGACCATTTACACGGGAATTCCTGGGTGAATTAAAATGTACTCTGAATTGAATAAAAGGAAGCAAATAAATGGATGGAAATCAGATTGAGGGTCATGTAGCAAAGTTAAATCATGTCCATGTTCCATAGTGTTTCTGTGCTGGACTAAACTAACTAATAATTCTGTGCACCAATTATGATGGTGACCTTTTACACAGAGAGATTTACATTGTGAGTAAAACGCCGGTGGTTAAACTGGTTTATTTACACTATGATAAACTGACCGCCCCACACACCCAGCCTTCCTGTCTTATATAACAGTGACACTGCTGGAAAAAACCCCCAGCAACATCTGCTTGCACTCTGCTGAAACTGAGTTTTCACTTCAAAGCTAAGCTGGATTTTCCTAGGGTCCCAGGCACAGCCCGCCAGTCTGTATACCTATTAAACACCTATTATTTTAGTATTGTGTTGGATAAGTGTTTTGCATATTGAAGAAAAAAACACTTAGACTTTTCACCCAAATAAACCTATAGTGCACTAAATGTGAATTAATAATATATTTAAAATATGAAAAGTAGATATGGTCAAAAAAGCAGAGTACTTTGTTGAATACTTCAGTTGTGGAAATAGTAAATAGTAAATCATGACACTGATTTACTCTTACGTATCCTTTCGGCATCCCTTTGGTCACTGTTTAAGTGTAACTGATTATTTCCGAGCTTACAGCACACCTGCACACCTACTTTTATCATGCAATAAAAAAGGCAGTAAAAAATCAGTCATGCTGTGCTGTGTTGAATTATATCAACCTGAATAACCAGTCTTTGCAGGTATGCAATGCTAAGAGTAAGTAAACACATCTTGATGGGCTACAACAGCTGAAGACCACATCAGGCTCCTGCCGGCCAAGAACAGAAATATAGGATAAAAATATTAATAGCTGAAGCCTTGTCAGTTTATGAGTCCTTTGCGACTGTCGCTGCACGCTCGGAGCCATAAACACAAATTGCTTTGACACTAGTAACAGGCAATAATAAAGGTGTAAGGTTCACGTCGCACGGTTTACATCCTTTAGAATTAGCGTTTTACTTGCTCATCAGGTGCGTGTCATTCTAACAATGATGATGTAACGTGTCACAGAGAAAAAGTTATCTCAAACTGTTTTCATAAACCTGACAACAGGATTGGCTGAAAGCCTCCCTGCAGGGCGGAGAACTGTAGCTGTTTGAGAGGAAAAGGGGGCTGACATGACTCAGGTGTTTCTATACATATATAAATGCTCACACGGGACAGTGAAAGATCCGTCGCTCTCTCTCTTCGTATTTGTGCTTCTTTCGTGCTTGTAGCAGGTTACCGCTGTGATGGACCGCTGGCGGGGCAGAGTGGCTCTGGTGACCGGAGCCTCGGTCGGGATTGGGGCGGCTATAGCCGTAGAGCTGGTCCGGCTCGGTATGAAAGTAGTGGGCTGCGCCAGGGACGTCGCAAAAATCCAGGTTTGTTCTGAAGTGAAAACTCAGTTTCAGCGTAGAGTATCTGGACCTATATCCATGGCCGGACTGGTAATCTAGTATGCCGGGTATTTTCCCAGTGGGCCGAAGCATTTTTCTTCTTCTTCTTTGCATTAGTTCAATTTTCATTTTCAATCAAATCTCTTAACGCCTCTGACCCCTCCCTCTACTTTCCGTGTGCACCTACGCACCCTAGAACAAAGTTAGTGTTAATAAAGCGGTAGATACAAACAAAGAAAGAAAAGAGAAAAAAAACTAAGAGAGAAAATAAACAAGAAATAGATACAGCAAAGTGTGTCAAATTAACCGACATGTTAGCAGTGCAGTAGTACCAGCAACAGCTGACATAAAGCCCTGGCATTGTAGCTTATTGCTTTATTTTTGTGTCTCTATAATAAACGCACGTAAATAATTTTTGCAAGAACAAATGTTGCATTTTGAGGAGAAAATTATTTTCATGTACAAAATTCTGAAATACATGTACAGAATTCATGTATTTCAGTGTTTGCTATTATCCATATAGACACAAAATAATAGTGTAGTTAAAAACATTTTCGGTTAGTATTTTCAATTATTTGATTGTAAAATATATAATTTTTATGTTGGTTTTAATCTAGGTTAAACCAAACCACTTCACTGGATTTAGCTACATTTGTGTTTCCTGAATGCAGTAGCTAGCGCGTTGATTGGAGACCAAAACAGCCAAGTATTTTGCATCCAAGTCTGTGATTAGTTGGTTTTGTGGCACATTTATAACCGTGTACAGAAAGAGTTGAGTGTGCAGGGAGCAGAGATGTTGAAAGCCGAAGTGACACACTGAGAGCACACAGAGCAGAGATCTGAGCAAGAGCAAATGCCAACAACTGAGCGAGAATGGCAGTTATTGTGTGTGTATATGGATAATAGCAAACACTGAGATGAATTTTGTTCGCTCAAAATAATTTTCTCCTTAAAATGCAACATTTGCAAAAATTATTTATGTGCGCTCAGAATAGAGGCACAAAAATAAGGCCATAGTTGCTAGCATTAGCCATTGAGAGCGCAAGAGGACCAGCAGTCCCAACAAGAGAGTGAGGAAGACACAGAGGGAGGTGTAGTTAACAAATAAGGTTGAGAGAGCAAGAGATTCAGGTAAAATAAATGGCTCATGGTTAAAGCAATTTGATAATAAAATGATAATAGCTAAAAGGTAACTTTTAATTTCTACATTGCAACTAAGATGTTCTAGCCCAACAACAGCTGTACCAACCTGGATAAAAAAAGAAAAGAAAATTTTGATGGACCAGGCCTGCATCGATCACTTAGTGTATTTCGATCTCGGCTGTTGCATTTTATATTTTTTAGTCTATATTTATATTTATATATATGTTCACTGTTACCTAGCAAAAAAGAACAGAGGGAGCGGCTGGGCAAAAGTTGAACCGTTTATTTGACTAAAAGTAAATAAACCTGAAAAACCAGCTTTACAGTAATCTGTTGTAATACTATGAATCAGATTCTGTGTAAAAGTTGACTGTTAATAGATTTTTAATTTAGTCCAACACAGAAACAGAAGGCTGGACACATATGAGCCAGTGACTCTAGACCACAGGTGTCGAATTCAAGGCCTTGAGGGCTGGTGTCCTGCAGGTTTTCGATGCGCCCTTGATCCAACACAGCTGATTTAAAGGCTAAATTACCTCCTCAATGTGTCTTGAAGTCCTCCAGAGGCCTGGTATTGAACTAATCATTTGATTCAGGTGTGTTGACCCAATTATCTAAAACCTGCAGGACACCGGCCCTCGAGGTCTGGACTTCGACACCCCTGCTCTAGACAGAACTATTCAAACATGTCTGGGGGCTGAATTTTTTTACAGTCTGCAGTGGTTCAGTAGAGTCTTTTGTTAAGTAAAAATGCTCCAGTCAGATAAAAACTCCTTCTGCTACTAAAATAATCTTGTTGCTTTTGAGATAGAAAGATACGTTACTATGCAGCAGATCTGATGAAGCAGCTGATGGCAGGACGTGTTCAGACATGAGTTGAGACCCAGTGAGAAGAATGTTTTTGCAGTTGGAGACAAAAATCTGACTTCCAGTGTTGTACAAAGTTACTGATCAGCTGTGTTATGAAAACTGAAATCCACAAATTTACAGTAATTTTATATAAAGATTTGAAGGGCAGAGTTATTTTGAAGCTAAACCTCTGTCATCGTTCGCTTCTTGGTTTCAGAAACTGGCAGCAGAGTGTCAGAGCGCCGGCCATCCTGGTGTTTTGGTTCCTTTCAAGTGTGACTTGACCAAAGAGGAGGAGATTCTGGCCATGTTTGCAGCGATCAAAGAGCAGCACAAAGGTGTGGACGTGTGTATCAACAATGCTGGCTTATCTCATCCAGAGCCACTGCTAAGTGGCAAAACCAGCGGCTGGAAGAACATCATGGATGTAAGATCTCAGAGTTATTTTAGAAAAAAATGATCTGCAGTTCTGTTTGAAAGAAGCATTCACAGGAGTGGTTTCCCAGAAGAGCAATTAAATGATCAGTTTTCAGTTGATTTGTTCATAGTTTTTAGAATATGAAACATGAAACTTTCAATTTAGTCCATCACAAAAACAGAAAGTTGGACAGAACTAAACTTACTATCATGCAGAAAATTTTCAGCTGCATTAGGCTTATATTAGACAGAGACAAGAAAGTTTATTTGAATGTAAATAAACCAGTATAACCATTTTCCATCAAGTCATCCATTAAATCACATTCTGCTCAGTATAATCCATCACAAAAAAAGAAAGTCTGATACAACCAAAGTCATGACTCTCATCTGAATTACAAAGTTGTTGTCCTACAATCCTGCAAAACAACATAGTTTGTTAAAATTAGTGCAATAGGACAAAACTCAGAAAGTTGAAAAGTACCATGAAAGTAGGGAAACAACTCCCCCCCCCCCCCCACCATGCACAAGAAACCAGCTTTCAAACGAGCTGTTTGGAGGGTGTTGACTTTGTTGTTTATTTCTCTGCTTGGTTTCTTACAGGTGAACGTTCTTGCCCTGAGCATCTGTGCACGTGAAGCTTATCAGTCAATGAAAGAGAGAAACGTGGATGATGGGCACATCATAAACATAAACAGGTGCAGTTTTACTTGCTAATAGAAAGTGACAGAACTTCGAAATCTGTCGATTTAAATATCACATAAATGTCATATGATTCTAATCATCATTTAGACTGATTACGAGCATCCTGTGGCAACATGACTCAACAGACCTTTTTCAAAGCACACATTTGGCTTACAGGAAAAGCAAAGATGGTGGTATTAACAGTACTCATGTTTCTTTGGCATAGAGATGACTATCTGTTGAATTCAAGCCAAGTAATGCAACACACGATGATGTTTAAATCTGTCTGGCCTGTGCATGTCTTTCTGTATTTTCTCTACTGATGTTGTTCCTCTTTGTGCTTCTTGTCTGATAAATCTCCCCTGCTCTGAACTGATGTAGATCTGCGAGAAGCCAAATTCTCCTAACATAGACTAGATTTTCTGAAACCCAAAAGCAAACTTAGAGGAGGTGCGGAATATAGTACCATTTGTTACTATAAGAATTACAATATGGATAAAGATCATTTATGGGCTTTTGGTCCAGTGACACCAAAAACTGTTTCCTACTGCAACAGACCGTGCTTCATTTACTCAAACCCCGAGCCACTAAATGAAATGCAGTAATCATTATTTATTTATTTGATTTGATTTTTTTCTATTGTGGAAAATGTCTGCAGATCAGAATTATTTTGTAATCACATCATTATTACAAGATTGAAGACGGGAAATAAGGGATCTTTGTTTAAGGACTTTACTAGGGTAATTGTGATGGACCGAGTTGAAAAACAGGAGGAGTTCCAGGAATTATTAGAAAAATATAGCTTTTCATTTATTTAACCCCCAAAAATTATATTTAAAAAGTAATAAATGTTGAGCTCATAAAAGAGGTCAAAGAAACAAAACTGAACTCAGGCAGACTGCAAACTTAACAAACCAAATGACTGCCCAAACAAACATAATTGACCTAAACATGAAATGACACACAGGGGTATATATACTGGCTGATCAGACCATTCTGACACATGAGGGGTTTATACAATCATAAATCACAACACAATGCAGTACAATCTAGTTTGTTAATAAACTAAACACTAAAGAAGAAAATCAAAACCATTAAACCCTAAACTCAAATATTTAATTAAATACAAATACTTTGTTTTTAAATGAAAGAAAACACACATTCTCCCCTTCAGCAGGAAGTGGTGGTGTGGTCCAATTATCCCCCTTTGCATTTAATGATTTCAAACCCTGGCTAGCATCTTTTGTCCAGCAACTCCCAGGGATGATAGCAGGTAAGAAATAAAAAGACAAGGTTAGTCAAAAAATCAAAGATGAATACCACAATGAAGTGGTATGAATACATAACTAAACTAAATGTGCGCGCTTACAAATAGAACAAATGTATCCAAACCAATTAATAAAGTTACTGGAAACTAAAGTGTGTTACTACGTTCAAATGAAGAAATGAAAATACAAGAGTTACTGACTTTAGAGTGTGGCCACGGGTTTGGCCATCACAGTAATGATTACTTTAATTGCTAGTTAATCTGAAAAAAAAAGTACTAGTAATAGTTGAAAATGAATTTGTTTGTTCACGGGTTGTAAAACTCCTGTTGCAGCTTGTGTGGACATCATGTCTATGATTTTGCTGATCTACATTTCTACACCGCCACCAAGTATGCTGTAACTGCTCTGACTGAGGGCCTGAGACAGGAGCTGCGTGCTGAAAAGAGTCATATCCGAGCCACAGTAAGGCTTTAAAACTTACTGTAACCAACTGGAAAAGTGCCTTTAACACAAGTATAAGCTGCTGTGAGACACATGCACAGTACATCCTACAGTTCCTTTATCATTATCTCCTTTTGCAGAGCATTTCTCCTGGTTTAGTGGTGACAGAATTTGTATCACGGGCCAACAATCCTGATCAAGTGGCTGGCATATATGCTGCATATAAGGTAAAATTATTAATCCTACAGTTTGTGAGGGGGTTGACATGATCATTCAGATAAAATCAAATGACGCACTTTGCACTTCTCTAACAGTCTCTGCAAGCAAAAGATCTTGCCAGTGCTGTCACGTACGTCCTCAGTGCCCCTCCTCATGTTCAGGTTTGTGATTTTTCTCTTATTTTCAGTCTTTTCTGTTTTGAACTTTCCTCTTTAGCATTTTAAATAACAACACTTTCCTTATAATAATATAATGATGATCATATAACATTCACATAACCTTTCTTTCAGATTGGAGAACTTCTGCTTGAAGCTATACAGGAAGCAGCTTTTGTTGCCCCAGCAACCCCAGGACCAGGCTTGTCTTCACATTAAGGTGGTGTGATTGACTCATCTACTCAACACAGCAAGATCAATTTACAGAATACGGAAAGAAACAATAAGGACATTTGTCCAAGAGTTAACTGTCTTCTTAAAAATGCTGAAACATGATGTGCTTCCTCTGTCGCATGTTTAACTGTGACCTACCTCTTATGACACTCTGTGAGGATGTTACCATCACTGTGTGTTTTTTAGTGTCTTTGAGAAGTTTCACCATGTGACCCTGTCATATATTCTACTGGCAATTTTTTATTTCTTTATTACATTTAACAAAGTGCTATCAAACTGGTCATGAAAGAACTTTTTGATGTTGTCCTGAAAATTTGACGCTAATATAATAAAATGATTTTCAAAGGAATTTGTTGTTATTTCCTGTACCCGGGCTATTTTGTAACAGGTTGGAAACGAGAGTTGAACCTTGGATACAGGAGGTGCAATGTGGTTTAATCACATAAACAGTACATGAACTGTGGGAGCTTTTTTCACAGGATTGTCACTGTGGAGCCGTGATGCAAATTCTGTGTCCACTAAAGCAGGAGAGATGCACAACAAAGTTGGATAGTGAGGAAGCTGAAGGAAGCAATGTATGTGTCTCTCATAGCAGCTTGGGGTTGGTGTTGAAGACACATTATGAGTTGATTAATGTACTTTAACTGTGACTGTGGCTCAAATGTGGGTCTTTTCTGCACAAATTCATACAGTAAGAAGTGGTACGAGACTCCTGCACCTTCTCTGGGTGCTGCTTTTAGGTTTTAAAAAATCCAACCTGTGGAGTTATAATTTGGCAACTCACACGTCTAGATCGGGTCAAACAAGATCAAGTGAGAGATACAGTAAGCAGTGTGCAAAGAGGAACAATATCAGTGGAGGAGACACCTAAAGGAATCCCTGGGGCCAACATAATCACTGTCTGTTGTTTGGCTTGAATGCAACAGATAATTATTTCAGTGTCAGAGAGCAGTCATTATTATTAATAGCTCGGTCGGCACTTTTCCTGTTACTCAGAGTGCTTACTATGAGTAGTGTTGCCAACTTTACTTGGATAGTGTCACGGGTTCAAAATATTGGGGATGGATACAGGAGGAAAACCAAAATAACAACACTGGTCCGGCCGGGTCAAGTCAAACGATGATTTTAATGAACACACATGTGGGAGATGGGACACTGTACGCAGACAGCACCAGATCTCTCACCGAAAACCACACAACAATAGTTTTATGAAAATCAGGGTATTGGAACGCCCCCTCATGCGTAAAGTAGGTACAATACAATCAATGTTGACAACTTTTAACACATTAAAAGAACATCTTCTTCTTCCCGAGGCCAGATCCTTCCCAGTAATCTTCTAACTCTGCTTATCCCCTGGAACAAACAGTCTCTCCTGCAAGCATAATCAAACAGCTACAAGGCCTTGCAAACTATTATTTAAATGTTTGAACTCTCCCCTCTACATGAGTTTAACTACTGCTTGTGTGTGCGTGTGTGCCTCGACCTCAGCATTCACTCTGTCTATAAGGACAGAGGCCAACTCTTCATGTGTGCACTAACCTAACTGAAACCATACATGTAATATGTTGAATAAATGTTCTAATCAAATGCCACTATTCAAAGCTTAATAAAAGAATGAATGAATAAAGGATCATGATGAATAACATGGTATATGTGTTTTGTAAGCATGTGCGGCCTTCTACACTCTACGTCACTTCACTCAATAGATCAGCCAGACATCCCGCTGACTGTAGCTTTTAACCCTTACTGACTTGAGCACAACTCCATAATAAGCACCAAGCGGCAATATGTATAAAGATGATCATGGTTACACCTGCAATGAAAGATTATATGATTATACTAACACCTGTAAATAGAAGATTAACATGAGGTTATAACAATCACTGTAATACAAACGTTAATGTAATGTCAATAGCTTCAATAAATGCTTTAATGCAACGCTTATTATATGATTCTAATGCAGTGACAAAATAACAGTAAAATATCCCTTCTCAATAGTTTCTTAGATGTTTTTTAATGAATTGTTTATGTAACTTCCCTCTTCAGCATGGGCAAACCAATCATTACTAACTCATTAAAGTTTGTACCGCTACTTTGGTCAGACTTCCTGGTGGGATAGACATAATTACAGGTTGATGTAAAAAACAATTCATTGTCAAGCATGAATGCCACTTCATATACTGACATACTGCATCACTGCTGACATACTGCATCACAGTATGGTATGGTAGCTGCACTAAGGCAGATAGAGTGAGGCTACAGAGAGTAGTCAAGGCAGCACAGAAGATCATCGGCTGCCCTCTCCACTCCCTGATGGACATTTATTCCTCCCACTGCTTCAGCAGAGCAACAAACATCATCAAGGACAGTTCCGACCCTGGTTTTGACCTGTTCAACCTGCCTTCCTCAGGGAAGCGCTACAGGTGCATCAGTACAAAGACCGACAGACTCAAGAACAGTTTCTTCCAAAAGCCATAACCACACTGAACTCACACATGCACTGAAAACACAGTTCCACCCACTATTCCAAGGACTTCCCTCTATAAACCATCACTGTGCGTTAAATAATTTTATATGCAATAACCCAAACTGTAAATACATAACACAGAAACTGTGCACCCCCCATTCTCCCACATGTTTGCACTGAGTAGGAGATGCTCTGTATTTCATTGTACATCTGTATAGTGACAATAAAGGCATTCTATTCTATTCTTTTCTATTCTGTGCAAACGTCAGTGTTGAGATATATTTTTTTTAATCCTTAAAGATGATGGATTTTCATTAATATGTAAACATTCTGCACTTCATGTTTAACACAGCAGAGCCACTGTTCATGTTTGTAGCACCCTTATCCTCTTAGCTTAAAACCTGCTGTGTAAAAGGTCTATTGTGCAGTGTAGCCAAAAGCCTAAAAATTGATATAATTATAAGAAATTATATGGATATAATTCTAGATTATATATGCATATAATTTATGGATAAATTATATGTTTCTTTGTGCATCTTTCATCTCTTCATATGTGACCAGTGATGGATACACCAATAGGTCTGTCTTTAATGTGTTATAGTTCCCTCCATTTAGATTCAAATCAGTTTGATGTTTGCAGGGGTGTAGCGGCAGGAAATATTAGATCTCCTCAGATTTGTTGCCTGTTTTGAAAATGTCAGGACTAGAAAGTAGAGACATTTGTGTTGAGATGTTGGGAGAAAAAGGAAAAAGTTTTTAAAAATAAAGTACAGATATCTGAACATTTGAGTACAGTAAAGTACAGTAAAGAAGTATTTGTACTTTGCCCATTTACTCTACTGCAGATCAAGTAATAAAACGGCTAAAACGTACCTCTTACCTCCATTCCAGTCCTGGTTTTTCCACTTATCATGATTGTGGCTAAGCTAGCACACCTTTGTGCTGCTTTTCAGTTGCTGTGAACTTGGACAGAATCTCCTCCTCATGGATCAGATCACACAGGTCTGAAAGCAGAAAGAAAAAGATTACAGATTTCAAGATCCACTTTGTGTTTTTAGCAATGTATGTGTATGAATCTGCCAGTCCACGTAGCTGATTGTGAAGGTGTCGGGAGGGAACTTTTCCTAGATTTGACTGATTTATGTAAAGAAATTGCTGTTTTAGTACATGGGAGGCATGTGACAAAGGCTGAACTGTGTTTGTGTGCTGAACAAACAGAAAAGTCTATGCACCGTTTTTTAACAATGAACTTTTGCCAAGAGGCTGATTTGCAGTATTAATAGACGGAGTGCTGTAGTGGTTATACTGGTTGATTAACATTAAGATAAATTGTCTGCCAAAACCTCTCTATTTTATATAACCATGACAAAGCTGTAAAAAAAAACAGCATTACAACAACACTGACAGAAAATCATGATATTTATTCACAAATAACACTTAAATACAATACGACAAAATTTGGGTCTTGTCTGCTTTGGTGTCACCCCAGAGAGCTGTGCTGTATAGGACAAGCCTTTTTCAGATCATAAATTCGTTTTATTCAGTGTTAGTATCCCCCTGTACAAAAGTAATCAAAAATGCTCAGTTACTTTTAGAAATATTAGAGGTGACAGACCAATGTCTGTCACCTCTTTCCTTTGCCATTAATAATTTACCAACCATAGAAGCCTCAGCTTCCTTCTTTAGCTCACTGTAACAGCAGATTTATAACCTCTTAGCTACCTTGGCTTCCGTGAAAACTCGAATCGTTTCCTTCTCTCTCTCTCTCTCATCCCCTGGTATTCATCTGAATACCAGCTCAAAGTCAGTTGGACGCCGCCTGGAATGTCATTTCAGGAAAACAGGAGTTTATATTTATAAGGACATTTATCTCAGTCATATACAACATTAACAAGAAGCTATTTATCATTCTAAATCTGCTTACTACACTTCTGTTATTAAGTTGCTGAAGGAAATACTCGTACTTTGTTTTCTACCTTACACAATATTGTTAAACCTCCAGATACCTATGCCATACACACCCTGCTGCATTCTGTAACAAATGTATGGACTTTTTTGATACCAAAATTGTGAATCACCAACAGAGAAACTTCACCAGAAGAGTCAGACTAGACTAGACTCAGAAATTAAATCTCATCATCAGTAAAAGTACACTTAGTTAATAAACAATCCAGCAACTAAGATCTGTTACTGCCTGCACGTCTGGTCTTCCTGTCTTATACAACCGTGACACTGCTGAAAAGGAAAAAAAAAATCTGCGTAAACAGGGGATATAAATTGTGCTCTGAGCTTTTATGTCATGGTACCCGGAGCAGCCCACCAGTCTGGAGAGCTGGTACAGACCTGTATGTTGGATATGCTGATGTCGGCTATGCTATTGCAATAAAGTTTAGTGAAATAAATTTATCAGGAAATAAAAGTTAGTCAGGAACTGTAAAGTGAAGGACTCATGGTACTATGACCAAAACTACAAGGGGAAGGACAAAACTGGGAGTGTAATTGCAATTACAACAATACAACATTAAGTTGTGCAAACCCTTAAAAAGCAACTAATTTAGTTGGATGAACTACTGTAGTGTCTAAGAATAATTCAGAATGCATAATCACAGATTTGAATATAATACACCGGTTTTAGCGTGGACCCTTTAGTTATCAAATGAGGCGAAAGCTCAGTCGTGTTGACAAGAATTTTTCAAAGTAAGTTAAAAAATAATTTTTAAAGCAAATGAGAGGAGAATCATGGATAACATTGTTTTAGTCTATACACAGAGACAGTCTCATCAAGTAATTAGAGTAGCATTCTTCAATCTCTCTGCCACTCCACACATGTGGACAAGAAGCAAACTAGAAATAGAGCCGCTTTTACATTAATGTTTTTGAATTCATACAAACCCTTCATTTATTGTGCAGAACACCCTCGCATTTCAGTTTTGTTAATTCTGCTTCCTTGCTTCTTAGTTTTCCTTAGATAGATACATTCTATAATAATATAAAATATATCTATTCTATATTATTATTTTGAATATTTTCAGAATAAAGGCAATAGAATAAAATTTGGCATATTTAATTTAGTAGATTTTTATGCTGCCTGTCCTGAAATAGATTTATGTCTAATAGTTAAATGTATATTTCAGAAATTTTTATTGTTTTATACTTTGTACTGGTTGATTTCTTTCCATCATAAACTGTTTCTTAAATGAAATATCCTCTATATATTAATAATAAACACTGGAGCGCAGTAAAGGTCCCCTGAAAATCATTTTATTTCATACATTCAAACTTTTCAGTACAAAGTTTCAGCACCCTGATAAATGTAGTTAAGAAGTAAGATTATATGAGAGAGCACATGATGCAACTTGTCAAAGAGACTGAAGAAACACACAGTGATGGTAACATCCTCAGAGGCCATTTTGAAAACAGGAAGGCCACAAAAGTATTGGGGTTGCCAAGGGAACAACTTCAGTGACTCGTGCTACACAGCTTCAATGTGAATGTCTCCAATCTGAAAGAAAAGTTAAATAATGCTTTATTATTATAAGTAAACTGGTGATATTAAGAATGTTGCAGAGCAAAATTCAATGAGTCAGAAAAAGGGTTGTAAAAGTGAAAATCACAAACCTGAACATGAGGAGGGGCACTGAGCACATATGCGATAGCACTGACGATATCTTTTGCTTCCAAAGACTGTCAAAGAAGTGAAAAAATGCTTAATTTATTTTTATCTGAGTAATCATATCAACAGTATGCAAACTGTAGGATTAATGGTTTTACCTTATACGCAGCATATATCCCATCTTTTTTCTCGGGATTGTCACTGTGGAGCCGTGATGCAAATTCTGTGTCCACTAAACCAGGAGAAATGCACTGAAAAAAACAAAAATGGAAATTTCAGTAAACAATGTGTATGTCTCTCACAGCAGCCGATCTTGGTGTTAAAGACACATTTGGAGTCAGTTGGTGTCTTTTAAATCCTCACCGTGGCTCGGATATGGGTCTTTTCAGCACGCAGCTCCTGTCTCAGGCCCTCAGTCAGAGCAGTCACAGCATACTTGGTGGCAGTGTAGAAATGCAGATCAGCAACAGGTAAGACGTGATGTCCACACACGCTGCAACAGAAGGTTTACAAGCTGTTAACCAAATCAGCATTTACCGAGACTGATCATATCAATCATATTTAGGTTCTGAATTGCTGGTTGGTTGGTTTTACGATATTGTGACAGACATTTTTCACTACTGGCACTTTTTTTAACTGTTAATGTTAATAAGTAATCATTATACTAGTGAACTCCTGACATGGGGTTTACCTCATTTTGCTTCCTAAATTTTTTAATAACAGAGAGCTACAGACCTAAGCAAATACACGATGGTGGCTTTATTCCATTTCCATAGCAGCAAGCAAAAAAAAAAAAAAAAAAAATCTAGCCTATGTTAGGAAACTCTCACAAGTCAGACCAGGGGATATGAATGAGATAAAAAAAGAACAATAACAATGGGAAATATGTGTCTTGCCTTGTTTTGTTTGAGTTGAGAAGATAATAATCTCCATGTCAAAGAGCTAGCAGTATTGTTAATACCACCATCTGTGCTTTTCCTGTTAACCAAATATTTGATGTGAAAAGGGTTTAAAGACTCCTGGACAATCATGGTAATGGTCATGTAAGATACTTTTCTGATGACTAAGTCTACAGACTTCACAAATCCCCATCATCATTCATCAGCAAATAAAACTGCACCTGTTGAGATTTATAATGTGCCCATCGTCCACGTTTCTCTCTTTCATTGACTGATAAGCTTCCCGTGTGCAGATGCTCAGTGCAAGAACGTTCACCTGTAAGAAACCAAGCAGAGAAATAAACAACCAGGAAAATCGAAACTTTCCAAATGACTCATTTACTCTTTGTTTCTTTTGCATAAGGAGCATTAAGTAGTTTTTGCCCACTTGTGTATGTTTTTAACTCTCTGAGTTTTGTCAAATTGTATAAGAATTTTGTAATTCAGATGATTCATGAGTTTGGTTGAATCATACTTCCTGTTTTTGGGATGGATTAAACTGAACATGCACCCCACCTATTTACAGTGAACTTTTACACAGAATGTGATTTACAGTGTGATTAATGGATGACTCGTTGGAAAACTGGTTATACTGGTTTATTTACATTGAAATAATTTTTTTTCTCTTTCTGTCATATATAAGTCTGCTGCAGCTGAAAATTTTCTCCATGACAGTGACATTAAACATCAAAATTTAAGTATTCAAAATATAAAACAGCAAAATTTTGGATAGTTAGTTTAGATTAAACAACTGCAGAAACTGCAGAAAACAGTCACAATTATATCTGGAATCAACAAATTTCTGACAACCTTTTAGCTCGATGCTTTTATTTCAGTATTTTTTTTTACCCACTTTTGTGTATTTTTTTCTTTTGCCTTTCTCATCTATTTAGTTTTGTGATATCATGAGCTGGATTGCTATGAATGAGTCAACGTTAGAGTGATCACTGAAATTCACTTCAGTGTTCTGCTGGGGAATCCATTACTTTCAACTCAACTTTCACACCGCTGCAGATTTTCTAAAACATTTCTGAGCTCTTACATTCATCATGTTCTTCCAGCTGTTGGTTTTGCCGTTTAGGAGCTGCTCTGGGTGAGCCAAGCCAGCGTTGTTGATGCACACGTCCACACCTTTGTGCTGCTCCTTGATCGCTGCGAACATGGACAGAATCTCTTCCTCTTTGCTCAAGTCACACTTGAATGGGACCAAAACACCAGGGTGGCCGGCGCTCTGACACTCTGCTGCCAGTTTCTGAAAAAGAAAAGAAGACAAACAGACATTCAGATTCAGAATAACATTAGTAGTGTATGAATCTGCCCTTCAAATGTTTATGTTAGGTTACTGTAAATATCTGGCTTTGTTTTGAGCTTGTATTTTGCAACTCATTACAATAACTTTGTCCAAAACTCGAAATCCCATGTCTGAACACATCCAGCCGTCAACTGGTTCACCAAGCCTGCTGTACAGTACCTTAAAAAACTAAAACTATTTTAACATGAAAACATTCTGACAGTATGTTATGACCCAGCTGTTCCAGGGGACAGGGGAGGTTACATAACCAAGACCCTCACGAGGGAATCAGTCATTTCATATGTTTTTATCTGACCACTGCATTTCTTTTTCTTTTTAATCTATTGGAAAACTGTAGACTGTAAACAGTTAAGCTGCCAGATGTGTATAAATAGTCCAGTCCTTCTTATAGTCTTTGTCATATTGTTTGTATTTTCTATCATTCAACCTGGGCTGAGACCTGCTTTTAAGTCCTTCACTTTACAATTCATTTCAAATTGTTATTTTTTTTAATATATGTAATTTTCACCACAGTTTATTCTGCAGTTTAGTCACCAGTGTTTCTCACCTTGTTGATCCTGAAAGAAGGGTTTTGAAAAGTGCTATATTTACAAATAAATGCATTATATTCATTATCATAAGGATTTTTTTTTGTTTGGCTATATCGAGAGAACAAACAAAGACAGTTGAAACCAGGACTTGTATAATATACAAGTATTGTTCCTTTTAGTATCTTCATATTTTCTACTGAAAACTGTGTGGAGACAAGCAACAAGCAGTTAAACTGTAAATCATTCATATGTCATCAGTTAATTTGTGTCCAGCTTTCTGTTTCTGTGCTGGACTCAACTGAAAATCTATTAGCAGTGAACTTTTACATTGAATCTGATTTACCAAACAGTCAATATACAATATTATAATACTGTATAACGGCGGTAAAAGAAAAAAAAAAACTTAACAAAGACTTATAGTTTATTTCAGTCTTACAGTGGATTATGTGTTGCAAAGCTCGTTCAGCAGGTTTATTTAACTGCCATAAAATCGGCTACTGCCCAGCCTCTCATCATTTTTTGCTGTATCAACATAATTAACAAACTATGAGTATGTATATGCCCCAACAACAAACACAACAAATAAACAAACACACACAAAAATCACTTTTAAAAAATGCAGTTGTTGCTCTTTGCTGAAAACGAGTTTTCACTTCAGAACAAACCTGGATTTTCCCGACGTCCCTGGCGCAGCCCACCACTTTCATACCGAGCCGGACCAGCTCTACCGCTATAGCCGCCCCAATCCCAACCGAGGCGCCGGTCACCAGAGCCACTCTTCCCTGCCAGCGCTCCATCACAGTCCGGCAACCTGCAACACACACGAAAGAACCACAAATACGAAGAGAGAGAGTGACGGAACTCAAACTGTCCTGTGCCGGGAAGCATTTATATATCCATCTGAACCATGTCAGCCTGCCTTTGCTCTCAAAACAGCTTCAGTTCTCCGCCCTGCAGGGAGGCAGTCAGCCAATCACATTTGTGAAAACACTGAGGAAACTTTCTAAGAAACCTTTTTATGTAGGTGGCCTTCTTAGTGGCCTTCTTAGTAAGATGTTCAGTGAATGGAAAAGCTGTTCATTTATTTTTAGGTCTACGTAGATAATTAAATACTTCCAACATACAGTATTATTATGTGGCATGATGCTTTTATGAATTTTATGGTTACCAACATATTTGGCAGAATCTGGACTTGTTTGTGTACCAGGGTGTATTTTTGTGAAATTTTCTTTCTTACACACAAAATTGTTCGCCTGTCTATTTTATAGAAAAATTGTATAAAATATAAAAAATATAATTTTAGTAATGACACATGAAGTACCGCAGTGCTGCAAGCTTTGATAAAATCAGCACTTCAGTGACAAAAGACTCGTGGAAAGGATCGATTGGTCTTATCCAGTCCACTGGATCTGATGATATTTGTATACAGAGGGCAGAGAGAGAGAGAGAGGGAGAGCAATCAGTAAATGAGCATGTAAAATGAACATTTGTATGTTCATTTTACATGCTTTAAATACTAATACCTGTAAAAAGCCTGTAACAGGTCTACAGACTGGTAGGCTGCCTCAGGAAAATACAGGTTTGCTTTAAAATGAAAACTGAGTTTCAGAAGAGGGCAACTTATAGCTGCTGTTAATGTAGATTTTGGTTTTTTAGCACTGTTAACTACATGTCCATATGTCTGTTACTTACAACATATCTCTCTGTGTCATGGTTAATAAATGATGCACAGTGTTTTCTGTTTAGTCCAACAACAATAACTGTATAATGACTCTACATCTGAATTCCATCTATCCATTCATCCACCCCAGGAATATCCATGCAAACACTTCAGTTAATGATGGCTCTGTTCTTATTATAAGAGATGGATTGCAGTAACTGCTAAGAAAACATCCATTTGTATTTACATCAGTTTTTTATACAGTTTGCTGACAGGCGATTTTGTGGCCTGCTGAGGTCTGTTCCCGCTTTATTTCATGACAGACTAAACAGATAAAAAAAAATCTATACTTGATTCCAAATAGTTGGCTTAGGAATCAAAAGATGGTGACATGTTAACCTGCAGGAGACCCATCAGTCATCACGATGGCCTTTCTTCACAGCAACTCAGTAAAATCCAGGCTTGAGAAAATACCTGTATATTGACTTCTGGAAATAAAGGAAGTAATGTTGGAAGGGAACAAAAAAGGCAGTATTTTTGCAGTGTCACGATAAGTCATGTTTGTGTTTTACGCAAAGAAAGGGAGTGACATATTTGCCAATTCATTATGAATATATGTTACATAATCTCTCCTGATGTTTACACCAGTTAATTCATTGTTAGCATCAATACCATCCATCAAATAATGATCCTTATGTGACTGAATCTGGAAAGCACAGACTACAGTGGACAACATGGTTTCTCTATACTGCAAAATGATAAGAAATAATTTAAGAAACCTTGTAGAAAGCAGACTATTGAGCATCTCCACCCACTAATGTATGAATTACATTTCTCTCTTTAATCTCTTTATCAAGTTACACCATGTGGCCCCCTACAGGGCCAATGTTAAATCAATATTACACATTTACTATGTTTATTAAAATGTAATAAAGACACATTTACCATCTAATGGCAGTATTCCATATCTTAACTTAAAAGTTGCTTTAAACTGTTTTCATAAAAACAAAAACAAGATTAATTGCATGCCTCCATGCAGGGGGAGAGCTGCCTCTATAACACCAACACAAAACCCAACCATGCTGACAAAATGTTATGGTCCAGGGTCGTTGTGATGGGTTTTTTTAGCTTTGATTTCTTATGTCTTAGATGACTGGCTCCTATTTGTATTGTTACTCCAATATTCCCCACTGATTCCATGTCTCTGTTTCCCTGCTTCCAATTTTCCTCCTTCAGTCTTGTATACGTGTCAGTACTTTTCTCCTTGTCATAGTGGCGTGTGCTTTTGGGTTCAGCTGCAGCAGTGTCAGGTGAGGTGACTGGCACACCTGTTGTGCATTAGCCAGTAAACCTCTCACTCTTTATGCGGTAGGTGAGGGGGCATCTATGCTGACACACCCAGCAATGATGTGGAGAGCTGTTTGTGGGGTTATGAACTGCTCAGGGAGGAATTTGAATGTGCTTTATGCACCCGGCAAGTTTTGTGAATTACACATTACTGAGTGTATATAATGCCAACAATAGGTGCGAATAATTTGATCTTTGTAACATTAAATGCCTCTGTCCATCTCTCACACCTAATAGTACTGCCATTCTTGTTTTCACCTTGGTTATGTCCCTTTTCCTGGTTTTCAATGAAGCCGCACATGGGAAGAAGATTTCATACTGTGCAGTTTGTATAACTGTCTATGGAGGAATTATATTTCAAAAAGGAAACAACATTACTTCATCATGCTGAAAAAACACCAGTCCCAAAAGGACCCAGTAGAAATATACTGCTAACACAGTTAACAGACAGTAAACACCAACATGAGATTGAAAATGCGACTAATATTAAAGGGTTCATGTGTAAAACAAACCAGTAAAAGTCAGATTCAATTCTCATGGTCAATAAGTTGCAAATGTAGAAGGAAATCATCAATTACTGAGTGATGTTTTACAAAAGCAAAACTAAATATAAGAAGTTTGTTGCGTTTGTATATAATACTGGAGACGATGGCTCGTTTTTAGGCACACTTTAATTTTAGTCAAAACTGTTTTAAAACGCACTCTTCCACTTCTTCTCTCCCTCCTCTTTTACCTGTTACACAGAGGCACCTCTGGCCTGAAGGAGTAATAGCACCATAGAAGCACATAACATTCTGATTCAGTCTACATAAGCTTGTAAACAATAAAGTTCTTGTACAGACTTTCAGTTTCTTCCACACAGAGAATTTCCTGTCTTTGACTGTAACTGTCTGCAGATCATCTCTTTTGCTAGCTGTGGCGAAGGTGTGTTCCCTAGCTCAGCTGCAGGGGAGGAGTGGTGCAGTGAGCTCAAAGGGGCGGTACCGGGAGGCAGGTGAGCCACAGGTGGTGGCGATTGACTGATCACGGGTTCTCTTTCCGTTTCTCTATATAGTGAAGGCAGTCGAGCGGGGACGGAGAGAGCTGGACTGGAATGGACTGTGTTTCTTGAGTTCACAACTGTCAATAAAATGCAATAATAGTGAGCACAATCATTGTGTGTGTTGTGTACTTTTACACTAGCATTTTGATCCATGTGTGAAAGCTAAAACAAAGAGGACTGTTTGCTGCCCCAGTCATACAGCAGATGCCGGCAGTAATATCCTCCGTTTAGTCCAGGGGTGTCGAAGTCCAGGCCTCGAGGGCCAGTGTCCTGCAGGTAAAAAAATAAAAAATAAAAAATCGAGAGGGGATTAAAACTAACAAATTCTAAGTCTTAATTAAAGCAATTCTGTGGTCAGGTGAGGCCTGTTTCCAATTTAATTCATGACAAACTAAGCAGGTTAAAAAATAATCTGAAGTTGATTCCAAAGAGTTGGCTTAGGAATCAAATTTCTGCAAATAAAGGGAGCAATGTCAGAAGGAAACAAAAGGGGCAGCATTGTTGCAATGTCATGGTTAGTCATGTTGATGTTCAAGTTCAAGCGGCTTTCATTGTCATTTCAACCACGTACAGTGGTACAGTACAGAGTGGAATGAGACAGCGTTCCTCCAAGACCCTGGTGCTACATATAACATATAACGGACAAACACAGGACTACGTAAAGTGGAATGTGCAAAATTGCAAAAATAAACAAGACAAGACAGTGCAACACTAGACAGAACAGCATGATAGAGACACAAGACTGAGGAAATGAACCACAAAAACAGCACCATTTGGTCCAGATTGGCCGCTGTGTGCCGCGCCACCAGTCACCTTTGTTAAATGGTAAGTGGACTGATTCTTATATAGTGCTTTTCTACTCTCCCAGAGTACTCAAAGTGCTCTATGCAACATGCCACATTCACCCAATCACACCCATTCAACCAAGCACTTTCTTCTATTCTTAGTGCTTCCTAAATACATTCAGACACATTCATAATCTGATGGAAGCATCGGAGAGCAACTTGGGGGCTTAGTATCTAGCCCAAGGATACTTGACATCCAGATTGAAGGAGCCAGGGATCGAACCACTAACCTTCTGATCAGCAGGTGACCTGCGCTACCTCCTGAGCTCCAGGCTATGTAAAGAAAGGGAGTGACATATTTGCAAAGTCATTATGAGCATGCATTACATAATCTGTCCTGATGGTTTTAAATGTAAATGTAGAACAGCTGAGTCACTGTTAACAAGAGTATTGTCTGTTACAATAATGATCTTTATATGACTGAATCACAAGAGCACAGCCTCTCACAGTGGACAATGTGGTTTCTCTTTACTGCAAATTCATAAGAAATAAGGTAATACATACTTTGTAGAAAGCAGGGTCATGTATGCAAAACATTTATTACAAAAATGTAATAAAATGTCACGCGATTTAAAGTTGTGTTTTGTAATAGATTTGTCAAGGAATTATTTCTAAGATTGTTATTTTAGCCTACACAAACACACTTCAGCCCCAAGTTCAGGGAATTCATCCAACATGTGATTCCCACACGTACATCACAAATACGTTTTGTATCCATCTCTCACAAAAAGAATGTACACTGTTGTACACTGCCTCCATAGGAATCAAGATATAAGTAGCAGCTAGGTGTTGCTATTAAATATATTGATCATCAGCAAGTATGAGCACCTCTATAAAATCGGAGGTTTTAGCAGTTTTCTGGTCTGGAGCATCATTTCTAAGTTCACACTGGGAACATTTTTGCATTAATGTTCCAGAAAATACACATCAAGGTCAGTTTCCAGACTGACACACCTCAGACATGATAATAATCTACACAACCAGAAACAGAGAAAACACGTATGGCTTGTTTACACTGATAAAAGCTATTTTGGAGAGAGGTATATATAATCTATGCAAATCATATAAGATTTACTCTATTATTGCACTCAGCCAAGGAATTATACAGTAATGGGTTAATTATACCCTTTTCTTAAGAGTAACAACATTACATTAAAAAATGCAGTAAAATATACCCCCAAACCGTGAGTCTTATGTTCCTAATTGCGCATTCTGTCACGGTCTGAGCTGGCAGACCGTGGGGAGATGGGGAAATAGGACCCAAACGCCGGACTCTTCAATGCGACAGTGTTTATTTACAAAGGTGGTGAAGTAAACAACAATAAATCCCCTAGTGTCCCTGACTCCCGTGTAGTGTCTTCTTTCCCAAAAAGTCCCCGTGTAGTGCTCTCTGCTCCAGTGTCTCGAGCACTCCTCGTGCTCACTGCTCTCTCTCGTTCCACATTCCTCCTGAGGGAAAACAATAGAGGCAGCCGTTAACACACTATATCCTAGCAGGCATACACTCACACTTCCTACGAGCTAGAAGACTGACGTGTAGTCAAACGCAATAATCCCGCGTCGGTGGAAGCTCCATCACTCCTCTAAATAGTTCCACCGACGAGCCCTGATGAGGAGCAGGTGTGTGGCAAGGGCTTCGGGTGTGGCCAATCCTCGAGCTAGGCCACGCCCCTCAGGCCTGAAGATGCCTGTAACTTGGCCACAGAAACAGCAACACACAAACACACACACAAACCTGCCTACATACAGATGAGGACAGATCAGAGGCAGTGCAGACAACACACAATAATAATAATAATAATAATACTAAAGGTCCACACTGTTCACGGACCCCGAGTCCCCGGAACCGGGTCCGTGACACATGCGGGACTGAGCGGGACAGCAAGCAAATTCTGGGTCCTTTCTTCAGCTTCCATCGAACCCGATCGAACCACAGAAGTGAAGGTAAGCTATTTACATAGGGTGAATAATATATAATAGCGCATGCAAATGGTAATTTTTGAAGTAATGAGCTATTACACTTTACTTGTATTGCTTAGGTCTGTGTAATGCACCATTACTTGAAATGAAACTTTGAATCTGTTGCTGTCTGTTAACCGTCTAGACAACTGTCGGTAAGTTGCAATGAAATGTGTTCGTGGTGTGCTTTTTATCAGTCAGCATGCATGACCAGTCCCGGACTGGTAATCAGAACACTGAGGACGTGTCCAAATTAATGGGCTGAATCCTCCTGAGGGCCCGGTCTTCGCGAGCTATGTGGCCGGGTCCTCAGAAGGTCGGGTAGGCCGGATGTAAACCTACGTTTAACCTGAGTAGCGAAAGACAGCGGTGATGTGAAAATGATGTGCCGGGAGTTGTCCCGTTCTCGGCGGCTCTAGTGACACTCGAGCTCTCGGCTAGCTATCGAGCTTGTGGGTAACAGACGTCTCCGAAAATGTCGAAGCACTTGTGCAAATATGCGATATTTTGATAAACCGAGCAGATATTTGAAGTTTACACAGCTACATTCTCGCCTGAAAATATGTTAAAAGTTTATTATGTGACCCAGAAAGAATAATAAGAGTAATTTTAAAACTTAGTAGCGGCCGCCATTGCCGGAAACTGGAGTTTGGCTGGGCCGCGCTATGAATTCTGGGATATGGTGGGCCACGAAGGACACACCCGACCCATCCTTCAAATTCGGGGAAAAGGAGGACGCATTGGTCAGCCTTCGGCGCGTCGCTGTGACGTAATCGGTCTACAAATACGTTGGGAGGATGCAGCCCATGAATTTGGACACCCCCAATAATTACAATCACGGTCTTTGCAAACTACTTTCCTTCCTTGATGGAAAAGAAAATGGACGTCAGACGATCTTTATTATTATTATTATTATTATTATTATTATTATTTTGAGAAATGAGAGCGGCAATCCTTAAGTTGTGGTGGCTCTGCTTCTGGGTCAACACATAAAGCAGGTAAACAAACTTAAATCCGTAATGTCTTTGAGATTCTATGAACACTGGGCAGATCATTCCCAACAGTCGTGTTTTAAAACTCTTAAAAAACAGCTGTTGCATCCGTCTGCGTCTCCCCATTCATCTTCACTGTAGCTCATCATCCCGGAGAGCTCACTGAAAGCTTTCTCCCAGCTGTAACTGGCGGCTTTGTTTTAGCAGCACCCAGTGGCGTGTCTAGAAAATTTCTGTTGGGGGGGGCCAGGTAGGGGCACAGATTTGGAGAAGGGTGGCAGATGTAATTGGCAGATAATGTTAAAAAAAAATTCTACCAACGGTTAACCATCATTCAATAACCCTGTAAACCTAATAACTGAATTTGCTTTTGACTCTTATTAGAATAAGATTTTAACCACTACGGTGCAAAGTTTTTAGATACTGTGTTGATGAAGTACAAGAGATACAATCAGTGCTTTGTCAGTGTTTACTCAGCATTCAAGGACAGCAATATTTGCATAGTATTTTTACTGACATATAGGGCACATATGTTTTGGGCAAAAACATTTTTGAATATTAAAATACAAACATTTTTAACATACAATTGGAAAATTAGCCAATGCAAAATTTTATCTGCCTATTAAAAAAAGAAGATAATCTTCTCACAAACTGGTGCTTGATTTTGAAACAGGAAAAAAGTGGGGAAACAAATGAAAAGACTAACATTTGAATGAAACCTGAAAGCAAGTAAATACTTTCTATGCTGCCTTATGGTAAACTTTGGTAATACTGATGTATAAAGAACAACACTGGCTGATGATGAAATACAGTCAGCTGGCATGGTGACACTGCCAGTATTAACCTGCAGGGCTGGACTGGGACAAATTTTGACCAGAGACCGGCCCACCAGGTATTAAAGCCATAAAGCCTTTGAATGAAAACAAACGCTGTTGTGACAATGATGTACACGGTCTTGTTGGTATTACTATACATTTTACATCAGATAAAATCTTTGTTCGCAAGATTCAGATAATTATTTAATAAAAGCTAGATATTTTAAATGAGAATAAGTAAGAAAAGTATTTCTTTGTGCCCCCCTTTCCCTGTTAATGCCCTACCTCGCCCCCTGGCATAACTTTGCTAGACCCGCCCCTGCACAGTTACTGGCAGTCAGCTACATAGAAAAGGATCCTGGTGTTATTTGTCTCTCAGAAACAGTTCATAACTTCCCTTCAACTCATTCATGTCACCTAAAAGGTAAACCTGTTTCTCCATCACCTGTTCAGCTCTGATGATTCAGTAAGGACATCTCCTGGTTTCATCTTCATGTTTCCCTCTCACCAGATAACCAAATCGACATCATGACCAGCAGCTTTACAGCTGTGGCTCCAGCAAACATCAGCTGATACTAGAAAATAATATTAAATAAATTCTAACAACAGCTGATCAAGCTTAAACGTGCTGCTGTTGTTTAGCGCGACATCTGCTGGTTTCCTCTTTCTGGCGCAAAGTGGGCGATAAACAAACAAAAAAGAAAAGCTGTTCAGCTGATCATTTATCAGTTTAATGATTGAAGTAGCAACAGGAGAGGGAGGGGGGAGAATGAGAGAAGAAGAGGCAGCTGTGCAGCAGAGACACATCCAGCTTTGTGTCTTTTTTTCATTCTAGCTGAAGTCCGGGACAAACTGCGTCTCTTCTCAGCTCAATACAAAACCTGTAATATTTTCTCCGAATGAGGGACCATTCCATTTTTAAGGAGCCATTGGCAACTCTACTAACTAACCTTATGAATAAAATAAAGTTCACCATCAGTAACATCACAGCACCCACCTAGCTGTATAGAAACTCCGTCATGCTAGCTAGTACGCAGTACGAGTTATTGTAACTGACTGTAAAAAGTCAGCACAACAAAAATAAACTCCACCTAAACTTGGTTTATATCTGACCCAGATAGACTGCAGGTCATTAACTTCTTACCTGAAGTTCAGTTCACCTGACACTTGGACTGGCGGCTGCCTTGGGTCTCTCCTCCTGCCTCCCCCTTCCCTCATCCACCTGCTAGCCGCTGTGGAAGCTCCGCCATGCTCGATGGCCAGTCCAGCTACGTTAAAGTGTTTTTCGCCGAAAAACTGTTTTCTGTGGTGCTGTCTTTGTGCTTGGCTCTCCTACCTTTGCTAACGTGATGTTCATAGCTCAGAAGCCGATGCTGCATTCACTTACACTCGGATATGTGAGCTTCACTGTGAAAACATAATCGTACATTTGATATTTCATTGGATTTTATTGTTTTGGCTTCGGGGTGGCACCTGGGGTGGCCAGTCTGGTTGGGGGGTGGCCTGTGCCCCCCAGGCCACCCCGCTGGACACGCCACAGGCAGCACCAGAACTTTCTGAAAAAGCTCTGAAGCATGCTTGCTTGTATTTAAAAATGTGATAGATACCGCTTTGCTCCCGTATCTGCTTCATAATCCGCTCAGCTGTTCGCACTGCGGGGAAACACTGGGACACAGCAGCATCATGAACTCCAGCTATAGGGAGATTTTTCAGCAGCAAAACAAATAAAGCCAACGTGAAACGATCAGTAAAAAACAAAGACTGCTCTGAGAGTTTGAAATATTAACTGTATTTATTGATGTGTGGTTAAAGAGTATCTTACGTTCAGTAAGTAGGGGCAGGTCCCGCCTTCCTCACCTCTGACTGGATAGAAAGTCTCTCCTACTTACTGATGATTAAGATACTCGCTCACGGGGTGGGACAAGTATGTCTGAGAGAGGGAGGGCGTCTCATGAGACCATCAGTGTTGCCAACGGTCTCTGACAGAAAGTAGCTGAAGTTCCCCAGGGTGTCACACCAAAATAAAAGCAGGGGGGGTAAAGCTCTCAGCCTGAAATGTTGTCCCAGTCCAGGCCTGTGCATGACTGTCTGACTGCTTGTTTTAAGTTTAAAAATTAGTCAATGCTAGCTTTTTCTAAAATATTGAAATGGCAGATGTTAAAAAATAAAACAAAGTACTACTGTATCCCACTAGTATGTGTGAAAATACCCACTGTTGCTGCACCTAAGTTTTTTTTTTTTTGGGAATTGTGGGATCAAGTAAAATATTTTTGAATTTATTTTATATTATATTGGGTAGTGTTAGAACGTCAGTGCTTAATAATTGTTTTCATAATCATACGTCCCCAATTATTCAGCGGGCCACATATAGCAACCTGGTTCTTTTAAACACCTGGGGTCCAAATTAATTTTGAATATTATATGTCTGGGCTATAATTTGGAGAAATACGGCATGTTCTGTGAAGCATATTACATCTATGAATATGATCTATGAAGCTAATTCCATGAAGCATGAATATTAATCTATGCAATTGCAAATGCCTTTATTTTAGTGAGGTAAGTACACAATCTGTTATTTCTGCATAACAGACCCTTGTTAAGTATAACAGACAGACAGACTTCTCAGATAAGAGGAGCAAAAAAAAAACTGAAGAAGAATATTCACCTTATGTTTAATTTCTACCTTCATTGAAGAGACTCAGGTTGATAAACAACTTGTAACCAGGTACATGTCTGAAAATTTCTTTTGTGTAATGTATTTTCTTATTTTTGTTGCATGAAAAATCTGTGTATGTGGACACTCACTATTTGCCCTCTTTTTCAGGTCCTCACGTGCGTCCTTTACAAGCAGAGGCTCGCTGATAGACGACTCTGTTACCAGTTCTAGGGCTGACGCACCCACCCACGTCCCCACCCCCGGTGTATCCTTTACAGGTATGCAAGTTTCTAAAGAAATAAATCACAATGACCTTGAAAATGTGGTTAATCTTAACCAAAGTCCTCAGTTATGTGAAAATGAATTGGAAATGCAAGTTGTGCAACTTCACAACCACAAAAAGATTAGACCTGCTGAAACACATCAGGCTAATACATGGGCATTTTGGTCAAGTCCACTCCATACCCTGCCTTCATGCAGATTGCCCTTGCACTGTCAAGCCATGGGGTGCATTAAGGACACATTTGTCAAGGCATCATTCACAGTCATCCCAGCCAGGCAACATCCTTTCGTTCACATGCATTGTCTGTAATTCATGGTCTTTTGACAATGAGAGGCAGTTTTTTGAACATCTTGGTGGCCATCTAAAAAAGTTTGAAACTGTGCCATGTGTTTTTGAGGATTGTGATTATCTTTTGCAGCTTATGCGTGCCAAAGGAGGAGCTGCTGGTTCCAAGATGAGACCTTTGCTGGACACTTTGAATGACGTATGTTATTTGACTTTTTTCACAAATATGTAATTATGGAGGGCTGCAGTGGGTAGCAAGAAGGTCCTGGGTTCAAATCCTGGCCCAGGGTCTTTATGTATGGAGTTTGCATGTTCCCCCTGTGCATGTGTGGGTTCCCCCCGGGTACTCCGGCTTCCTCCCACAGTCAGAAAACATGACTGTTAGGTCATTTGGTCTCTCTAAATTGTCCTTAGGTTTGAGTGTGTGCGTGCAAGGTTGTTTTTCCTGTCTGTCTCTATGTTGCCTTGTGATTGACTGTCCAGGGTGTACCCAGCCTCTCACCTGTTGAAAGCTGGAGAGAGGCATCAGCCATGTTTTTGTTTTTAAGTAATTCAGTCTTAATGTATGTAAATCACTCCACTTAGTCTTTTCACTAAATTGTATCTCCCTACAGACACAGAGCATTGAGAAGAAAAGGGATGTTGTTATCTGCTGCCTCATTAGCTACCTCGGGGAAAGACAAGAAGATCTTTTTCATGACTGCCAGGTATGTCATATTGATAACAGTTTACTTATTAACTCAAGGGATCCTAATGTTCTTCTCTCCTGTCCTCTCCTATCCCCTGTTCTCCTTTCTCCATTCATCTTCTTTCCACTCCCCTCTTTAGATCAACTGAAATGTATTGAAAAAGCATCTTAAATAAAATAAAACGTGTGTATGCTTTTTGTTCCTTTCTTTTTAACACGTAGGAATGTGAGGATTACACAGACAATATGATGAAGGTGATCGTGATCCACAACATCATGGCTGAGGAGGATCCATCAGATGGTTTCCCTCAATCACAATGAACACAAGTGATGGAGGGATGTGGAAGCCGAACAAAGGCATGTGTACTGCTGATGGGACTGATATATGCCCTCAACCTCGAATATCCGAAGGAGCTGAAGAACACATTTGACACTTTTCAAAAACTGTTTTTGGAACTTGACGGGACGAAACTACTGAACAAGGTCCACGGCCTCAAAAATAAGTTTATGCAATGCACACACATTTCCCCTCTTGTTCCCAGAGGATCTTTTGTCCAGACATAGCTTGATGAAGCTGTAATTTTTCTTCTGACAGCAAGCACAGAAACTATTGAATGTTGGTGTTAGTGTTCTGTTCTATCTATACATATGTTTGATAACGTACATGCACAGAAACAACTTTGTAGAGTTTCTGTGCTTTTGGCTTTTAAAATGGACTAAGTCGCCTTGGAAAGTGTTGTCTGCATTAGCTGTTGTGTTGCACTTTATTCTGTGTTTTTATGGAATAAAAACATTGAGATGATGAACCATTTGAATATCTTTTTTGGGGGGGTACATTTTACCTTATATGAATAGGTAATGTTTATCAACTGATAATAATTAAATTTTATTAGTAATTATCAGGTATTACCAACTAGCAAACAAGAGATAATTTTACCTAATTTCAATGAGTAAGTAGCTGTTGAATGTATACATAAATATGGGGTAAATTTTACCCAATTTAATTAAGTATTTCATAGCTTTTTATTGAAGCTATTTTATACACAATTTATTGAACTAAATCAACCACAAAAAAGGCTATGCAAATTGTTACCTCAGATTTATTGGGTAAATTCTATAGATGAGTTTTTACAGTGTAGCTTTCTGGGAAAAAGAGTCCTCTTTCTAAGAACAACACAGACTTCTCATACACGCCCGTCGCGGTGTATAAATTCAGAACTTCAGCCGCACTATTCACTCCTGAAAATCTGAGCTCAGTCTTCACAGCCCGTCTTCTTTTTGTCTCATTCATTACTTCAGGTGCCAACATGTCTGCTGAAAAGTGTCTCGCTAAAGGTAAGACTTTAAGATATTACTGCGTTAAGTGAAGCCTCTGAAGTGCAGTCAGCTCTGTTCCGTTCCCTGTCCTGTTCAATGACCCGTTCTGCTGCCTGAGCTCTGTCATGTTCCCTTACCTGGCTTGTGGTGAGGGTATAGTTGCAGTTTTACAAAGCCATGCATTTTAATTAGGTCAATATTGACATTATTTGTGACGACTAAAAGCAGACGACTGAAAACAACTTTAAAAAAAAGTCTAAACTAACAGTGACACACTGTGGCTTCTCTAAAAACGAACAAGGTGCTCTTTTTCACATTTTTATACACAGCTCGTTTCCAAAAATCTTGGGATGTTGTATAAAATTAAAATAGGAATGTAATGTAAGGATTTAAAATCCTTATATTTAACTATAAACATGGCGCCCACCTGCTAATAACAAATATGAAATTCAATTTGCCCTCGTGGAAGCTGACAACTATAAAATTCCTTTAATTTATTGTGTGAATTTTGTGCTTTCTTAATGATTCCTATATTCTATGGGAAGCACAATTAATACATTAAAACAATTCAGCATTTTAAAATGTTGCATTAATGGCCTGAAAACACGAGTTAACTTTTTCTCCAAGCTGCTTTTTCTGATGGATGAAGGTTTTTTGTTTCCCTCAGGTAGCGCTGCACCTGGCCCAGTCCCTAAAGGGTACATCAGAGTTTACAGCATGAGGTTCTGCCCTTTTGCCCAGAGGGCCAGATTAGTGCTGAAAGCCAAAGGAATCAAGTAAGGCTACTTTTATTCTGCTTTGCTTTACACATGGAAAGTCATGACAATCTTAACCTTTACTTAAACACGCATGTGCAACCTGTTTTTGTGTTTCAGGCATGAAATCATAAATGTCCATCTGGCAGACAAGCCAGAGTGGTACCTTAAAAAGAATCCATTTGGGATTGTCCCGACACTGGAGACACCTGCTGGTGAGGTGATATATGAGTCACCGATCACCTGTGAATACTTGGATGAAGTTTACCCTGAAAAGCAGCTGCTTCCTTCTTCTCCTTTTGCTAAAGCTCAGCAAAGAATGATGTTGGAGTATTTTTCCAAAGTAGGTCACATGAAAACTTGCACATAAATCTTTACATTTTGTTTTTTTAATTACCAATTAATCAGTTTAATGTCACTGTTTTAGATGATAGGATACTTTTACAGGATCCCATCAGGGAGAAAGAATGGTCAGGATGTCTCAGGACTGGAAGCTGAACTGAAAGAAAAGCTTTCCAAATTGAATGAGGTAGGTGGCACAATTGAGGCTTCTAGTTTCTTTACACACAAACATATAATTTGAAAGACTGTGTGTAAATGAATGTGCTTGCAACTTTGTTTGCCAATCATAATCACTAATCAAAGGATTATTAAGATTATCTTTAATGACTTTACCTGGTTATTTTAGAGTATTAAATGCAACTCTAATGAATGTAATATTCAATTTCTAGGACCTTGTTAACAAGAAGACCAAGTTTTTTGGTGGTGATTCCATAACAATGATTGACTACATGATGTGGCCGTGGTTTGAGAGACTGGAGGTCTTTGAGCTGCAACAGTAGGTTTTCCAGATCTTGTTGTTCCATAAAGGTTTACCTCTTCCATGTGGACTTATTTTTCTTCCTTTAAAATGAAGAAATAACAGTGTCCAATGTGCAAAACTGTAACACAACTAAAGTAACAGTTTAATATCTAAATTGAGCTTTTCTTCCTTTGTAGCATCTAAACTAGCACTGAATATCTTTTATTTCCTGTCTGCTGGATGTTTTGCAAACAAATGTGTGTTCACATGCTATAATTTACTGTTATTTTATTGACTTCATACCCTTTGTCTCCTAGCTGTCTGGATGGCACACCTGAGCTGAAGATGTGGACAGAGCGCATGCTGGAAGATCCAGCTGTCAAAGCCACCATACACAGCATAGACGCCCACAAGGCCTTCTTCAAGTCCTACGTTGAAGGAAAACCAGACTATGACTATGGCCTGTAGAAGTTTGTGCTGATATCACTGAACAAAAATATAGCTGTCTTTATATATTACTGTGTCAAACAAATCAGGTCTGTTTTCAAAATTCTGATGTGACATGTGTAAAGAGTTGAAGAGTCTAAAAAGTGAATGTGAGTGATTTTCAAATAAAAATTGTCCATGAAATGACTGGCCTCATTCTGAGTTTCCTATTTGTGCTCAAAGATGTATAAAAACAGTTAAATAAGGAGTGATCATTAAAAGGAATTGAATATGATTTATTGATTTACATAATTCAATTAATCTATTTGGCAATTAGACACTGATGGCCCATCACAGAAGAAGAGCAGAACAGCATCCCGGTGCTGCTAGGGATTAGGCCAGGATCTCCCAGAGTTTAGATGCTGGTGGGGGAGATAAAGGTGGAGACCTGAATGGAGCTTGAGAAACATGGGAGAGGTGAAGATAAGGAGGAAGTGGGTTGCACAAAGGAGTCTGTAAAGGAGAATGACAGATGAGCAGTGAGATTTAAAGTACGTGAAGGGGAGGCTGATATTATGTTTCCCTTCAAGCCACATAATGTTGTTTGATTTAATAAACTGAAACTCCACCAAAGATTTGACATCACCATAGCAAAAATATCACAAGCAAAATGCAGAAAAGAGGCTCTAGTTAGCCAAAAAGGATATGTGCACCATTACAATCCTTAACAGCTGCCATCAGATCTGCAACAGTAACAATGTAACATAAAACATTGTTATACAAAGCAGACAGTGCACTGTTTTGTTAAAGATTGCTCAATAACATTTAATATTTCTTATATACTGCTGCTTTTGCATATGTTTGTTTTTGCTGTGGCTGAAGCAGATTTTCAGTCTTTTCTCTCTCTCTGTCTCTCTTCTTCTCTATTTTTTCTCTCCCTCTCCTTTTGTTAACTCTCTTCCCAACCTCTCTTTCCTTCTTCTTTCTCTTCCCTGCCCCCCCCCCCCCCGACTGTAATAACTCCACCTGGGAAAATAAATCTGTTGGGCATTTTTCTTGGCCTTCAGACAATAACTCTGACTGCTACACTGCCGAACAGAACAGGCAAAAAAGAAAATAAAGATTTTTTTTTTTTTAAGTGTGAAGGAGCAAAAGTGATTAAGTCCCCATAAGAAAGCATGAAAATAAGAGAAAATCACAGACCTGGACATAAGGAGGGGCACTGAGCACACACGTGGCAGCAAATATCACTTGCTTTCAGAGGCTGTTAGAGAAGTGAAAAGTGCCCAATTCATTTTTATCTGGAAAATCACATTAACAGTATCTAAAATTCATAAATAATAATTTTGATTGATTGATTGATTGATTGATTATACTTTATTCATCCCGAGGGAAATTTTACCATATATGCAGCATGTACAGCAGCTGCTTTTTCAGGTTCATCACTGTGGAGCCAAGATACAAATTCAGTGTCCACTACGCTTTACTACACTTTGGTATTTTAACACACTCATTTCCCAACTGGTAAATAAAGTATATCTCATTTAATCTTATCTTGTCCTAAAACCTGCATAGAAGTGATCATTGCATAATATCCTGCTGGGAAACCATCCCTGTGAATGCTTCTATAACACATATCATATACAAAAGCCAAACCAAAATAACTCTGAGCTCTTACATCCATTATGTTCTTCCAGCCGCTGGTTTTGCCATTTAGAGCAATTGGGTGAGCCAAGCCAGTGTTGTTGATGCAGACGTCCACAACTTTGTGCTGCTCCTTGATTGCTGCGAACATGGCCAGAATCTCCTCCTCTTTGCTTAAGTCACACTTGAATGGGACCAAAACACCAGGATGGCCGGCGCTCTGACACTCTGCTGCCAGTTTCTGAAAAAGAAAACAATGCACTGTAAAAAAAAAAAAAAAAAAAAAAAAATCATGCAAAAATGCACACACACTCGCGATATAGTGAGGGACCACTGTATACAGTATATATATATATATATATATATATATATATATATATATATATATATATATACATACATATATATATATATATATATATTTTGTGGCACTGAAAGGATTAGCACGAAAGTGAACACACATTTTCGGTGTTCGAAAACGTGTGTTCACTTTTGTGAACTTTTTGTTCACTTTAATTTGCTTGCTGGTTATTTCCAGCAACTGTAAGGACTTAATATCATTTTGGAATCATGGCCAATATTTGTAATATATCGTTTTGTCACATGGACTGTACAAAAGATCAGTAAAGTGGAGCAACACCACAGGTGGAACTGTTGAGTTCAAGGCAGGTACAATCCGATTGCTTTAAGGGGTAGAAGAACAGATGAAAGTTGCATGCTATGGAAAAGTAAGTTTTATCTTCAGAGTACTGCATGTTTATTTTGTTTCAATTCAGTATCCACAACAGGTACATTTGTCCATTTTAATTTCTACCACACTATGTACTGTGGATTTATATTAGTGTTTAATCTAAGGAGCTTGGAAAGAAAAGCGTCTGGACTTCTTTGAGTTGCTTGAAGACGTTTCACCTCTCATCCGAGAAGCTTCTTCAGTTCTAAGGGTCAATGGTGGAGAGTCCCAGATTTAAACCCAGTGGGAGTTTCCCCCCAAAGAGGGACAAAGGACCCCCTGATGATCCTCCACCTAATCACATGCGCCAAGGTGTGAAAGTGGGTGTGGGTCCCAATCGGCCAGGGTTTCAGGTGAGCTCATTGTGAAACCTGGCCCCACCCTATCATGCGATTTCCTGAGGTCAGATGGCCCAGGATGTGAGTGGGCGTTAAGGCGTCTGGGAAGGGATCTCAAAACTGGATTATAGATGGCAGACAGTTGGTGTCGTAAACCACCGCCTCTGTTCAAAGATGGTCGCTCACATTGGACGTAAATGGCTTCTTTCACTCCTCTTTCAAACCATCTGTCCTCTCTGTCCAAAATGTGAACGTTGGCATCCTTGAAAGAGTGTCCTTTGTCTTTTAGATGCAGATGGACTGCTGAGTCTTGTCCCGTGGAGGTGGCTCTTCTATGTTGTGCCATGCGCTTGTGAAGTGGCTGTTTGGTCTCTCCGATGTAGAGGTCTGGGCATTCCTCGCTGCACTGTACAGCATACACCACATTGTTAAGTTTGTGTTTAGAAGTTTTGTCTTTCGGGTGGACCAGTTTCTGTCTGAGTGTGTTGCTGGGTCTGAAGTACACTGGGATGTCGTGCTTGGAGAAAACTCTCCTGAGTTTCTCTGATACACCGGCTACATAGGGGATGACAATGTTGTTGCATCTGTCTTTCTTATCCTCCCTCGCTGGTGTCTGATCTTCTTTTCTGTGCATCTTTGCTGACTTTATAAACGCCCAATTAGGATAACCGCATGTTTTAAGTGCTTTACATGTGTGTGTTCCTTCTTTTTCCCTTAAGGCTTAGAGGGAATATGTTCTGCCTGGTGGTGTAGGGTCCTAATTACTCCAAGTTTGTGTTCCAGAGGGTGATGGGAGTCAAAGAGGAGATACTGGTCCGTGTGTGTGGGCTTCCGGTAAACTTCAATGTTGAGGTTGCCATTCTCTTCAATGTGCACAGCGCAGTCCAGGAAAGGCAAACAGTTATCCTTTGTGTCTTCCCTGGTGAACTTGATGTTTTTATCCACAGCGTTAATGTGCGCAGTGAAAGATTCCACTTCTTGTGTCTTGATTTTGATCCAGGTGTTGTCTACATATCTGTACCAGTGGCTGGGTACTCTTCCTTTGAATGAGCCAAGAGCCTTCCTTTCCACTTCCTCCATGTAAAGGTTGGCTACAATAGGTGACACGGGGGAGCCCATGGCGCAGCCATGTTTTTGTCTGTAGAAACCTTCGTTGTATTTGAAATATGTAGTGGTGAGTCAGAGGTCTAACAGTGTGCAAATCTGATCGGGTGTGAAGTTGGTCCTGTCTTCCAAGGAGCTGTCTTCTTGTAGTCGTTTTCTGACGGTCTCCACTGCCTCCGTGGTGGGTATGCAAGTGAAGAGGGAGACTATATCAAAGGACACCATGGTTTCATCTGGATCCAGGGTAAGTTTCTGGACCTTGTCGGTGAAGTCGGTGGAGTTCTTGATGTGGTGTGGGGTGTTCCCCACGAGAGGTGCAAGGATGGTAGTAAGGTGTTTCGAGATGTTGTAAGTGGCTGAGTTTATGCTACTGACAATGGGTCTGAGTGGGACACCTTCCTTCCTAAGACCACCTTCCTAAGAGCCTGCGCCTTGGATCCACTGTCAGGGGATACAGAGCGGACTTGATCCTACGGAGAGCACAAAATCAGCCTCTAAGTGAAAGGATAAGACAGGTCCATTTCACTATAGATGCCCTCCAGAGCAAGATTAGCCAGACTCTGCAGGAACTGAAAACCCTTCTACCCTCTCCAATTTTAGAAGAGGTTTACAAGTTTGTGGACAAGGCTCAGTGGGCCCAACACTCTAAAGGAAAAGAAAGACAACGCAGGAAAATCCACACCTTGCTTTCAAAAACACTCACTCCTCAGTCTGAATCTACACAACTCAGAGAAGAACACACACCTGAGGACAGTCAGGAAAAATGGGTGAAGAACTTTTCAGACCGGAATCTCACTGAACCTGAAAAGAAAGTATTAGCCAAAGGACTGAATTTTGCCATTGTTCCGCAACAGTTGCCCATAGTGGACCTCATCACAGCCACAGAAACTGCCATACGGATTAACAAATTATCACAGACAGAAGCAGAACAGATCAGGATGAAAGTCTCAGCCACCCTCTCCAGTGCCAAAGTCCCTCCGTCTAACCTCACATTACAAGGAAAGAAGGCCGTCACTTCCCTGAGCAAAGACCACAACATCACTATATTACCAGCTGATAAGGGAAGGTGCACCGTGGTCCTAAACACAACGGATTACCACACAAAGATCACTACTCTCCTCAGTGACAACAACACCTATGAAGCCTTAAAGCGAGACCCCACAAGCAGCTACAAAAAGAAAGTTATAGCTTGCCTTCAAGACCTTGAAAGGGACAAAATCATTGACCGCCTTACATATCACCGCCTTTACCCAGGGGATGCCATACCCTGCATTTACGGACTTCCTAAGATCCACAAGGAAGGTGTCCCACTCAGACCCATTGTCAGTAGCATAAACTCAGCCACTTACAACATCTCGAAACACCTTGCTACCATCCTTGCACCTCTCGTGGGGAACACCCCACACCACATCAAGAACTCCACCGACTTCACCGACAAGGTCCAGAAACTTACCCTGGATCCAGATGAAACCATGGTGTCCTTTGATGTAGTCTCTCTCTTCACTTGCATACCCACCACGGAGGCAGTGGAGACTGTCAGAAAACGA
This sequence comes from Oreochromis niloticus, assembly GCF_001858045.2. Taxonomy (NCBI): domain Eukaryota; kingdom Metazoa; phylum Chordata; class Actinopteri; order Cichliformes; family Cichlidae; genus Oreochromis; species Oreochromis niloticus. Next base: position 28,214,374 of record NC_031979.2, read on the forward strand.
CTACAAGAAGACAGCTCCTTGGAAGACAGGACCAACTTCACACCCGATCAGATCTGCACACTGTTAGACCTCTGCCTCACCACTACATATTTCAAATACAACGAAGGTTTCTACAGACAAAAACATGGCTGCGCCATGGGCTCCCCCGTGTCACCTATTGTAGCCAACCTTTACATGGAGGAAGTGGAAAGGAAGGCTCTTGGCTCATTCAAAGGAAGAGTACCCAGCCACTGGTACAGATATGTAGACGACACCTGGATCAAAATCAAGACACAAGAAGTGGAATCTTTCACTGCGCACATTAACGCTGTGGATAAAAACATCAAGTTCACCAGGGAAGACACAAAGGATAACTGTTTGCCTTTCCTGGACTGCGCCGTGCACATTGAAGAGAATGGCAACCTCAACATTGAAGTTTACCGGAAGCCCACACACACGGACCAGTACCTCCTCTTTGACTCCCATCACCCTCTGGAACACAAACTTGGAGTAATTAGGACCCTACACCACCAGGCAGAACATATTCCCTCTAAGCCTTAAGGGAAAAAGAAGGAACACACACATGTAAAGGAAGCACTTAAAACATGCGGTTATCCTAATTGGGCGTTTATAAAGTCAGCAAAGATGCACAGAAAAGAAGATCAGACACCAGCGAGGGAGGATAAGAAAGACAGATGCAACAACATTGTCATCCCCTATGTAGCCGGTGTATCAGAGAAACTCAGGAGAGTTTTCTCCAAACACGACATCCCAGTGTACTTCAGACCCAGCAACACACTCAGACAGAAACTGGTTCACCCGAAAGACAAAACTCCAAAACACAAACTTAACAATGTGGTGTATGCTGTACAGTGCAGGGAGGAATGCCCAGACCTCTACATCGGAGAGACCAAACAGCCACTTCACAAGCGCATGGCACAACATAGAAGAGCCACCTCCACGGGACAAGACTCAGCAGTCCATCTGCATCTAAAGGACAAAGGTCACTCTTTCGAGGATGCCAACGTTCACATTTTGGACAGAGAGGACAGATGGTTTGAAAGAGGAGTGAAAGAAGCCATTTACGTCCAATGTGAGCGACCATCTTTGAACAGAGGCGGTGGTTTACGACACCAACTGTCTGCCATCTATAATCCAGTTTTGAGATCCCTTCCCAGACGCCTTAACGCCCACTCACATCCTGGGCCATCTGACCTCAGGAAATCGCATGATAGGGTGGGGCCAGGTTTCACAATGAGCTCACCCGAAACCCTGGCTGATTGGGACCCACACCCACTTTCACACCTTGGCGCATGTGATTAGGTAGAGGATCATCAGGGGGTCCTTTGTCCCTCTTTTGGGGGAAACTCCCACTGGGTTTAAATCTGGGACTCTCCACCATTGACCCTTAGAACTGAAGAAGCTTCTCGGATGAGAGGTGAAACGTCTTCAAGCAACTCAAAGAAGTCCAGACGCTTTTCTTTCCAAGCTCCTTAGACTACAATGACCTGGATGACTGAGAACCTTCACAGACATATTAGTGTTTAATCACCTGTGTAAGAGCAAGTGTGTACTATTATTATGCTTGCACTGAGAGATTGCATGAAATACATGTAAAACATAGATATTGTTGATGTTTGTTAAAATTTGGATAAGAGATGGATTGTGGAAGGTGAACCGAGTACAGTGTGTCTTCATTGCTCCGTAACTGTACTTGTATTTCCAGGAATTTTATCTTTGTTATTGTGGCACCGCCCCTGGGGCCCATAACATGTTATAATTCCATAGTCCACTGTATAATCTTTTCCACGTCTTTCAGATACCTACACGCATTCCAGTAAGGAATCTTACAAACACCAAATTCAATTAAATTTTATTTATACGGTGCCAAATCACAACAACATTTGCCTCAAGTTGCTTTATATTGTAAGGTAGGTCCTATGGTAATACATACAAAGAAAAACCCAACATATGATCCCGTATGAGCAAGCACTTTGGCAACAGTGGGAAGAAAAAATTCCCACTTGAAAATTCCCATAAAATGTCTCTGAGCACTTATTTTGACATAAGATTTAAATTAACTTCTATTTCCTTACTCACAGGGATAAACACTGCATGTATACAATCACTTCTCGAATGTAATTAAAAAAAAGAAACACTTGAAAAGTTTGTTTGCTTTTCTCCCCAAAAGTTAAACATGACATCAGTTACTAACATATCATTGTATGTATATTACAATCTAAAGTGAAACCAAAGGAATGTAGATTTTAGTGTTTGGCTGAAACAAAACATATGAATAGTATATACTTTACTCATCTTACTTTATGATTAGAAATGAAGAAATGAGCATTACAGCCGGCAATTTAGTTGAAATTAACACAGTCATAATCTGTTACATGATAACTAAGTCTGAAGGAAGAGACAGTTTTACTAATCTGTATATAACCAAACACATAGGATCGAAAATATATTTTATTTTTGAATATCCAATTTGTTGGAATTATTCCTGTGCAATGGTTTATTCATATTCTTAGGGATTTACATGCAGTTAGTGAAAATTTGTGATACAAACATCACAACATTGTTTCATGACCTCGTATTTAGTGAAAAGTAATATTAGCGAGAACATTATTTGAGTCATGAGGTGCAACATCAGAGACTTAACAAACAGAATGATAGTAAAATCCTCACAGGCTGGTTTGAAGTTAAGTATTACAGCATCTAGGTCAGGGGGCTCAAACTCGCGGCCCGGGGGCCACTTGCGCCCCAAATCACCCCTACTTGCCGCCCATATGATGACGTGAAGAAATATAATGCAATTTGGCCCTTTGGCATTTTAATTTAGTTAAATATGAACAAAATTATAGCAGAAGTGCTGCCACATGTCTGGCCAGAAAGAGAGTAGCAATTTGTTTATTTGGTAGTTCAATGAAAGGCTTCAGTTAGTTAAGAATGAGGAAAAAAAAGTTTTGTCTTGTTGTACAATATTTTAATTTAAAAAACCGAAGAAAACACTACATTTTTGTAAATATTTGTGGTTGTTTCTTGTTTGTTTGTTTTGTTTTTGTACTTCTTGAACACTAAAGTGGCCCTCCAATGAGATGACAGTGCCAGCAGTGGACCACAGCTCATTTAAGCTTGAGACCCCCGATCTAGGTTGTATTGTGAGATGTGTTGAGGGATCCTGACCAAGAGTCCATATGTGACGAGTAAGGAGTGCAAACATGTTGGATGTGCAGGTCACATGTGTACAGCAGGTCAGAACCGATCAGGGAAGCCATATAAGAAGTTTAAAGAGGAAAAGTATTAGTAGAGGAAAAACAGAAAGAAATACCTGTATGTAAAACTGCAATATATTCTGCTTTGGTTTGAAAGCAAAGGAAAATCATTTATCTAATAGCAACAGTTTATTGTTAATTTTGATGTGTTCATTTTCGAGTGCGAATCTGAATTAAACAAAAACATACTCGAGTCCTTCTTCATTGGCATTAGAACAATTTATTTTGTTTTATTTAGTTTTCACAGTCATTTTAAAAGCTGATGAAAAAAAACAAGTTTGTCTTGACTTTTTATAATTTTAAGATCAAATATGACTGGGCCCTGCAGTGAATGGTGGATTTAATTTTTTCTTCTTAGTAGAAAAAGGATAAAAGTAGAGAGCAGTGTCAAGCAGTCAGGAGCGTCACACCACTATGTTGTGAAGGCTGGATTGGGTGCCTGCAGTGGGGCTGACAGGGTAGCAAACTCTGTGACACCAGCTACACACCTTCAAAGTTAATGTCTCCAACCTGAAAGGAAAGTTATAGGGATATTATCGTAACCTGGTGGTATTTAGCATATTGGAGACCTAAACTCAAACTCAATAAGTCAAAATTCAAAAAAGGTAAAAATAAGAGAAAACCACAAACCTGAACATGAGGGGGGGCACTGAGGATGTATGTGACAACACTGGCAATGTCTTTTGCTGTCAAAGGCTGTCAGAGAAGTGAAAAACGCTGAGTAACTTTGATCAGAGTAATCATATCAATAATCTGTGACCTATCAGATTGATAATTATACCGTAAATGCACTGTACACAGCAGCTGCTTTATCAGGTTCATCGCTGTGGAGCCGTGATGCAAATTCTGTGTCCACTGAACCAGGAGAGATGCTCTGTAAAAACAAGAAAAGAATATGGATTGTGAGGCAACTTCAGAAATGCACCTGATATTGGTTTTAAAAGCACGTTTGGAGCTTATTAGTTTTTCAAAACCTTACAGTAGCTCTGATATGTGTGTTTTCTGCACGCAGCTCCTGCCTCAGGCCCTCAGTCAGAGCGGTTACAGCAAACTTGGTCGCCATGTAGAAATGTAAATCGGGAAAGGGATAGACCTGATGTCCACCCACACTACAACAGAAGAAAGTTCAAGTAGGAAGGACAGCATTTACAGTGCCAACATATTCTGATCTGATCTCAGACCTTAGTACAAGAAAAAAATCCTAATAATGTATTGCAATTTATACTTTTGAAGACATACTTAATGGACTGTAGCAAGAACATCAGTATAAGCTCTACGATTGCAGCATTTAATATATAATAAATGATCAATTAATTTCTCAAAGGTACAGTCACTATTTTTTTAGGTTATTTAATGAAAAAAAGGATAATGTGTGAAATATCCACGGAATAATCTTAATTACATCTTCCAACTAACTGATGCGTTCTCATAAACTTATAGCTAAGGCATTAAAAATACACAAGCATGGATGTGTGGTTTGGGGTAGCCGCCATGTTCCCCCATCATATTTGAATACAGTGGCTGGGAAGGACATCGCCCTTCCAACTAATCATGTTTTATGTATGTAGCTAGAGACCGACCACATGCGTTGCACACGAAAGGCAGAGGAGAAGTCCTAGGCATTCCCATACAGTGGAGGGACATTTAAATTCGTGCCTGTACCTTTAGACTCAAGATAAACTCAAAAGACTCAAAGGATCACACCTGTGTTTTATCCTCAGATGATAGCTCCCCATTTCCAAAGAAACAAAAATAGACAGCGCCAGTGGCATCTTAATAAAATGTCACCCTCTTCCTTCTCACTTCAAACCTCATCTACTGAACTGAAGTCTGGGCTTATATATATGAAACTGTGCATAAACATGCCTATTTATTCCAGATATTGTTGCAATTGCTTATTGTTAGCAGACATGTGACCCCCCCTTTTCTCTACACAGCACTCAGTTGACTCTAATCTAGACATGGTAGTGATGTGGTTTAAAAAGTGTTTATATTTTCTGCTTTAACACGAATGCAAATTATATTTAATTCCATGTATGTCTATCTGTTCTTTTCCTGTTAACTACATGTCTACTGTGAAATAAGGTGCAGTTTTACCAAAAAATGCTCATAATCGCAATCTCGGTCTGCATCCGATCATGATTATATTCAAAGATATTTGAATCATGTTCAACTCATCAGACTTCACAAGCATGGCCATCGTTGATCATCAGAAAATAAAACGGCACCTGTTTATGTTTATGATGTGTCCATCATCCACATTTCTCTCTTTCATTGACTGATATGCTTCACGTGCACAGATACTCAGTGCAAGAACGTTCACCTGCAAGAAACCATGCAGAAAAACATGCAATGAAAAACATGTGAAACAAGCATCTTGCAAATATCACATTTACTCAGTGCTTCTTGTGCTCACTGGGAACCAAGTGTTTCTTTTCCCACTCAGGTGTAAGGTTTTACCTCTCTGAACTACTTTGTTTTGAGATGTTTTATTATATTAATGAGCTAAATTGATTTTAATGTTTAAGTGCTGTAACACACTAATTCCCCAACTTTCAGAGCTACATAAAATCGATCATTTTATTTCATTCAATATTCTGCAAAGAAAACATTTCAGTGAATGCTTGTCCACATACCATAAACCAAAATATTATTGGTCTAAACTAAGATCATGTTGTTTTCTGAAATATCTGAGCTCTTACATCCATCATGTTCTTCCAGCCGCTGGTTTTGCCATTTATCAACGGCTCTGCGTGAGCCAAGCCAGCATTGTTGATGCACACGTCCACGCCTTTGTGCTGCTTTTTAATTGCTGCAAACATGGCCAGAATCTCCTCCTCTTTGGTCACGTCACACTTGAAAGGCACCAAAACACCAGGATGGTTGGCATTTTGACACTCTGCGGCGAGTTTCTGAAACCAAAAGGAAAAAAAGATAAATATAGTAAACTTCAGAACCAAGATTAAAATCAATTTTAACAGTCCATTTTGCATGCACCCACTGGAAAGATTTCAGATAACTATTAAATATTCCTGTCTTTCCCTAGTGTCTGTTTTTTTTTTTTTAATATGAACCAACTTTGAGTGCCTTATTTTCTAGTGAAAACTGTAGAGACAAGAAAAATTAGTGAAACTGAAATTCAGATGTTCATCATCAGTTCAGTTTTGTCGAGCCTTCTCTTTCTGGAATGGAGTAAGCTTTGTGCCACATTTATCAAAAGTGAACTTTTACACACAGTCTGTATTGTCGTGCTACAATTACTGACCTGTTGTAAAACAGGTTTAATTACAGTGAACTAAAATGACTTAAGTAAGCCCTACACAGCTGGAAGACCTTGTATGATAGTAACGTTAACATCAAAATGCACTTTGCACGTTGCAGAGAGTTTGGGTTTTCACTACAACCTGATGGTTAAAAATGATCTGCATATCACAAAACACTTCGCAGTGGAGGTATTTTATGTTAAGTTACTTTGCAGAAACTGAGTTTTCACTTCAGAGCAAACCTGTATTTTTCCGACATCCCTGGCGCAGGGATACCGAGCCGGACCAGCTCTACTGCTAGAGCCGCCCCAATCCCGACCGAGGATCCGGTCACCAGAGCCACTCTGCCCCGCCAGCGCTCCATCACAGCTCGGACTCAGGTGACCTGCTACACACAGAAAGAACCACAAGTATGAAGACAGGGACAGTGAGTCTGCAGCAGAGAGACCCTTGAGCTCAAACTGTCCTTTACCTGTGAATCATCTGTATATATCTGTCAGAAACACTTTATAAGTCTTGGTGCCGCCTTCCAGCCAATGAATGGAAAGCTATATAAAACAAAAGTTCTTATCTCAAACTCCCATATCACATTTCTGTAAGCACGCCCTGCACAGTATCTCCTGCTTTAATCAGCACATTATAAGAGTGAGATGAGGCACTGAAAGAACCCTGAAATAATATCTATGCAACAGCACAGACGGTGGTAGAAGCGTAAGTTTTATTTTGGAGCATAGTCAACCTTTTTATTTCCTTTAATCAGATTTCACTGGTGATTCTATGCAGCTCCCATGACCAATAAAATGAAAGATAATTTAGAAACTGCTTCAAAATAATTGTCCAAATAAGTAGCCAGAAGTGTTGCAAGCATGGATGCCAGACACACACATACATACACTGTACACATACACTACACGCACTACATAAACTTGATACAGTGTTTATCGACCAATCATAAAGACTGAGAGGGTAAAGTGATTTCAGTTTTCCACAATAACTCAAGGTCTAGTGCCTGAACACTTCACAGGCTGCCAACATCTCTTCATCTTTGGTCTGTTTGTATCAGCATAACTGTCCCTTCACCTAGTACATAAAGGGGGAAAGGTTATAACTAATAAACAATAGGTGTGTTAGTCATTTCATCTGGTATTGCTTCCTGCAGCTGAGTTTGTAACTACACCGCTCTGTGATAAGATCTGGTAAGTTAATCTCATTTGGTGTTAATTAACAACAGGTGCACTAGAGCGGCAATGATAAAACAACCCCTGAATCATGGGGTTTCTGTTCATGGAAAACTTTCTGACTGTTTTTTCACTAGTTTTACATTTGCTGAGGTTCTGTGTCACTACTGGTAGCAGGAGGCTATACCTGGAAATACAGAGGTTGTATACAGACGTGGACAAATATGTTGGTACCCTTCAGTCAATGAAAGAAAAACTCATAATGGTCACAGAAATAACTTTAATCTGACAAAAGTAATAATAAATAAAAATTCTATAAATGTTAACCAATGAAAGTCAGACATTGCTTTTCAACCATGCTTCAAGGGAATTATTTAAAAAATAAATGCATGAAACAGGCCTGGACAAAAATGATGGTACCCCTAGAAAAGAATGAAAATACTGGGGGGTGTCCAAATTCATGGGCTGCATCCTCCTGAGGCCGCATTTGTAGACAGATTACGTCACAGCGACGCGCTGAAGGCTGTCCAAATTCGTAGACTCCTCCGATTGCAGCCGACAAATGCGTCCTCCTTTTCCCCGAATTTGAAGGATGGGTCGGGTGTGTCCTTCGTGGCCCACCATATCCCAGAATTCAGAACAGCCAAACTCCAGTTTTGTCATGGTCCGACAGCCCTTGCCTTGGCTGCCTGCCCATGCGTTATTGTGTGTATGTTGCTCCCTTCCTCTCTCTCCCACTCTCTCTCTCTCTCTCTCGCTCTCGTAACGGGATTGTTTACCTCCGAGCGGTGACGAACATTCCCGAGAGTGTTCCCGCGCAGAGACTGACCGCACTTGTTGTTGATCGGAGCCGACCAGCTGTAACCAATTATCCGCCATCTCCCGGGCTGCCGTCTTAACAGGGCGATCGAGCGTCAGTCAGCGCTGGATCATTGTGTGAAGCACGGCAGAGCAGCGCCGACGGTTTTTGTGGCAGTTTATGTTGAGCTCAGGATTGTTTAGTTACTCTGCGTGTGTTTGTGTGTTTGCCACCAGGAGGGAAACGGAGAGAGAGATCACGGGAGCTGGACCACCTTTTGGGATTACTGTTTGGAAGGAGTCACTACGTGTGTTTTCACTTCATGGCCACGAGCACTGCTAGGAGGAGAAGGAGGAGACCACACCTGGGCACCCCATCACTATATATATTGAACTGTTGCACCTTTACCGCACTGTAAATAAATCCACTGTCTTCTCCCAAAGGAGTCCTGCATACGAGTCCTGTTTTCTACACCTACCCTGACAGAATGATCCAGCCAGCATTGGACTCGGCGGACTCCGATCCTGTACAACGGGAGCTATCTCTTCAGGCGGACCTATTAGAACGACACGAGAAGATGCTTCAGCATATTTCTAAGGAACAGGGCGCCCTGCTTCAGGTAGTAACGGAACTCAGAGGTATGTGGCAATCCCCTGGCCCAGCAGCAGCTAATGTTTCACCTCAGTTACCCTCCTTAAGCGTTGCGGCCGCCTGCCCTCTTCCTCCCTCCCCACCTCCACCCATGCGTGAGCACACCTTACCTGTGCCTGAAAAGTTTTCCGGGGATTTAGATAAGTGTAGAGGCTTCTTGACCCAGTGCGACTTGAGTTTTCGCCAACAGACTCACGCCTATGCTACCGACGGTGCCAAGATTGCCCTCATGGTGCAACTCATGACTGGGAGAGCCCTGAAGTGGGCTCAGGCAGTGTTGCGCTCCAACCCTAATGTTTCTTATCCTGACTTTCTGACCAAGTTCCGCAGTGTTTTTGATAAAAGTTCTAATCCGGATGCAGCTGCTCACCGTTTGTTTTCTTTGAAACAGGGCAAAAGGAGTGTGGCGGATTTTTCTGTGGATTTTTGGATCCTGGCTGAGGAAACTGGCTGGGAGGAAAAAGCACTTCGGGGGGCGTTTCTCAATAGCCTGAATGAAGGAATCAGACGTGAGTTGGCCGCCAAAGAATTACCTAAATCGTTGGACGCTTTGATTAATTTGTGTATCAGCCTTGATGACCACATGCGAGAATACGGAGGGCGGGCTGAGGGAGCCCGCCGGGCAACAGGGAGCCCAGGTGGTTGGCTGAGCACTTCTTCTGATGGGGGAGGTCAAGGGGAGTGTGAGCTTGAGGAGACGGAGGAGGAGCCGATGCAGCTAGGGCGAGCTAGATTCAACAAGCCGGGGTGGAGGAAGAAGCGCCAGATGGGTGAGTGCTTTGCATGTGGAAAGAAAGGGCACTTTGCAGACTCTTGCCCGTCCCGGCTAAAAGATTCGGCCCATCAGTAGCGGTGGGGTTACTGATGGGTACGACAGGAGATGTGTTACCCCACCTCAGCTGCCCCGCCAAGCTTATCTTTCAGTCCATAACTCATTCCTGTAATGCATTAGTGGATTCAGGCGCGGAACAGAGCTTTATGGACGAGACTTTAGCCAGGAGATTGGGGGTCCCGCTCGTTTCCCTGCATGTTCCTTTAAATGTGGCTGCCCTCAATGGTGAAGTGCTGGCCAAAGTCACACATCGCACGCATGAAATCACGCTGGTTCTTTCTGGTAATCATGTTGAAAAGATAAGTTTGTTTCTGTTTAAGGCGCCTGATACTCCATTGGTGTTAGGTTACCCGTGGCTTCAACGTCATAACCCTCAGATAGATTGGGCCCAGGGTAGTGTGGGGGGATGGAGTGAGTGGTGTCACAAGCAGTGCTTACGGTCAGCTGTTCCCAATCTGACGCCGACTGTGGCGAAGGACTCTGTCTGTACTCCTGATCTCTCTGTTGTTCCGGCTGAATATCAGGATCTAGCTAAAGTGTTCAGCAAGAGTTTGGCCTCATCGCTTCCGCCTCACCGACCTTATGATTGTGGCATTGATTTGCTTCCAGGAGCTACGCTGCCCACCAGCCACCTATACAGCCTGTCCAAGTCTGAGCGCGAGTCCATGGAGCGCTATATCACCGACTCACTCTCCGCTGGCATCATTCGACCATCCACTTCTCCGCTTGGGGCAGGATTCTTTTTCGTTGAAAAAAAGGACAAATCCCTTCGCCCCTGCATTGACTTCCGTGGTCTCAACAAAATAACCATCAAGAACAAATATCCTCTTCCTCTGTTAGCGTCCGCATTTGAGTTGCTCCAGGGAGCCACCATTTTTACTAAGCTGGACCTTCGCAATGCCTATCATTTGGTTCGTATTCGAGAAGGGGACGAATGGAAGACCGCATTCAACACGCACTTAGGCCATTTCGAATATTTGGTCATGCCTTTCGGTCTTACCAATGCTCCGGCGGTGTTTCAGGCTATGGTGAATGATGTGCTTCGGGATTTCATTAACCACTTTGCTTTTGTGTACTTGGATGATATTCTCATTTTTTCCAAGACTCGTGAGGAGCATGTTGAACATGTCAGACTGGTGCTTCAACGGCTGTTGGAGAATCGCCTGTTCGTCAAAGGTGAGAAGTGTGAATTTCACGTCTCGACAGTATCTTTTCTGGGGTTTGTGATTGATCGGGGGCAGTTGAGAGCAGATCCTGCTAAGGTCAAGGCAGTGGTGGAGTGGCCAGGGCCTAAGACCCGGAAGGCACTCCAAAAGTTCTTGGGCTTTGCGAACTTCTACCGTAAGTTCATTCGTAACTTTAGCACTGTGGTGTTGCCGTTGACTACTCTCACTTCTCCTAAACGGCAGTTTGTGTGGTCGCCCCAGGCCCAACAGGCTTTTGTGCAACTGAAACTGTTGTTTTCCTCTGCCCCCATTCTCATTCAAGCAGATTTGTCTCGACCCTTCATTGTGGAAGTGGATGCGTCGGATTCTGGATTGGGAGCGGTCCTTTCCCAACGAGTGGACGGTAGGCTCCATCCCTGCGCCTTCTTCTCCCATCGTCTTTCCCAGGCAGAGCGTAATTATGATGTTGGGGATCGGGAGCTCCTGGCAATCAAGTTGGCCTTGGAGGAATGGCGCCACTGGCTGGAGGGGAGTGTGCATCCGGTGCTGGTCTGGACGGACCATAAGAATCTGTCGTATCTGCAGACGGCCAAACGCCTCAACGCCCGGCAAGCCAGGTGGGCCTTGTTTTTTACTCGTTTTGATCTTGTCATCACGTACAGGCCAGGGTCGCGTAACACCAAGCCGGATGCCCTCTCGCGCCAGTTTGCTTCCAGTGGGGAGGGGGAGGAGGAGAAGGAGGAGAGGACTATCATCCCGGCCGGCTGTGTGGTGGGTGCGGTGACGTGGGAGATTGAGAAGTTGATCAGGGAGGCTCAGCGACTGGAACCTGATCCCGGTTCGGGCCCCGCGGGCCGACAGTATGTTCCCACAGCTGTCCGTGGCAAGGTCATTCATTGGGCGCATGCAGCTAAGTTCTCCTGCCACCCGGGTAAGAACCGTACCATCAAGTTCTTACAACGCTTGTTCTGGTGGCCTGCTCTGGCGAAGGACGTCCAGGAGTATGTCGCTGCATGTACCATCTGTGCTCGGAACAAAGTTCCTAGCGCTCCACCCTCGGGTCAGTTACGGCCACTTGCTGTCGCCAGCCGCCCATGGTCTCACATTGCGGTGGACTTTGTCACCGGCTTGCCGCCATCTTCTGGTAATACCGTCATACTTACCATTGTTGACCGGTTTTCCAAGGCAGCCCATTTTGTGGCCTTGGCTAAACTCCCGTCTGCTTTGGAAACTGCTAAACTCCTTGTCCAGCATGTTTTCCGTTTACATGGCATTCCCCAAGACGTTGTGTCGGACCGAGGGCCCCAGTTTACTTCCCGGGTGTGGAAGGAGTTTTGTGCGGAACTGGGGGCCCAGGTCAGTTTGTCTTCTGGCTTTCACCCGCAGACAAATGGTCAAGCTGAGAGGGCGAATCAGGAACTGGAGGCCATGCTACGCTGTGTCGTCTCGTCTCACCAGTCCACTTGGAGCGAGCAGTTGGCCTGGATTGAATATGCCCACAACGTCAGTACGTCAACCGCAACGGGAGTGTCGCCTTTTGAAGCCTCCCTGGGTTATCTACCTCCGCTCCTGTCTGTCATGGAGGGTGAGCTTGCCGTGCCATCTGTCCAACATCATATTCGTCGATGTCGGCGCGCCTGGAAGGCTACTAGGGCAGCCTTGCTTAGGACGGCGGAACAGAACAAGCGTTTGGCGGACCGCCGCCGCACTCAGGCGCCGGTTTACAAGGTTGGCCAGAGGGTGTGGCTCTCGACCAGGTACATTCCCCTTCGGACTGAGTCCAAAAAGCAGGGTCCCCGCTTCATCGGGCCTTTCCCTGTTCAGTCGGTCCTCAATCCGGTGACATTGAGGTTGTCTTTGCCCCGCAATATGCGGATTCATGATGTGTTTCATGTTTCTCAGGTGAAACCAGTCCGGACCAGCTCGTTGTGCCCGCCTGTTGGGTCCCCACCACCTGCCCGGATTATCGATGGCGCACCTGCATATTCCATAACGCGGATTATGGACGCTAGGCGCCGCGGTAGGGGCTTCCAATACTTGGTGGACTGGGAAGGGTATGGTCCGGAAGAGCGTTGCTGGGTGCCGCGATCCGCTATTCTCGATGACGCTATGGTAAGAGAATTCCGCAGGCGGCACCCGGACAAGTTTGGTCGGTCGCCGGGAGGCTCCCGTTAAAGGGGGGGTACTGTCATGGTCTGACAGCCCTTGCCTTGGCTGCCTGCCCATGCGTTATTGTGTGTATGTTGCTCCCTTCCTCTCTCTCCCACTCTCTCTCTCTCTCTCTCGCTCTCGTAACGGGATTGTTTACCTCTGAGCGGTGACGAGCATTTCCGAGAGTGTTCCCGCGCAGAGACTGACCGCACTTGTTGTTGATCGGAGCCGACCAGCTGTAACCAATTATCCGCCATCTCCCGGGCTGCCGTCTTAACAGGGCGATCGAGCGTCAGTCAGCGCTGGATCATTGTGTGAAGCACGGTAGAGCAGCGCCGACGGTTTTTGTGGCAGTTTATGTTGAGCTCAGGATTGTTTAGTTACTCTGGGTGTGTTTGTGTGTTTGCCACCAGGAGGGAAACGGAGAGAGAGATCACGGGAGCTGGACCACCTTTTGGGATTACTGTTTGGAAGGAGTCACTACGTGTGTTTTCACTTCATGGCCACGAGCACTGCTAGGAGGAGAAGGAGGAGACCACACCTGGGCACCCCATCACTATATATATTGAACTGTTGCACCTTTACCGCACTGTAAATAAATCCACTGTCTTCTCCCAAAGGAGTCCTGCATACGAGTCCTGTTTTCTACACCTACCCTGACAAGTTTCCAGCAATGGCGGCCTCTACTAAGTTTAAAAATTACTCTTATTAATTTTTCTGGGTCACAAAATAAACTTTTAACATATTTTCAGGCGAGAATGTGGGTGTGTAAACTTCAAATATCTGCTCGGTTTATCAAGATATCACATATTTGCAAAAGTGCTTCGACGTTTTTGGAGACGTCTGTTACCCACCAGCTCGATAGCTAGCCGGGAGCTCGAGGGTCACTAGAGCCGCCGAGACCGGCAAACTCCCGGCACATCATTTTCAGATCACCGCGGACTTTCGCTACTCAGGTTAAACGTAATATATAAGTCACTTAGATAACCTAAAAATGTTATTGTTTGGCTTTTTTCAGTGTTTTATTTATAAATCGGTTTGGCTGAGATTAAAGTTATTAGATTAGATTAGATAAAATAAAATAAAACTTTATTAATTCCTTGGGTGGGTTCCTCCTTGTTTTTCACACAGCTTAATAAACGTCAAACAGAAAACTGATTAAACAGAAGTGTGAGATGGTGGAGAATTTACGCCAGTGTCCTGTTATATTTTAGATAGCAAGGAGCAGACGGCCGAGTTTATTAAACTCCACTGAGACAGCGGTGATGCAAATCAGAAGGCTAGACCGTCCAATTTCACTGCCGTTTACTTCCGGCCAACCCAACCTTCTGAGGACCCGGCCCACGTAGACCGCGAAGGCCGAGTCCTTAGGAGGACGCAGCCCATGAATTTGGACACGACTAATGTGACCAAAGGGACATGTTAATCCAAGGTGTGTCCACTAATTAGCATCACAGATGTCTACAATCTTGTAATCAGTCAGCGGGCCTATATATAGGGCTCCAGGTAATCACTGTGTTGTTTGGTGACATGGTGTGTACCACACTCAACATGGACCAGAGGAAGCAAAGGAAAGAGTTGTCTCAGGAGATTAGAAAGAAAATCATAGACAAGCATGTTAAAGGTTAAGGCTAGAAGACCCTCTCCAAGCAGCTAGATGTTCCTGTGACTACAGTTGCACATATTATTCAGAAATTTAAGATCCATGGGACTGTAGCGAACCTCCCTGGACATGGCTGCAGGAGGAAAATTGATGACAAATCAAAGAGACGGATAATCCGAATGGTAACAAAAGAGCCCAGAAAGTTTTCTAAAGAGATTCAAAGTGAACTTCATGCTCAAGAAACATCAGTGTCAGATCACACCATCCGTCATTGTTTGAGCCAAAGTGGACTACATGGGAGACAACCAAGGAGGACACAATTGTTGAAAACAAATCATGAAAAAGTCAGACTGGAATATGCCAAACTTCATGTTGACATGCCACAAAGCTTCTGGGAGAATGTCCTACAGACAGATGAGACAAAAATGAAACTGTTTGCCAAAGCACATCAGCTCTATGTTCACAGACAGAAATGAAGCATATCTAGAAAAGAACACTGTCCCTACTGTGAAACATAGAGGACGCTCTGTTATGTTCTGGGGCTGCTTTGCTGCATCTGGCACACAGTGTATTGAATCCGTGCAGGGTACAATGAAATCTCAAGACTATCATGGCATTCTAGAGAGAAATGTGCTGGCCAGTTTCAGAAAGCTTGGTCTCAGTCGCAGGTCATGGGTCTTGCAACAGGACAATGACCCAAAACACACAGCTAAAACACCCAAGAATGGCTAAGAGGAAGACACTGGACTATTCTAAAGTGGCCTTCTATGAGCCCTGACCTGAATCCTATAATCATTTGATTGCAGTGATTGCCTCAAAAGGTTGTGCAACAAAATATTAAGTTGGGGGTACCATCATTTTCGTCCAGGCCTTTTCCATGCATTTATTTTTTAAATAATTCCCCTGAAGCATGGTTGAAAAGCAATGTCTGACTTTCATTGGTTAACATTTATAGAATTTTTATTTATTATTACTTTTGTCAGATTAAAGTTATGTCTGTGACCATTATGATTTTTTCTTTCATTGACTGAAAGGTATCAACAATTTTGTCCACGTCTGTCGGTAGTCTAACTCCTCCAGGATGGTACATCCAAATGCACCAAAGTTTGCTGTGCAACCCGTGAATTATGGGGTTTCTGTTCAGGGAAACCTTTCTGACTGTTTTTTCACTAGTTTTACATTTGTTGAGGTTCTGTGTCACTACTGGTAGCAGGAGGTTATACCTGGACCATACAGAGGTTGTATAGGTAGTCCAACTCCTCCAGGATGGTACATCCAAATGCACCATTACCAGAAAAGTTGCTTTGCTCACAGCACAGTTTCAAGAGCATGAAGGAAATTCCAAAGGTTAGGCAGTTACTCTAGGAGACATGGACAACGCCGTAGGTCCTTAAAACATCAGCAGGACAAGTATCTGCTCCTTTGTGCAAGGAGGAACATAAAGAGCATTACCAAAGTCCCACCAAATGACCTACAGTTCCTGGAGGAATTGATACCACTGAATGAGCCCACATTCACCTGACATAAAACCAACAGAACACCTCGGGGACATTATATTTCTGTGCATGTGATGCCACCAGGTTGCACCTCAGGCTGTCCAGGAGCTCGGTGATGCAATGGTCCAGATCTGGGAGTGCCCCCAGGATACCTCCCAGTTACCCAGTTGATCCATGATTTCCACCCCGTTTAATAGTTTTTATTATATTTGCCAATTAGTATGAGCAGTGTCTGAGAGAAATGACACAGTTTTTCTGATATGTATTCAACCAAAGACAGGATGGAATTTCCTTGGCTATCTAGTTAGTTATAGTAATTTCTTCTGGCTGTTTTTATCAAAATCTTAGAGATTTATGTCTCTGCAGATATTTAAAAAACGTACTATACTTACTTTAATTACAATATATTTAAGCAATTTTATTGATTTAAAAAAATCAATTTCATATATTTTGCCTTAACCTTAAATATATTCTTTGTTTTTTCATTTATATATATATATATATATATATTGTACTGGATATTCTCCACAGCACATAAATATCCTTTAGCGCAACAAGAAAACTGCAATGAAACAAATTTTCCTGAAAGTTTTATTAATTAGCAAAAATTATCAATAAAATGTTATAGAGTGTTTTCATGAGTACATAAAGTCGGTAAAATTTACCAGTACATTATGGTCACATGCTGCAACTTCTCACTGAGATGGAAAAAAACGTCTCACAGTCTGTTTTAAGGAGGCTACAAATTAAAAATGCAACAGTTTCTCCTCAGGGATGAGAAAATGCACTCTGTGTATGTCTAACTGACATCCTCATCGAAGGTTCTAACCAGATGAAATGAACACCTGCTTAACAGTAAAAACACTCTTAGAGCCTAAATACTGTCCAGCAACTGAGGTCTGTTACAATAAGAAGGAAGCTGTCATTCATCAAAGTGTTTTTATGGGCATTCCTTGCTGGCCAGTAGGACGCTTGTAAAAAGGTACCACGGGGGCCTTTGATAAGAAGATAGTTAGACAGAACAAACAGCTGGATGAGTTTCCTCCATTTTATTCTTCTGTGAATTGATTACAATCTGACAGTGTTGAGAAGTAAGGAGAGCCAGTCACACTACTGATGTAAAGATTGGGATGGGTCTCACGGCCAAGTTGCATGACACCTGCTACACACTTTCAAGCAAAATCTCCCCAATCTGAAAGAAAAGATAGAGGAATGTTATCTTATGACTAAACTGCTGATATTTAAAATGCAAAATAGAAAAGTTCAAAAGGTCACAAAAAAGATGAAAATAAGAGAAAATCTCAAACCTGAACATGAGGAGGGGCACTGAGCACGTATGTGATGGCACTGGCGAGGTCTTTTGCTTCCAGAGGCTATCAAAGAATTGAAAAGTGCTTAATGAAATTTTAGCTGAGTAATCATATCAACAATACTGTAGGAATTGTAGGAAATAAAGGAATAAAAATTTTACCTTATATTTAGTGGATATAGCAGCTGCTTTATCAGAATCATCTCTGTAGAGGCGGTATGCAAATTCTGTCTTCACAAAGCCAGGAGAAATGCTCTGCAAAATGACATTATTAATGAGGATTCTTCAAGAAGTACTGTGTGTGCAACTTATAACAGCTGACATTAGTGTTAAAGGTACTTTGCAGCTGGTTACAGTGTCTTTCAAAGGCTTACTGTGGCCCGGATATGAGTGTTTTCTGCACGCAGCTCCTGCCTCAGGCCCTCAGTCAGCGCAGTTACAGCATACTTGGTGCAGGTGTAGAAATGTACATCAGCATTAGGAAACACTTGATGACCGCACACACTGCAACAGAAGGATATTTACAAGCTGCTAATCAAATCAGCATTTACCAACATATTCTGATCTGATCTCAGGCCTTGGTGTTACAACAACTATGGCAACAGTTACTATATAGTTTAACATCCATCTGTTTTCTTTTGCTGATCTAATTCAGGGTCCTGGAGCCTCAGGTACACCCTGGACTATCACAGGACACAGAGAGACAGACACAATTCAACTAAACTAACCCAACTAACTGCATGTCTTTGGACTATGTGGGAAGGTGAGAACTCCTGCAGACACAGGGAGAACATGCAAACTACACAGAGAAAGATACCGGCCAGATGCTGGATTTGTTTCTATATAATTTATATGCATTTTTTCTTTGATGATTTTCATAGTAAACTCAAAATCTTTTAGTTCTGAACTGCTATCTGTCCAATGAAAGTGATATGAAGATGTCACTTATGGTTTTAGGATATTGTTATTGACATTTTTCATTGGCTTCACTGGCTATACTGAGGTTCTTAAATGGGGAGATCAAATGTGTGCTGTGAAAAAAGTCCATTGTGCAGAGTTGCCAAAAGAATGACTGAATCATAAAATATTTGTGTTAGGATTAAATCAATAAACTTCACAAGGATACCCATCACTGTCCTTAAGTAAAATAAAACTGCACCTGTTTATGTTTATGATGTGCCCATCGTCCACGTTTCGCTCTTTCATTGACTGATAAGCTTCACGTGCGCAGATACACAGTGCAAGAACGTTCACCTGTAAGAAACCAAGCAGTGAATTAAACGGTAAAGAAAATATTTGGAGTCATCCATTCACTTCCGCTTATCTCCTTTCAGGGTCACAGGGGGCACTGGAGCCTATCCCAGCTGTCTTAGGGCAAGAGGCAGGGTACACCCTGGACAGGTTGCCAGTCTGTTGCAGGGCTAACACACAGACAGAGACAATTATTCGCACTCACATTCACTCCCGCATTTACACCTATGGGCAATTTTAGTGTTTCCAATTAACCATTGCTTTACATACTTTCATATGTACTACACAACAACATATTACTGCATATCAACCAGGAAAAAATTTTTTTTCTAAAATAACTCTGAGTTCTTACATCCCACATGTTTTTCCAGGCACTGGTTTTGCCATTTAGCAGCGCCTCTGGATGAGCCAAGCCAGCGTTATTGATGCACACGTCCACGCCTTTGTGCTGCTCTTTGATCGCGGCGAACATGGCCAGAATCTCCTCCTCTTTGGTCAAGTCGCACTTGAAAGGGACCAAAACACCAGGGTGGCCGGCGCTCTGACACTCTGCTGCCAGTTTCTGAAACCAAAAAGGAAAAGACAACTTTAACATAATAGCAAAATTAGAAATAGGAATGAAAACGATGAATATATGAGTATAGTCAGGGGCTAAAATGGGATTTGTAGATGTGAGAACCCTAAGATCATTGTAGTGGTTATAGGAGTGTGAGGAAATGAATCAGGAGTCACAATAGGCTCTATTAAGAGCTCCAGCAGATTTTTTTTGTCTACAGGCTGTGATCAGCTGACCTGTGCTGGCTGTTGACCCGAGGTTTACTGCTCTTTGTGGATTTACACAACTCATCAGTATGTAAGCTATCATGTCTGACTTCCGTCTCCTACACTGCCAACATACTGTTTATACATTTTTTTTATTATACTGCATAGTAAACAACTTGGATCTGGTATTGTGCAGCTCATTGTAACCCATGCATATAGACCAATATATACAGCATAAATTATTTACTGTAAAACAAAAAGTTTGTCTGCTCGACAGCCATTATCTGATGTCCGCTTGACAGAGCTACATAACTGCATATCTGCATAACATTAAAAAGTCCTTTGCATTAGAGTTTTACATTAAGTGTTTCTCTTCCGAAATTGAATTTCTTATTTCAGAGCAAACCTGTATTTTTCCCACGTCCCTGGCGCAGCCCACCACTTTCATTCCGAGCCGGACCAGCTCCACGGCTACAGCCGCCCCAATGCCGACCGAGGCTCCGGTCACCAGAGCCACTCTACCCCGCCAGCGCTCCATCACAGACAGCCGTAACCAGCTCACGCCCCAAACTTACGAAGAGAGGGACGTGCCAAGGTAGGTATCCCCCACAAAATTAGTTTCCTCTGCGTCGTGAGCGCGCCCGAGGTAGGGAGAACGGATCCAGTTGACTCCGCCTCCATTCCAACCAAGTTACTTGAAAATAGTAATTAGTTACAAATTACTGATTAGGTTATCCAGTTACTTTACTGATTACTTATTTTTAAAAGTAATTATTTACTTTTAAAAACATGATACACAACCTGAATACGTTATAAAGCAATAGACCTTTCAGCCCAATTAGATTTTTTTCTGCATAATCCATCTAAAATTGGATGAATTGAAAAAGTGTCTTTTGAAAATTGGTTTTATTAGTTTTAATCTTTTAACTTTATGCACACTGCATCAAGCAAAAATTCACATTATATGGAACAGCCGATGACTTGGAGAAATTTGTTTAACATTTAAACATATTTTGTGCATATTCACGCATGTAAAATAAACACATTTTTTGTGTTTATATTGTCTGTCTGTGATTTGGACAGCCAAGCGTGTGCTCTCAACGCAGGGGAAACAAATTCTGCCGGGGACAACTACCTTGACATGACTGCCACAATAAAAACTGAAGTGAGTGAGCTAATTAATTTGTAACATTCTGTATAATATTAAGTATTTGTGACCATTCGGCCTTTGTTAAGGATTTCCTCCCTAAGATTAGAGACAATATGGGAAGAATCAATGAATCCTCAGTCATGCTCTATACAGCAGCAAAGAGACATATAACTTTGAGGGGGAAATGCTTCTTTAGGATGAGTCCTTCCATTTTGCAGAAATGGAAAACTTGTGAAGGTCATCAGCATTTCATAGCTCAACAAGAAGGAAAGAAGGCATGATTTGGTAATACTTTATACCAGAATTGTGACTCGCAAATTAAAAACTTCTGAGGAAGTTGAACTTTTGATCATGAAGGGTTTTGGGGGGGCAAACAAGCTTCCATAAATAACCCATGTAAAATAAAAAAAACTACACCAAACATATTGGATACAGAAACCCTTTTTTAACAAAAAGCTTTAAACGGGCGTTTTTGTGCACCATCTGGTAAAAATTAACTTTTACACAGAGTCAGGTTTACAGAGTTATAATGGATGATGAATTGCAACTCACCGGTTTTATAGTAACATAAACTGGCTGCCACCCCAGTTTCTTGGTCTCATCTCAGCATGACACAGCAGAAAAACTTCATTATTATTAATTTTATTATTATTATTATTATTGTTATTATTATTTGTGGCAGTAGTATTAGTAGCAGCAGTTGGAGTATTTTAAATAGGATTTCTCTTTGAGGAACACTTGTGGATAAAAGAAATATCAAGTTTGTTTGTAGACCAACACACATACTTTGTCTTCTCTGATTGCCTCTGGAAGAATTAGATGTTGTCAGTGCCATCACAATATGTGCTCAGTGCCTCTCTGCATGTTCAGATTTGTGATTTTCTCTTGTTTCATGCTTTTTACTGTGACTTATTGAACTTTCCTTTTAACGATATGGGCTTCATAGATAATTGGCAAACCTTCTGGAGGAAACCTGGTCTTGTTAGGAGAGACGGCATCCATCCCACTTTGGATGGTGCAGCTCTCATTTCTAGAAATATGGACCAATTTATTAAACCCCCCAAAATATGACTATCTAGAGTTGGGACCAGGAAGCAGAGTTGCAGTCTTACACGCCTCTCTGCAGCTTCTCTCCTCCTGCTACCCCCCCAAAAACCCATCTCCATTGAGACTGTGTCAGCTCCCAAACAGACAAAAAACAAACTAAAAACCAGCAATAAACAATTTAAACATAAAAAATCAAAAAGAAAGAACAAAACAGTATCCACATCTGAACCAAAGAGTAAAACAGTGAAATGTGGATTATTAAATATTAGGTCTCTCTCCTCCAAGTCTCTGTTAGTACATGACTTAATAATTGATCAACAAATCGATTTACTCTGCCTTACAGAAACCTGGTTGCAGCCGGATGATTATGTTAGTTTAAATGAATCAACACCCCCGAGTCATTCTAACTACCAGAAATCTGGAAGCACAGGCCGAGGGGGTGGTGTGGCAGCAATTTTTCCAGACCAGCCTATTAATTAACGAAAGACCAAGACAGACTTTTAATTCATTTGAAAGCCTGATGCTTAACCTTGTCCACCCCAGATGTAAAACTCAGAAACCAGTCTTACTTGTTATCATATATCGTCCACCTGGGCCTTACACAGAGTTTCTCTCTAATTTCTCAGACTTTTTATCTGATTTAGTGCTCAGGTCAGATAAAATAATTATTGTGGGTGATTTTAACATCCATGTAGATGCTAAAAATGACAGCCTCAACATCGCATTTAATCTGTTATTAGACTCAATTGGCTTCTCTCAAAATGTAAAAGAACCCACCCACCACTTTAATCACACTCTAGATCTTGTTTTAACATATGGCATAGAAACTGAACATTTAACAGTGTTTCCTGAAAACCCTCTGCTGTCTGATCATTTCCTGATAACATTTACATTTACGATAATTGATTACACAGCAGTGGAGAGTAGACTTTATCAAAGTAGATGTCTTTCTGAAAGTGCTGTAACCAAGTTTAAGAATATAATCCACCCACTGTTATCATCTTCAATGCCCTGTAACAACACAGAGCAGAGCAGCTACCTGAACGCTACACCAACAGAGGTCGATTATCTTGTTAATAATTTTACCTCCTCACTACGTATGACTCTGGATACTGTAGCTCCTGTGAAAACTAAAGCCTCAAATCCGAAGTACCTGACTCCGTGGTATAATTCTCAAACATGTAGCCTAAAGCAGATGACTCGTAAGCTGGAGAGGAAATGGCGTGTCACAAATTTAGAAGATCATCATTTAGCCTGGAGAAATAGTTTGCTGCTTTATAAGAAAGCCGTCCGCAAAGCCAGAACATCTTACTATTCATCACTGATTGAAGAAAATAAGAACAACCCCAGGTTTCTCTTCAGCACTGTAGCCAGGCTGACAAAAAGTCAGAGTTCTACTGAGCCAACAATCCCTTTAACGTTAAGTAGTAATGACTTCATGAACTTCTTCACAAATAAAATTTTTATCATTAGAGAAAAAATTACCAATAATCATCCCACAGATGTAATATTATCTACAGCTACTTTTAGTACCATCAATGTTAAGTTAGACTCTTTTTCTCCAATTGATCTTTCTGAGTTAACTTCAATAATTAATTCCTCCAAACCATCAACGTGTCTTTTAGACCCCATTCCTACAAAACTGCTCAAAGAAGTCCTGCCATTAATTAATTCTTCAATCTTAAATATGATCAACCTACCTCTAATAATCAGCTATGTACCACAGGCCTTCAAGCTGGCTGTAGTTAAACCTTTACTTAAAAAGCCATCTCTAGACCCAGCTGTCTTAGCTAATTATAGGCCAATCTCCAACCTTCCTTTCATATCAAAAATCCTTGAACAGCTAACAGATCATCTGCAGAGGAATGGCTTATTTGAAGAGTTTCAGTCAGGTTTCAGAGCTCATCACAGCACAGAAACAGCTTTAGTGAAGGTTACAAATGATCTTCTTATGGCCTCTGACAGTGGACTCATCTCTGTGCTTGTCCTGCTAGACCTTAGTGCAGCGTTCGATACTGTTGGCCATAATATTCTATTAGCGCGATTAGAGCATGCTGTAGGTATTACAGGTACTGCACTGCAGTGGTTTGTATCATATCTATCTAATAGACTCCAATTTGTACATGTAAATGGAGAGTCCTCTTCACACACTAAGGTCAATTATGGAGTTCCACAGGGTTCGGTGCTAGGACCAATTCTATTTACATTATACATGCTTCCCTTAGGCAGCATCATTAGAAGACATAGCATAAATTTTCACTGCTATGCAGATGACACGCAGCTCTATCTATCCATGAAGCCAGGTAACACACACATCAATTAGTTAAACTGCAGGAATGTCTTAAAGACATAAAGACCTGGATGGCTGCTAACTTTCTGCTTCTTAATTCAGATAAAACTGAGGTTATTGTACTTGGCCCTGAAAATCTTAGAAATATGGTATCTAACCAGATTCTTACTCTGGATGGCATTGCCTTGGCCTCCAGTAATGCTGTGAGGAACCTTGGAGTCATTTTTGACCAGGATATATCCTTCAACGCACATATTAAACAAAAATGTAAGACTGCTTTCTTCCATCTGCGCAACATCTCTAAAATTAGAAATATCCTGTCTCAGAGTGATGCTGAAAAACTAGTTCATGCATTTATTACTTCTAGGCTGGACTACTGTAATTCATTATTATCAGGATGTCCTAAAAACTCGCTGAAAAGCCTTCAGCTAATCCAAAATGCTGCAGCAAGAGTACTGACAGGGACTAGAAAGAGAGAGCATATTTCTCCTATACTGGCTTCCCTTCATTGGCTTCCTGTTAAATCCAGAATTGAATTCAAAATCCTGCTCCTCACATACAAGGTCTTAAATAATCAGGCCCCATCTTATCTTAATGACCTTGTAGTACCATATCACCCTATTAGAGCACTTCGCTCTCGCTCTGCAGGCTTACTTGCTGTTCCTAGAGTATTTAAAAGTAGAATGGGAGGGAGAGCCTTCAGTTTTCAGGCCCCTCTTCTGTGGAACCAGCTTCCAGTTTGCATTTGGGAGACAGACACCATCTCTACTTTCAAGATTAGGCTTAAAACTTTCCTTTTTGCTAAAGCATATAGTTAGGACCAGGTGATCCTGAATCCTCCCTTAGTTGTGCTGCAATAGACGTAGGCTGCTGGGGATTCCCATGATGCATTGAGATTTTCCT
Organism: Oreochromis niloticus; assembly: GCF_001858045.2. Classification (NCBI taxonomy): domain Eukaryota; kingdom Metazoa; phylum Chordata; class Actinopteri; order Cichliformes; family Cichlidae; genus Oreochromis; species Oreochromis niloticus. The sequence continues at coordinate 28,239,482 of NC_031979.2, forward strand.
TTCCAGTCACCTTTCTCACTCACTATGTGTTAATAGACCTATCTGCATCGAATCATACCTGTTATTAATCTCTGTCTCTCTTCCACATCATGTCTTTATCCTGTTTTCCTTCTCTCACCCCAACCGGTCTCAGCAGATGGCCGCCCCTCCCTGAGCCTGGTTCTGCCGGAGGTTTCTTCCTGTTAAAAGGGAGTTTTTCCTTCCCACTGTCGCCAAAGTGCTTGCTCATAGGGGGTCATATGATTGTTGGGTTTTTCTCTGTATGTATTATTGTGCGATCTACTGTACAATATAAAGCGCCTTGAGGCGACTTCTGTTGTGATTTGGCGCTATATAAATAAAATTGAATTGAATTGAATTAATTGCATTTTAAACAAGCGGTTTACTCATAATAAGATAACACTGGTATAAACATGGAAATACTGATGTATGGAATTTAAACCATGGCTGATTGTTAATGAAGAGCACAAAGTGTCCAAAGAAAACATACCTCTGAAGGTCATCACTATTTTGCATTTCACAGCTCTGCTTTTACTTCCATTGTAATATTAACCACTAGAGGTCGTAGTACAGTCGTGGCCAGAATCTGCTGCTCTTTGGTCAAGTCACACTCGAAAGGGACCAAAACACCAGGGTGGCACTTTGACACTCTGCTGCCAGTTTTTTGAACCAAACTTATGTTTTCTTGTTAGTCAAAGTTTTACATTGACATGATAGCTCCTTTAAAAGCTTACTCTCTCAGATACCTGCATTTGTTTATTTACACCAAACGTATTGTTTATTACAACCAAGAGCCTCAGTAATTTGAAGAGTGCTTGCAGACATATTTGCATTATCCACACAAACTGCTGGAGAGTGTAGTAACCTGCTACCATACAAAGGAACCAAACTGAGGTTTTGGTACAGCACTATATACCTCCTTGCCATGAATTTTACCTAGTGACTGCCAACAACTTCCAGCAACCATTCACCAACTGGTTGGAGAACATACATTGGTAAGTGACCTTTGTTCATCAGTCTATAGGCCCTTATGACTTGTACGGTTGCTCCATGACACCCCGCCCCCCCAGCTAAGGTTCTAACCTGCTGAAATGAACATCTACTTAACAGTAAAAACACTCTTAGAGCTTAAATACTATCCAGCAACTGAGATCTGTTACAATAAGAAGGAAGCTGTCTTGAATCAAAGTGTTTTTATGGGCATTCCTTGCTGGCCAGCAGGGCGCTTGTGAAAAGGTACCACGGGGGCCTTTGATAAAAAGAAAATTAGACAGAACAAACAGCTGGAGGAGTTTCCTTCATTTTATCCTTCTGTGAATTGATTACAATCTGACAGTGTTGAGAAGTAAGGAGAGCCAGTCACACTACTTTGATGTAAAGATTGGGATGGGTCTCACGGCCAAGTTGCATGACACCTGCTACAGACCTTCAAGTAAAATCTCCCCAATCTGAAAGAAAAGATAGATGAATGTTATCTTATGACTAAACTGCTGATATTTAAAATGCAAAAGACAAAAACTCAAAAGGTCACCAAAAAGATGAAAATAAGAGAAAATCTCAAACCTGAACATGAGGAGGGGCACTGAGCACGTATGTGACGGCACTGACGAGGTCTTTTGCTTCCAGCGACTATCAAAGAATTGAAAAGTGCTTAATGAAATTTTAGCTGAGTAATCATATCAACAATATTGTAGGAATTGTAGGAAATAAAGGGATAATAATTTGACCTTATATTTAGTGTATATAGCAGCTGCTTTATCAGAATTGTCTCTGTAGAGCCGTGATGCAAATTCTGTCTTCACAAAGCCAGGAGAAATGTTCTGCAAAATGACATTATTAATGAGGATTCTTCAAGAAGTACTGTGCGTGTATCTTATAACAGCTGAGATTAGTATTAAAGGTACTTTGCAGCTGGTTACAGTGTCTTTCAAAACCTTACCGTGGCTCTGATATGAGTTTTTTCTGCACGCAGCTCCTGCCTCAGGCCCTCAGTCAGCGCGGTTACAGCGAACTTGGTCGCCATGTAGAAATGTAAATAAGGAAAGGGATAGACATGATGTCCACCCACACTACAACAGAAGAAAGTTTAAGTAGGACAGCATTCATGGTACCAACATATTCTGATCTGATCTCAGACGTTAGTACAAGAAATCCTAATAATGTATTGCAATTTATCCTTTTAAAGACATACTTAACTAAATGATGCAAGAAGCACTAAGGCTGCAGAGAATACTTTATACTTTATAAACAATTAGTTTCTTAAAAGTACAGTCACTATTTTTTTGGTTATTTAAACAAAAAAGGATATTGTGCTCATAAATATACATAGAATAATATGTATCACATGTGTCACATGTTCCAACAAACTGAATTCTCAGTAAACTTATAGCTAATGTATTAAAAACACATAGGAGCAGGTTTGCAGCTTGGGTAAGCCCCCACCATATTTGAATAGAGTGGCTGGTAAGGATATCTCCCTTCCAAATAATCTCGTTTTATGTATGTTGCTAAAGACATAGCACTCCAAAGCTAGAGGAGAAGTCCTATATGCATTCATTTAAGGTGGAGCGACATTTATATTCATGCCTGTACCTTTGAACTCAATGTATTAAGGATCACACCTGTGTTTTATCCTTGGAGGAGGAGTCCTTTTTACCAAAGAAATGAAAAGAGCCAGCACCACTGGCATCTTAATAAAATGTCACCCTCTTCCTCCTCACATCAAATCTCATCTACTGAACTGAAGTCTGAGATTGAATATACAAAAATGTGCATAAACATGCCAATTTATTCCCGTGTCGGGAATAGATGCAAATCATTTCACTCTCACTATTGAAAACACAGTTTTCCCTTCACCTCAGTTTAAGAGTCTTGGCGTCATCTCACTATCCTATAAATCTCACATTAATGATCTCACCTGTTCTGCCTATTTCCATCTACGCAACACTGACCGATTACGTCCTTCTCTTTCCACCCAGTCTGTGTCCATTCTTGATCATAGTATCGTTACCTCCTGAATTGACTATTGTAATTCTCTCTTGCATGGTCTCCCCCCAAAATCCCTCCACAAGCTTCAACTGGTTCAAAAATCCTTGCCCGCATACCAGTACATCATCCCTATCCTTCAGGAATGTCACTGGCTCACTGTGAAATTCCGAACCACCCCACACAAATGCTGTCCCAGACCAGGATTGTTGATGCACACATCCACGCCTTTGTGCTGCTTTTTGATCGCTGCAAACATGGCAAGAATCTCCTCCTCTTTGGTCAAGTCGCACTTGAAAGGCACCAAAACACCAGGATAGACAGCGCTCTGACACTCTGCTGCCAGTTTCTGAAAACAAAAGGAAATGACAGATGATAAGCTTTAAGATTAGAATCGTAAGAATTAAGATCTGAGTTTTTATTAATTTCTTATTTTCTAGTGAAAACTGTAGAGTCAAGAAAAAAAAAAGTAAAACTGAAATTCAGATGTTTGTCATCAGTTCAGTTGTGTCCAGCCTTCTTTTTCTGCAATGGAGTAAATTGAAATTGAAAGTGTTGTGCCACATCTATCAATGATGAACTTTTACACACAGTCTGTAAAACAGGTTCAATTACAGTTAAAGAAAACGACTTACGTAAGCCTGATAAAGCTGGAAGATCTTGTGTAAAATATACTTTGCACTCTCGCAGAAAGTCTGAGTTTTCATTCCAGCCTGACACAATTAAAAATGATTTGCATATCAAAAATTACATGAGTCTTTCACTTCAGAGCAAACTTGTATTTTTCCGACGTCCCTGGCGCAGCCCACCACTTTCATACCGAGTCGGACCAGCTCTACTGCTAGAGCTGCCCCAATCCCGACCGAGGATCCGGTCACCAGAGCCACTCTGCCCTGCCAGCGCTCCATCACAGCTTGGACACCTGCTACACACTGTCAAAACAAACCAACTTAATAACGCTTGGTGCCGCCTTCCAGCCAATGAATGGAAAGCTATATAAAACAAAAATTCTTATGTCAAAGTCACATATCATATTTCTGTAAGCACGCCCTGCACAGTATCTCCTGCTTAAATCAGCACATTATAAGATTGAGATGAGGCACTGAAAGAACCCTGAAATAATATCTATGCAACAGCAAAGATGGTGGTAGACGCGTAAGTTTTATTTTGGAGCATAGTCAACCTTTTCTTTTCCTTTAATCAGATTTCATTGGTGATTCTATACATGCAGCTCCCATGACCAATAAAATGAAAGATAATTTGGATACTGCTTCAAAATAATTGTCCAAATAAGTAGCCAGAAGTGTAACTCAAAGTCTAGTGCCTGAACACTTCATAGGCTGCCAACAGCTCTTCATCTTTGGTCTGTTTGTGTCAGCATAACTGTCCCATCACCTAGTACATAAAAAGGGAAAGGTAATAAACAATAGGTGTGTTAGTCATTTCATCTGGTATTGCTCCCTGCAGCTGAGTTTGTAACTACACCGCTCTGTGATAAGATCTGGTAAGTTAATCTCATTTGGTGTTAATTAACAACAGGTGCACTAGAGCAGCAATGACAAAACAACCCGTGAATTATGGGGTTTCTGTTCATGGAAACCCTTCTGACTGTTTTTTCACTAGTTTTACATTTAGCAAATTTCTGTGTCACTACTGGTAGCAGGAGGCTATACCTGGAAATACAGAGGTTGTATAGGTAGTCCAACTCCTCCAGCATGGTACAGCAATAGGCACCATTGCCAGAAAGATTGCTGTGCTCACAGCACAGTTTCAAGAGCATAGAGAAGACTCCAAAGGTTAGGTAGTTACTCTAGAAGAACTGGACTATGCTACAGGTCCTTAAAACATCAGCAGGACAAGTATCTGCTACTTTTTGCAAGGAGGACCATAAAAAACATTGCCAGAGTCCCACCAAATGACCTACAGTTCCTGGAAGAATTAATACCATTAAATGGCCCCACATTCAAAAGACATTATATTTCTGTGCATGTGATGCCATCAGGTTGCACCTCAGGCTGTCCAGGAGCTCGGTGATGCAATGGTCCAGATCTGGGAGTTCCCCCAGGATACCTCCCAGTTACCCAGTTGATCCATGATTTCCACCCTGTTTAATACTTTTTGTTATATTTGCCAATTAGCATAAGCAGTGTCTGAGAGAAATGACAGTTTTTCTGATATGTATTCAACCAAAGACAGGATGGAATTTCCTTGGCTATCTAGTTAGTTATAGTAATTTCTTCTGGGTGTTTTTATCAAAATCTTAGAGATTTATGTCTCTGCAGATATTTGAAAAAAATGTACTATACTTACTTTAATTACAGTATATTTGAGCAATTTTATTGATTTAAAAAATAAAGTTCGGATATTTTGTCTAAACCTTAAATATATTCTTTGTTTTTATTTATATACATATTTGTGTACTGGATATTCTCCACAGCACATATATATCCTTTAGCACAACAAGAAAACTGCAACGAAACAAATTTTCCAGAAAGTTTTATTAATTAGTCAAAATTATCAGTAAAATGTTATCGAGTGTTTTCATGAGTACATAAAGTCAGTAAAATTTGCCAGGGCATTAGGGTCACATCCTGCAACTTTTCACTGAGATGGAAAAAACACAGAGATGGTAAACTTTTCACTGGCTGTTTTAAGAAGGAGGCTACAAATTAAAAATGCAACAGTTTCTTCTCAGGGATGAGAAAATACACTCTGTGTATGTCTAACTGACATCCTCATCGAAGGTTCTAACCAGATGAAATGAACACCTGCTTAACAGTAAAAACACTCTTAGAGCCTAAATACTGTCCAGCAACTGAGGTCTGTTACAATAAGAAGGAAGATGTCATTCATCAAAGTGTTTTTATGGGCATTCCTTGCTGGCCAGTAGGACGCTTGTAAAAAGGTACCACGGGGGCCTTTGATAAGAAGATAGTTAGACAGTAGAGAGCTAACAGCTGGAGGAGTTTCCTCCATTTTATTCTTCTGTGAATTGATTACAATCTGACAGTGTTGAGAAGTAAGGAGAGCCAGTCACACTACTTTGATGTAAAGATTGGGATGGGTCTCACGGCCAAGTTGCATGACACCTGCTACACACTTTCAAGCAAAATCTCCCCAATCTGAAAGAAAAGATAGAGGGATTTTATCTTATGACTAAACTGCTCATATTTAAAATGCAAAAGAGAAAAACTCAAAAGGTCACAAAAAAGATGAAAATGAGAGAAATCTCAAACCTGAACATGAGGAGGGGCACTGAGCACGTATGTGACAACACTGATGAGGTCTTTTGCTTCCAGAGACTATCAAAGAAGTTAAAAGTGCTGAATGAAATTTTAATAGCAATCATTTAATAATCATATCAACAATACTGTAGCGATTGTAGGAAATAAAGGAATAATGATTTTACCTTATGTTCAGTGTATACAGCAGCTGCTTTTTCAGAATCATCTCTGTAGAGGCGGTATGCAAATTCTGTCTTCACAAAGCCAGGAGAAATGCTCTGCAAAATGACATTATTAATGAGGATTCTTCAAGAAGTACTGTGTGTGCAACTTATAACAGCTGACATTAGTGTTAAAGGTACTTTGCAGCTGGTTACAGTGTCTTTCAAAGGCTTACTGTGGCCCGGATATGAGTGTTTTCTGCACGCAGCTCCTGCCTCAGGCCCTCAGTCAGCGCAGTTACAGCATACTTGGTGGCGGTGTAGAAATGTCCGTCAGGATTAGGAAACACTTGATGACCGCACACACTGCAACAGAAGGATATTTACAAGCTGCTAATCAAATCAGCATTTACCAACATATTCTGATCTGATCTCAGGCCTTGGTGTTACAACAACTATGGCAACAGTTACTATATAGTTTAACATCCATCTGTTTTCTTATGCTGATCTAATTCAGGGTCCTGGAGCCTCAGGTACACCCTGGACAGATCTCAAGTCTGTCACAGGACACAGAGACACAGACACAGTTCAACTAAACTAACCCAACTAACTGCATGTCTTTGGACTATGTGGAAAGGTGAGAACTCCTGCAGACACAGGGAGAAGATGCAAACTACACAGAGAAAGACACTGGCCATATGCTGGATTTGTGAGATAAGTTGTGAGATAACGGTGTTAACCACTGCATCACTATGTTGTTGTGCTGTAATTTAAAAATTTTTATATAATGTATAACCAGGAAGGTATTTGTGTTTCGAGATTTTAAAAAAAGCAAAATGTTTCTCGGTTCTGGCAGTTAGATTTGGTTTCATTTTTCTTGATGATTTTCATAGTAAACTCAAAATCTTTTAGTTCTGTTAGCAATATGAAGATGTCCCTTTTGATTTTAATATAGTGTTATTGACACAGCAGTCTGGCATTTATGTTTATTGGACCTACCAGTAATAAAAAACACTCATTGGTTATAGTGAGGTTCTTAAATGGGGAGATACAATGTGTGCTGTGAAAAAAGTCCATTGTGCAGAGTTGTCAAAAGAATGACTGAATCATAAGATATTTGTGTTATGATTAAATCAATAAACTTCACAAGCATACCCATCACTGTCCATCAGTAAAATAAAACTGCACCTGTTTATGTTTATGATGTGTCCATCGTCCACATTTCTCTCTTTCATTGACTGATAAGCTTCACGTGCGCAGATACACAGTGCAAGAACATTCACCTGTAAGAAACCAAGCAGTGAAAAAAACGGTAAAAAAATATTTGGAATCAATGCATTAAAATTATACTTTTCCTTGTTGCTATTTGCACTCAAGATGAACAAATTCTTTTAATTCAATTCAATTTTATTTATACAGCACCAAATCACAACAACAGTTGCCTTAAGGCGGTTTATATTGTAAGGTAGACCCTACAATAATACATACAGAGAAAAAATTATATGACCCCCTATGAGCAAGCTCTGTCGTGACAGTGGGAAGGAAAAACTCCCTTCTAACAGGAAGAAACCTCCGGCAGATCCAGGCTCAGGGACTGCGACCGGTTGGGGTGAGAGAAGGAAAACAGGATAAAAGACATGCTGTGGAAGAGAGCAGCTTACACCTGATGCAGAATAGCTAAGCGAGGATTCAGAGTCACCTGATCCAGCCCTAACTATACACTTTAGCAAAAAGGAGTTTTAAGCCTAATCTTAAAAGTAGAGATATTGTCTGTTTCCCATATTCCACAGAAGACGGGCCTGAAAACTGAAGGCTCCCATTCACCTTTTAAATACTCTAGGAACCACAAGTAAGTCTGCGGTCTGAGAGCGAAGCGCTCTAATGGGGTAATACAATACTATGGCATCATTAAGATAAGATGGGGCCTGATTATTTAAGACCTTGTATGTGAGCAGCAGGATTTTGAATTCAATTCAGGATTTAACAGGAAGCCAATGAAGGGAAGCCAGTATAGGAGAAATATGCTCTCTCTTTCTAGTCCCTGTCAGTACTCTTGCTGCAGCATTTTGGATCAGCTGAAGGCTTTTCAGGGAGTTTTTAGGACATCCTGATAATAATGAATTACAGTAGTCCAGCCTAAAAGTAATAAATGCATGAACTAGTTTTTCAGCATCACTCTGAGACAGGATATTTCTAATTTTAGAGATGGTGCGCAAATGGAAAAAAGCAGTCCTACATATTTGTTTAAAATGTACATTCAGGGAAATATCCTAGTTAAAAATGACTCCACGGTTCCCCACAGTGTTACTGGAGGCCAAGGTAATGCCATCCAGAGTAAGTATCTGGTTAGATACCATATTTCTAGGAATTTTAGGGCCGAATACAATAACCTCAGTTTTTTGTGAATTTAGAAACAGAAAATTAGAGGTCATCCAGGTCTTTATGCCTTTAAGACATTTCTGCAGTTTTAACTAATTGATGTGTGTTGTCTAGCTTCATGGATAGATAAAATTGGGTGTCATCTGCATAGCAGTGAAAATTCATCCTATGCCTTCTGATGATACTGCCTAAGGGAAGCATGTAAACGGAACTGGTCCTGGCACAGAAACTACAGAACAATTGGAGGCTGTTAGATAGATATGATACAAACCACTTCAGTGCAGTACCTGTAATACCTACAGCATGTTCTAATCGCTCTAATAGAATATTATGGTCAACATTATTGAACACTGAGGTCTAGCAGGATAAGCACAGAGATGAGACCACTGTCAGAGGCCATAAGAAGATCATTTGTAACATTCACTAAGAGTGAGTTAGGAAATGGCTGCAATCACAGCATTGTAAAATTGGTTCAGCGATGGTCTTTGATCAGCGGTTGTTGATCTTTGATCATGACAGTTTGGATACTAATAATCCAGGAACTGACCTCACAGCCCATTTTTTCCATTCAGTGGGCTGGTTTCAGTCATTGTGCAAAGGTACTGTTTATGAGGTTGGGGAAACCTGCAGTCAACTGAAACGGAAGATGTCACTTGGATGAGTGACGAAACGTTTCTCCCACTGAGATGCTACGTCCCGATGAACAGAATAAATTTTTTGGGACTTATCTAAAGGTGTTTCTGTATTTTGATGAGCTCTGAAACCTGACTGAAACTCTTCAAATAAGCCATTTGTCTGCAGATGATCTATTAGCTGTTTGACAATTTTTTAAACGAAAGGTTAGAGATTGGCCTATAAATATCTAAAACCGCTGGGTCAAGAGATGGATTTGTTATGGTCCTGGGTCGGTGGCCCAGTGTTTTTGGTTTTTGTACTTTTACTTTTGATTTCATCATGGAATGTGACTGTTTGTGTTTTGGTTTCTGTCCTAGTATTTCTAGCTTCCTTGTTTTGTGGTACTTCCTGAGTTTTGATTTTTAGGTTTTGTTATTTGGCTTCCCAGTGTTAATTCTGTGCTCCCTCTGTTCTTTGTCTTCCCTGCCTGTGTATCGTGTAGTCAGGTCTCTGTGTAAAGCCAGCGTCTCTGAGTCTGTGTCTTTGCATGTGTTTTGAGTTTCCTGTTTTATTGTGAAAGTCTGTGTCTTATGCCAGTGTGTTCAGTTTGCATTGCCCCTGTCTCGTCTTGTCAGTCAGAATCAGCTCTGCCTCCCTCCTGTGTGTAGTTTCCTCGTTCCCATCTGTGTATTTATAGTGTGTGTTCTCTCGTGTTTGCCGCTAGTCCGTCTGTGTTTCTTCCCTGCATTTTCTCCAAGAGTCGTCCGTTCAGCTTAGTTTTGTTAGTCATTCCCAGTTTAGGTCACCTTTAGGTTTTGTTTTGCTTGCCGTGTTTCTGTTTGTGCCACCAGTGTGTAAATAAAGCTCGCTCACGTCCAAGCCAGTGCCAGCGTCTGGGTCCTCTCTCACACTCACCACACGTCTGCCACCGCAGCCGTTTAACTACTGCCAGCTTGAAGGCCTGCGGTACATAGGCAACAGTCTTTTAGCAGTCTTGTAAGAATGGGGTCTAAAAGACACGTTGATGGTTTGGAGGAAGTAATTACTTACGTTAACTCAGAAAGGTCAATTGGAAAAAAAGATTAATAAATACAAATGGTACTGAAAGTAGGTGTAGATAATGTTAGATCTGTGAGATGATTATGAGTAATTTTTTCTCTAATGGTTAGAATTTGATTTGTGAATAAATTCATTAAGTCATTCCTAGTTGATGTTAAAGGGATAGTTTGCTCCAGAGTGCTCTGACTTTTTGTCAGTTTTTTCACCTTTTGAGGGAAGCCAATTGAATCTAATAAAATATTAAATACCACGGTGATTGACACTGTCATTTTTAACATCTACATGGATATCACCCATAATAATTATTTTATTTGAACAGAGCACTAAATCACAGAAACTCTGTGTAAGGCCCAGGTGGATGATAGATGATAACAAATGAGACTGGTTTTTGAGTTTTCCAGCTGGGGTGGACAAGGCTAAGCATCACGCTTTCAAATGAGTTAAAAGTCTGTCTTGGTCTTTGGTTGATTAATAAGCTGGTGTGGAAAATTGCAGGCACACCTCCCCCCAGCCTGTGCCTCGAGGACTCTGATGGTAAAGGAGACTCTGGAGTGTTGATTCATTTAAACTAACATAATCATCCTGCTGTAACCAGGTTTCTGTAAGGCAGAGCAAATCGATTTGTTGATCAATTATTAATTCATGTACTAACAGAGACTTGGAAGAGAGAGACCTAACGTTTATGTTTTACTCTTTGGTGCTGATGAGGATACTGTATTGTTCTTTCTTTGTGATTTTTTTTTTTTAATGTTTAGGTCGATTTTTGTTGATTTTATTATTTTGCTGAATTTGCATTTACCCTTAGCCAACATGTCTTAAAACAGAATCGGCAATTGCCAGAGTCTGATCTCCTGCGAGTGTGTCGTTGAGTGGGGAAAAGCAGTTGGCCACATGAACAGGTTGGTATTGTACCGGGGGCTATGATTCCTGCTCCCCGTCATCCAGCCATCCTGTTTCCCCAGCTACTCGACAGTCTGCTGGGGGACACCTAATGGGGCCTGCGCTACCTTCGGCTGCATTGACTACAGGAGGCTGGCTAGCTAGAGAGTTTTCAAGGGTGCAAAACCGAGTCTCCAATTCAGTATCATTAAAATTTAAAAAAACAAAAAACAAAACAAAACAAAAAAAAACTAAGCTAAGCTAGTGAATCCCTAAAGACACAGTGAGTGAATACTGTGACTATAAATTAGCGAGTAAATACAGTTTTTATTACAACAGATATGCTACACAAAAACACCACTGTGTGTTGGAACACGAAGTGATACTCTACCGCAGAGAGAGCGAACATCAAGTGACAGCCTTAAGCCAGTTTTGCATAATATTTTATCTCTCTCATCTATTGTGATTGTGTTTATTTTAATGAGATGGGGATTTTCATAGTTTGAAATTTTAACACACTAATTATCCAACTTTTTGTATAAATAAAAGACATCTATCTCATTCTAAAAAATACTGATGACTCAATTTATCATTTCATTAGAATACAGTATTCTGCTAGGAAAACATTCCTGTGAATGCTTTCATATGTACTACACAACAACATATTACTGCATACCAACCAGGACAATTTTCTTTCTAAAATAACTCTGAGTTCTTACATCCCACATGTTTTTCCAGGCACTGGTTTTGCCATTTAGCAGCACCTCTGGATGAGCTAAGCCAGCGTTATTGATGCACACGTCCACGCCTTTGTGCTGCTCTTTGATCGCGGCGAACATGGCCAGAATCTCCTCCTCTTTGGTCAAGTCGCACTTGAAAGGGACCAAAACACCAGGGTGGCCGGCGCTCTGACACTCTGCTGCCAGTTTCTGAAACCAAGAAGGAAAAGATGATACCTTTATAATCACCATCGCACTCAGATTCTTGTGGTAAAAATACTCTGGTAAAAGTTGAATTATCGAATAAACTTCTTTACTAAGATAAAAGAGAAAAATTCCAGGCTCTGAAATGAATTCAAAGCAAAAAGTAAGAAGATGAAGACATTTTAATTTTGCAAAGGAAACTCAACCTTGTACAATTTTAACATAATAGCAAAATTAGACATGGGAATGAAAACTTAATTTAAACCTAAACTCTACTGAACGCCTGAAATGTGAATGATAGTGAAAACACAAGCATAGACAAACAAAAGAACTTTAAAACATAGCTCTATTTGCTGCAGCCTACATTGTAGATGGATGAGTCTGCCTCTACATCTAAACAGAATATACATTTATTAATGTAATAATATTAATACAATACATCATTTTATAATGATTATTAATTATTATTAATATAATATTAGTAACAAATCTGAGCTTCTTCTCGTAGGCACTAAACAAACACTATCCAGAACTAATAGCTTTTCTATTACAATCAATAACTGGCCGGTCTCCGTTTCCCCATGTGTGAAAAGTCTGGGTGTCATCCTTGACAGTACTCTATCGTTTAACTCACACATCAATAACATCACTCGGTCTGCATATTTCCAACTCCACAACACTAATCGTCTCCGTCCTTTTCTCTCCCCACATGCCACTGCCATTCTTGTTCATAGCCTGGTCACTTCCCGGATCGATTACTGCAACTCTCTTCTTTTTGGTCTTAGTGAAAAATCTATTCATAAGCTTCAAGGTGTCCAGAACTCTGCTGCCCGTATTATCACCAGGACCGCTTCTATTCACCGCATCACCTCTGTTCTGCTGCACCTTCATTGGCTTCCAGTTAAATACCGCATCAATTTCAAGATACTTTTGTATACATTCAAGGCTATCCATCATCTCTCGCCTTCATACCTCTCTGACCTGGATCACCATTCCTTCTCCGTGTCTCAGATCCTCCTCCTCTCTTTCCCTTTCCGTCCCTTGCCCCCGGCTAGCCACCATGGGGCGCAGGGCTTTCTGCTGCTCTGCTCCTTGACTTTGGAACTCCCTTCCTCCTGAGATAAGAAACATCACTTCCCTCAATCTTTTTAAGTCCAGACTCAAAACTCACCTGTTCACAAAAGCCTATTCCACATAAACTTTTCCACCATGCTACTTAAATTTATTTTATTTATTTGCTCTGCGTTTTATCCTTATTATTTTGTAAATTGTTATGTTTGTTGTTGTTATTGCTTGTGTACAGTGTCCTTGAGTGTTTTGAAATGCGCTTTCTTACATAAAATGTATTATTATTGTTATTATTATTAGTATTATTATTAATACTTAATATACTTAATTATTATTAAGTATAGTCAGGGGCTAAAATGGGATTTGCAGATGTGAGAACCCTAAGATCATTGTAGTGGTTATAGGAGTGTGAGGAAATGAATCAGGAGTCACAATAGGCTCTATTAAGAGCTCCAGCAGATTTTTTTGTCTACAGGCTGTGATCAGCTGACCTGTGCTGGCTGTTGACCCGAGGTTTACTGCTCTTTGTGGATTTACACAACTCATCAGTATGTAAGATATCATGTCTGACTTCCGTCTCCTACACTGCCAACATACTGTTTATACATTTTTTTTTTTATTATACTGCATAGTAAACAACTTGGATCTGGTATTGTGCAGCTCATTTTAACCCATGCATATAGACCAATATATACAGCATAAAAATTACTGTAAAACGAAAAGTTTGTCTGCTCGACAGCCATTATCTCATGTCCGCAGTTATGTAACAGAGTTACATGTAACAGAGTTACATAACTGCATATCGGCATAACATTAAAAAGTCCTTTGCATTAGAGTTTTACATTAAGTGTTTCTCTTCCGAAATGACTTCAGAACAAACCTGTATTTTTCCGACGTCCCTGGCGCAGCCCACCACTTTCATTCCGAGCCGGACCAGCTCCACGGCTACAGCCGCCCCAATGCCGACCGAGGCTCCGGTCACCAGAGCCACTCTACCCCGCCAGCGCTCCATCACAGACAGCCGTAACCAGCTCACGCACCAAAAGTATGAAGAAAGGGACGTGCCAAGGTAGGTATCCCCCACAAAATTACGGATCCAGTTGACTCCGCCTCCATTCCAACCAACAAACAATAAACTGGCTGCCGTCCCAGTTTCTTGGTCTCACGTCAGCATGACACAAAAGAAAAAACTCCATTATTATTATTATTATTATTATTGGCAGTATTTTAAATAGGATTTCTTTTTGAGGAACACTCAGAAAGAAAAGACATGCTGGGTTTGTTTGTAGACCGACACACATGCTTTGTCTTCTCTGATTGCCTCTGGAAGAATTGGATGTTGTCAGTGCCATCACAATATTTGCTCAGCGCCTCTCTGCATGTTCAGATTTGTGATTTTCTCTTGTTTCTGCTTTTTACTGTGACTTATTGAACATTTTTTTATTGCATTTTAAACACAAGCATTTTACTCATAATAACCTAACACCGGTATAAACATGGCAAAACTGATGTATGGAATTTAAACCATGGCTGATTGTTAATGAAGAGCACAAAATGTCCCAAGAAAACATACGTCTGAAGATCATCATCATTCTGCATTTCACAGCTCTGCTTTTACTTCCATTACAATTTTAACCACTAGAGGTCGTAGTACAGTCGTGGCCAGAATCTGCTGCTCTTTGGTCAAGTCACACTTGAAAGGGACCAAAACACCAGGGTGGCACTTTGACAGTCTGCTGCCGGTTTTTTAAACCAAACTTATGTTTTCTTGGTAGTCAAAGTTTTGTATTGACATGATAGCTCCTTTAAAAGCTTTACTCTCTCAGATACCTGCATTTATTTATTACACCAAAAATTAACACTAGCAAACAGTTCTGCTACCATACAAAGGAACCACAAGGGAGTTTTTAGTACAGCAACATATACCTCCTTGCCATGAATTTTACCTAGTGACTGCCAACAACTTCCAGCAACCATTCACCAACTGGTTGGAGAACATAGATTAATGAACAAAGGCCACTTACCAGTCTCTAGGCCTTTATGACTTGTGTGGTATAAATGGTTCACCAGTTTTAATTAGGCATAGGGACTGATGACTGACTGATTTATAGATGGATTAGAAAAAAAGGCCAGATAATCTTCCTCAAAAAGAGGAAAAAACCCAAGAGAAAACACAAAAAGGAACCAAAAGAAGAAAACACAAAAGTAAAGAAAAGAAAGATCTAAACTTGGGGAACTTCATAGCCAATAAGAACAGTTTATTGTTAATTCTGTTGTGTTCAGTTTAGTTCAATGTGCATCTGAACCGAACAAAAACATTCTCGAGTCTTTCTTCATTCGCATTTGAAAAATTTATTTTGTCATTTTCTCACAGTCATTTTGACAGTTCTGTTTGATGAAAAAATCAACTTTGACTTGGCTTTTTATCATTTGAAGGTCACGTAGGAGTATGCCCGGTAATGGTTGGTGGTTTTTATTTTTTTCTTCTTAGCAGAGGATAAGGTTAGAGAGCAGTGTTGAGCAGTCAGTAGAGTCACACCACTTTGTTGTGAAGGCTGGATTGGGTGCCTGCACTGTGACACCAGCTACACAGCTTCAAAGATAATGTCGCCAACCTGAAAGGACAGTTATAGGGAGATTATCTTATGGTGAGAAACCTGGTGGATTTAGAATATTAACGAGCTAAATTCAATAAGTGAAAATTTTAAAAAAGTTGAAAATAAGAGAAAACCACAAACCTGAACATGAGGCGGGGCACTGAGGACGTATGTGACAGCACTGGCAATGTCTTTTGGTTTCAAAGGCTGTCAGAGAAGTGAAAAATGTTTAATAACTTTTATCAGAGTAATCATATCAACAATCTGTAAACTGTGGGATTAATAATTATACCCTAAGTGCACTGTACAAAGCAGCTACTTTTTCAGGTTCATCGCTGTGGAGCCGTGATGCAAATTCTGTGTCCACTAAACCAGGAGAGATGCTCTGTAAAAAAACACCCCCCAAAAACAAAAGAAAAAGAAGTGTGTTTGTGTGGGAACTTCAGAAAGTATTGTAAATGTGTCTCATAGCAGCTAATATTGGTTTTAAAGGCACTTTTGGAGCTTATCAGTGATCTTTAAAACCTTACCGTGGCTCTGATATGAGTTTTTTCTGCACGCAGCTCCTGCCTCAGGCCCTCAGTCAGCGCGGTTACAGCGAACTTGGTCGCCATGTAGAAATGTAAATAAGGAAAGGGATAGACATGATGTCCACCCACACTACAACAGAAGAAAGTTTAAGTAGGACAGCATTCACAGTACCAACATATTCTGATCTGATCTCAGACGTTAGTACAAGAAATCCTAATGTATTGCAATTTATCCTTTTAAAGACATACTTAACTAAATGATGCAAGAAGCACTAAGGCTGCAGAGAATACTTTATACTTTATAAACAATTAGTTTCTTAAAAGTACAGTCACTATTTTTTTTGGTTATTTAAACAAAAAAGAATATTGTGCTCATGTGTCACATGTTCCAACAAACTGAATTCTCAGTAAACTTATAGCTAATGTATTAAAAACACATAGGAGCAGGCTTGCAGCTTGGGTAAGCCCCCACCATATTTGAATAGAGTGGCTGGTAAGGATATCTCCCTTCCAAATAATCTCGTTTTATGTATGTTGCTAAAGACATACATAGCACTCCAAAGCTAGAGGAGAAGTCCTATATGCATTCATTTAAGGTGGAGCGACATTTATATTCATGCCTGTACCTTTGAACTCAATGTATTAAGGATCACACCTGTGTTTTATCCTTGGAGGAGGAGTCCTTTTTACCAAAGAAATGAAAAGAGCCAGCACCACTGGCATCTTAATAAAATGTCACCCTCTTCCTCCTCACATCAAATCTCATCTACTGAACTGAAGTCTGAGATTGAATATACAAAAATGTGCATAAACATGCCAATTTATTCCCGTGTCGGGAATAGATGCAAATCATTTCACTCTCACTATTGAAAACACAGTTTTCCCTTCACCTCAGTTTAAGAGTCTTGGCGTCATCCCAGACAGCCCACTATCCTATAAATCTCACATTAATGATCTCACCTGTTCTGCCTATTTCCATCTACGCAACACTGACCGATTACGTCCTTCTCTTTCCACCCAGTCTGTGTCCATTCTTGATCATAGTATCGTTACCTCCTGAATTGACTATTGTAATTCTCTCTTGCATGGTCTCCCCCCAAAATCCCTCCACAAGCTTCAACTGGTTCAAAAATCCTTGCCCGCATACCAGTACATCATCCCTATCCTTCAGCAATGTCACTGGCTCACTGTGAAATTCCGAATAGTATACAAGCTTCTTCTGATCACCTTCAAGACCCTTCATAACCTTGTTCCTCCTTACCTTTCTGACCTGTCAAGCACTACCTCTTCTGCCTGCTCACTTCGATCTTCTTCTTCTATCCAGCTTGCTGTGCCTTCTTTCCCCCTCAGCACCATGGGAAGCAGAGCTTTCAGTTGCTCTGCTCCCAGGCTGTGGAACTCTCTACCCCCAGATAAAAGAAACATTGGTTCTCTCCCTAGTTTAAATCTCAACTCAAAACCTATCTGTTCAAGTCTGCATATTCGCTGTGAACTTATTGTTTATTTTATCTTGTTCTTTTGATTTTTCTTGGTTTTGTCATTGTTCTACTATGTGGTTTATTCTATTGTTAAGTGTCCTTGGGTATCTTGAAAGGCACTTTTTTATAAAATTTATTATTATTACTTATTCCCGATATTGTTGCAATTGCTTATTGTCAGCAGGCATGTGAACCTCCAACATCCTTTCTCTGGACAGCACACAGTTGACTCTACTAGTGAAAAACTTTACACATTGTAACTTCAAGTCTTGAGCTAAAAAAACTAGCATTTTGATTACCAGTGAAAGCAATATGAAAACACCACTGTAGGTTTTAGGAAAACCATTGGCCATGTGTTCTTTTTCTCTTAACTACATGTCGACTGTGAAAAGTGTCTAATGCATAGTGTTACCAACAGAAGCTCATAATCTCAATCTGAATCTGAGCATAATTATATTCAAAGATATTTGAAAGACGTTTAAATCATCAGACTTCACAAGCATGGCCGTCGTTGATCATCAGAAAATAAAACTGCACCTGTTTATGTTTATGATGTGCCCATCATCCACATTTCTCTCTTTCATTGACTGATAAGCTTCACGTGCACAGATGCTCAGTGCAAGAACATTCACCTGCAAGAAACCGTGCAGAAAAATAAACAGTAAAAATTATTATTATTATTATGATTATTTTAATGGGCTAAATTGTTTTTGATGTTTTGCTGCCATAACAGAGTAATTCCCCAACTTTTAGAGCTACATAAAAGTGATCATTTTAGTTCATTCAATATTCTGCAAAGAAAACATTCCAGTGAATGTTTTTCCACATACCGCACACCATATATATTATATTAAATATTACTGAAATATATATATTATTGAAATATATATAAATATTATTGAAGTTTAAATCAAGATAATTATGTTTTCTAAAATATCTGAGCTCTTACATCCATCATGTTCTTCCATCCGCTGCTTTTGCCATTTAGCAGCGGCTCTGGCTGTCCCAGACCAGCATTATTGATGCACACATCCACGCCTTTGTGCTGCTTTTTGATCGCTGCAAACATGGCCAGAATCTCCTCCTCTTTGGTCAAGTCGCACTTGAAAGGCACCAAAACACCAGGATGGCCGGCGCTCTGACACTCTGCTGCCAGTTTCTGAAAACAAAAGGAAATGACAGATGATAAGCTTTAAGATTACAATGGTAAGAATTAAAGCTGCAAGCAGCGATATGAGGGCCCTCGCACCCCCGGCGCGTCGAGCCAAGCCCAACACCTAAAACCAGCGCTTCCGATCTGATGTCACATTGATGGAATTCATGCATTTAACCACCAGCTAAAATTTCATCTCATTCAACCATTATTATAGTCGTCCCACTAGGTGGCGCTCTAACCATTACTGACAAATGGCATAACAAACATTTCCGAGCTCGAGTCTCATCACGCCTGCGACCTTTGGGAGAGATTGGACATTGTGTTTTTGAGCGACAGCAGGTTACTGCTTTTTGGCGAGTGATTGAAACTCCACGTGCCGCCATGACCACCCCGTTTCCCTGAACGTAAAAAGCTTCGCAATTTAACATCACAAAGGTCTTTAGATTCCACACACAGGAGATCGCGTAAATCTCATGAAATCCCTTGGAGGAGTTCGTCAAAGTATGAGGCCTGAAAAGAGGGGAAAATGTCGCCAAATTTACACATTAATTTTAAAATGGCTGACTTCCTGTTGGATTTGGGATATTGCTCCAAGAGACTTTTTTGTACATCTTGATATCTCCAATAAGCTTGCCAGGTTTCAAACTCATACATAAAACACAGAGCAGGGGCTGTTGTTTTGAAATTTTGTAGGGGGCGCTGTGGAGCCATTTTGCGCTCTTCAAGGAAAATGAACATATAAAAAGAAATCCCTCATCACATTAGAGGTGTGCGCCAAATTTCAAGACTTTTTAAACTTTTCAAGCCCCTCAAAAGCCACTTCATCTTTCATGGTGAACTGCGCTGCCACCAGGGTGCGCCGTTCAGTTTATAGTCACAATTTTCTCACTGAAGCATCAAGAGGGACTGATGGTGATATTCACCGCTTTTGAGGTGGCCACGATGAACCTGTGAAAATCAGTACAACAAAATGAAAGACATGACATTTCCTGGTGCCACTAGGTGGCGCTCTACGTATTCCTGACAATGGGCATATCAATCTGTTCAGGGCGGGTCTGACATCATCCCTGTAAAATCTGGTACTGATCAGATTGGATTTCATTGAGTTACACTAATTTGTTTCTTCATGGCGAGACCTCAATGTTCGCCATGCTGCTGGGGTCACACCCTTCAGCGAAAACTCACAGTTTTCTCTGTAACCCAAGACCAACTCCTTAAGGCTTTCCTGGAGAAATTTGAGGCTGCAGATGTCACCCATTACAATACTGTACCCCAAAGTGTAAAACATGACATTTCCTGTTCCCACTAGGTGGCGCTGTCCCTGGTGTCAAATATGGCAGTTGAAATATGTTCAGAGGTGGAGCCTTATCATATGTGTCCACTTTGGTCAAGGTCGGACAATGTATGACAGAACGAGAGGCAATAAGATTTTCATGGCGAGTCATCGAAATTCGCCGTGGCGCCACGGCCTCACAGTAACCCGAAAACTCAAAAGCTCCGCAATTTAACATGGCCCAGGTGTGTAGTTGACACTGACCAAATATGAAGCTTGTACGATGAAATTCCAATGAGGAGTTCGCAAAAGTTCGAGGCATGGAAATGGCAAAATTAGAGCCAAAATGTCACCTTCACTTCCAAATGGCGGACTTCCTGTTGGGTTTAGGACATGGCCATAATAGACTTTTTTGTGCGTCTCCGAACGTTAGATATGTGTTCCGAGTTTTATACATGTAGGTCATACCCATCTCGGGGGCTCGCGTTTCTCATTTTTCTAGGTGGCGCTACTGAGCCAATTTTCCCTGGACATGTGTACGGACATTAAAATACGTAAATTTTCACCAGACCTGACGCGTGTGCAAAATTTCATGAGTTTTTGAGCATGTTTAGGCCCTCAAAAGGCCGGTTCATTTGCCGAAATAATAATAATAATAATAATAATAATAATAAGAAACAGAGCAGATACAATAGGGCCTTCGCACTCGAAGTGCTCGGGCCCTAATTAAGATTAAAATCTGCATTTTTATTAATTTCTTATTTTCTAGTGAAAACTGTAGAGACAAGAAAAAAAAAAGTAAAACTGAAATTCAGATGTTTGTCATCAGTTCAGTTGTGTCCAGCCTTCTTTTTGTGCAATGGAGTAAATTGAAATTGAAAGCGTTGTGCCACATCTATCAATGATGAACTTTTACACACAGTCTGTAAAACAGGTTTAATTACAGTTAAAGAAAACGACTTACGTAAGCCTGACACAGCTGGAAGATTTTGTATAAAATATACTCGCATTCCAGCGAGTTTTCATTCCAGCCTGACACAATTAAAAATGATTTGCATATCAAAAATTACATGAGTCTTTCACTTCAGAACAAACCTGTATTTTTCCGACATCCCTGGCGCAGCCCACCACTTTCATACCGAGTCGGACCAGCTCTACGGCTAGAGCCGCCCCAATCCCGACCGAGGCTCCGGTCACCAGAGCCACTCTGCCTCGCCAGCGCTCCATCACAGCTTGGACACCTGCTACACACAAGAAAGGACCACAAGTATGAAGAGAGGGACGCTGGGTCTCCAGGATAGTCACCCTTCAGCTCCAGCTGTGCTTTAAAGTGAGCCATCTCTCTCTCTATATATATCTTACAGAAAGAGGTTACAAGTCTTGGTGCAGCCTTCACGCCAATGAATGGAAAGCAGTGATTGATTAAACACTTGTTACTGGTTACACTCCCAAGCTATACCAAACAAAAGCTCTTACGTCAAGCTTCCATATCATATTTGTTTTAGCACTCCCTGCACAGTTCTTTGCACCATGCACTGTCACAATAAAATCTACAGAGTAAGTTAGACCTGTTGCTTCACTTTAATGTGCAATAAATGGATAATAATGTGTTTGTGACCATCATCGGTGTTTCCTCTCTAACACCATTGACTGAGAAAGTGTCACTAAAAGAATCCTGAATCAAAATCTATGCTGCAACAAAGAATGTGGTAGAAGTTTAAGTTTAAGGGGAAAGAGCTTTGAGTATTGTTTAGTTTCTTATTCAAGTTTCTAAGCTTTGTTTTGTTTTTATGTAAACAAAAATAAATAACTACATCAAACAAGACTTGCATTGTAAAGTTGAACACATAAATGCTGCTTTAACATAACACCATAGTTTTAAACTGGAATAAATCTGGTCATTTATAAACCAATTGTGAACAATGAACTTTTGCACAGAGTCTTATTTACAGTAATAGATGATGAATTGCAAATAATTTTAAGTTTATTCATCTCTTTACAGCAAGATAAACTAATTGCCCGCCCAGTCTCTCTCTCATGTCAGCATGACACAGCAGAATCATGATTGCATTAGTAGTAGTACAAGTAGTAGCAATATTTAATCCATTTTTTAAATATATTGTCTTTGAGAACGAGATCTCTTTTTGAATACACAAAGACATGTAGAGTTTAAGAGTAGACTGGTAAACAGACACACATAATTCAAACACACATTATTTATGCTCTTAAATTCAGAAAAACTTCATGTTACTTTTTAATATGCTTGTGACAAATCAGTCTCTGTTTAATTTGGTCATCCATGCATATCTATTGCTTAAATCAGCACAAAATGAGAGAGAGATGAGGTACTAAAGGATTTCTGAATTGATATCTATTCAACAGCAAAGATGGTGGTAGAAGTTTATTTTTTATTTTGGAGCATAGTCAACCATTTTTTCCTCTTCAATCAGATTTCACTGGTGATTCTATACATGCAGCTCCCATGACCAGTACAATTAAAGTTAATTTAGATACTGCTTCAAAATAATTGCCCAAATAAGTAACCAGAAGTATTGCAAGAATGGATGCCAAGTTGTGAAAGTCACTTCTTCAAGACCTTTGGCGTCATACATAACTGTAGCAGTTATTTGCTCTACCTGTGGGTTCATCTCACTATACAAAACAGCCCACCGACAGAATTTGCCACGCACACTACATAAACTTGATACTGTGTTCTCCATAAAGACTGCTAAGTAGGTAAATTTTCCAAAATAACTCAAGGTCTAGTGCCTGAACACTTGACAGGCTGACAACAGCTCTTCATCTTTGGTCTGTTTGTGTCAGCATAACTGCCCCTTCACCTAGTACATAAAGGGGGAAAGGTTAATAACTAATAAACAATAGGTGTGTTAGTCATTTCATCTGGTATTGCTTCCTGCAGCTGAGTTTGTAACTACACCGCTCTGTGATAAGATCTGGTAAGTTAATCTCATTTGGTGTAAATTAACAACAGGTGCACTAGAGCGGCAATGATGAAACAACCCGTGAATTATGGGGTTTCTGTTCAGGGAAACCTTTCTGACTGTTTTTTCACTAGTTTTACATTTGTTGAGGTTCTGTGTCACTACTGGTAGCAGGAGGTTATACCTGGACCATACAGAGGTTGTATAGGTAGTCCAACTCCTCCAGGATGGTACATCCAAATGCACCATTACCAGAAAAGTTGCTTTGCTCACAGCACAGTTTCAAGAGCATGAAGGAAATTCCAAAGGTTAGGCAGTTACTCTAGGAGACATGGACAACGCCGTAGGTCCTTAAAACATCAGCAGGACAAGTATCTGCTCCTTTGTGCAAGGAGGAACATAAAGAGCATTACCAAAGTCCCACCAAATGACCTACAGTTCTTGGAGGAATTGATACCACTGAATGAGCCCACATTCACCTGACATAAAACCAACAGAACACCTCGGGGACATTATATTTCTGTGCATGTGATGCCATCCGGTTGCACCTCAGGCTGTCCAGGAGCTCAGTAATGCAATGGTCCAGATCTGGGAGTTCCCCCAGGATACCTCCCAGTTACCCAGTTGATCCATGATTTCCACCCCACCCACCCCCCCCTTAACAGTTTAAGCCGTGTCTGAGAGAAATGACACAGTTTTTCTGAAATGTATTCAACCAAAGACAGAGGATGGAATTTCCTTGGCTATCTAGTTAGTTATAGTAATTTCTTCTGGGTGCTTTTATCAAAATCTTAGAGATTTATGTCTCTGTAGATATAAAAAAAGGTATTATACTTACGTTAATTACAATATATTTAAGTAATTTTATTGAGATTTTTGTAATTTTTTCAAACATTTTGCTTTTACCTTAAATATATTCTTTCTTTTTATTCTTATATATATTTTTGTGTACTGGATATTCTCCACAGGACATTTTTATTTAAATGTCCTATTACAAACAGCACATTAAATATCCTTTACCACAAAAAGAACACTGCAATGAAAGAAATTTCCCTGAAAATCCTTTTATTTTATTCCTTAGTGAAAATTATCAGTAAAATGTTGTAGAGTGTTTTCATGAGTACATAAAGTCAGTAAAATTTACATTAAGGTACATTAAGGTGACATGCTGCAACTTCTCACTGAGATGGAAAAAAACGTCTCACAGTCTGTTTTAAGGAGGCTACAAATTAAAGATGCAACAGTTTCTCCTCAGGGACGAGAAAATACACTCTGTGTATGTCTAACTGACATCCTCATCGAAGGTTCTAACCAGATGAAATAAACACCTGCTTAACAGTAAAAACACTCTTAAAGCTTAAATACTGTCCAGCAACTGAGATCTGTTACAATAAGAAGGAAGATGTCATTCATCAAAGTGTTTTTATTGGCATTCCTTGCTGGCCAGTAGGACGCTTGTAAAAAGGTACCACGGGGGCCTTTGATAAGAAGACAGTTAGACAGTAGAGAGCTAACAGCTGGACGAGTTTCCTCCATTTTATTCTTCTGTGAATTGATTACAATCTGACAGTGTTGAGAAGTAAGGAGAGCCAGTCACACTACTGATGTAAAGATTGGGATGGGTCTCACGGCCAAGTTGCATGACACCTGCTACAGACCTTCAAGCAAAATCTCCCCAATCTGAAAGAAAAGATAGAGAAATGTTATCTTATGACTAAACTGCTGATATTTAAAATGCAAAAGACAAAAACTCAAAAGGTCACCAAAAAGATGAAAAAAGGAGAAAATCTAAAACCTGAACATGAGGAGGGGCACTGAGCACGTATGTGACGGCACTGACGAGGTCTTTTGCTTCCAGCGACTATCAAAGAATTGAAAAGTGCTTAATGAAATTTTAGCTGAGTAATCATATCAACAATATTGTAGGAATTGTAGGAAATAAAGGGATAATAATTTTACCTTATATTTAGTGTATACAGCAGCTGCTTTATCTGAATCATCTCTGTAGAGGCGTGATGCAAATTCTGTCTCCACTACACCAGGAGAAATGCTCTGCAAAATGACATTATTAATGAGGATCCTTCAAGAAGTACTGTGTGTGCAACTTATAACAGCTGACATTAGTGTTAAAGGTACTTTGCAACTGGTTACAGTGTCTTTCAAAGGCTTACTGTGGCCCGGATATGAGTGTTTTCTGCACGCAGCTCCTGCCTCAGGCCCTCAGTCAGCGCAGTTACAGCATACTTGGTGCAGGTGTAGAAATGTACATCAGCATTAGGAAACACTTGATGGCCGCACTGGCTGTAACAGACGGAGATTTACAAGCTGCTAATCAAATCAGCATTTACTATCCATCTGTTTTCTTCTGCTTATCTAATTCAGGGTTCTGGAGCCTCGGGTACACCCTGGACAGGTCCCAAGTCTGTCACAGGACTAACACAGAGACACAGACACAGTTCAACTAAAAGGTATTTGTGTTATGATTAAATCAATAAACTCCACAAGCATACCCATCACTGTCCTTAAGTAAAATAAAACTGCACCTGTTTATGTTTATGATGTGTCCGTCATCCACATTTCGCTCTTTCATTGATTGATAAGCTTCACGTGCGCAGATGCTCAGTGCAAGAACGTTCACCTGCAAGAAACCAAGGCAGCGACATAAATGGTTAAAAAATATATGGAATTGACGCATCAAAATTATACTTTTACTTGTTGCTTCTTGCGCTTAAGAAAAATAAATTGTTTTAGCCACTTTTGCATAATATTTTATTTCACTCATATAATGTGTTTTGTGATTTTGTTTTTATTTTAATGAGATGGGGTTTTTTTCATATTTTGGCATTTTTAACACACTAATTATCCAACTTTTTGTATAAATAAAGGACAACTATCTCATTCTAAAAATTAATGATGACTCAATTCATCATTTCATTAGAATACAGCATTCTGCTTTGAAACCATTCCTGTCAATGTTTTCATATATTACTGCATACCAACCAGGACAGTTTTGTTTTTCTAAAATAACTCTGAGTGCTTACATCCAACATGTTTTTCCAGGCACTTGTTTTGCCGTTTAGCAGCAACTCTGGGTGAGCCAAGCCAGCGTTGTTGATGCACACGTCCACGCCTTTGTGCTGCTCTTTGATCGCTGCAAACATGGCCAGAATCTCCTCCTCTTTGGTCAAGTCGCACTTGAAAGGCACCAAAATACCAGGGTGGCCGGCGCTCTGACACTCTGCTGCCAGTTTCTGAAACCAAACAGGATATATATGTATATATATAATTATCAAAGCAGTGTGAGGAGATTAATCATAATAAGCTCTATTTAGAGCTCCAGCAGATTTCTTTGTGTACAGGCTGTGATCAGCTGACCTGTGCTGTGGCTGTTGACCCAAAGTTTACTGCTCTTTGTGGATTTACACAACTCCATTCATCAAGATACAAGCTATCATGCCTGACTTCCGTCTCCTTTACTTTTGTATAGTACACAGCTTAAATCTGGTATAAAGCAGCTCATTTTAACCCATGCATATAGACCAATATATACAGCATAAATTGTTTTTCTTTATTTGTTTCTTTGTTTTTTACTTGTCTCAACTCTTCATCTTTGAAGCGTATATCAATAGGATTCCCCTATGCAATTTGTGCATAGATGGAAATAATAACTCCCCTCAAATGTCTTTATCGTAAACGAATGCACCTGTTTTGAGAATTAAAGTATTTATATTTATTCACAGTAAAACAAAGGGTCTGGCTGCTCAACAGCCCCAGTATGACGTTCGCCTGACAGAGCTACATAACTGCATATCGGCATAACATTAAAAATTCCTTTGCATTAGAGTTTTACATTAAATGATTCTCTGTTGAAATCCAGTTTGTTATTTCAGAACAAACCTGGATTTTTCCGATGTCCCTGGCACAGCCCACCACTTTCATGCCGAGCCGGACCAGCTCCACGGCTATAGCCGCCCCGATCCCGACCGAGGCTCCGGTCACCAGAGCCACCCTGCCCCGCCAGCGCTCCATCACCGACACCGGTAACCTGCTACACGCACAAAAGCACCAAAAGTATGAAGAGAGCGATGAGGAGTCTCAGTGACAGTCAGCTCCAACTGTCTTGTGCCTGTTAGCCATCCATCTATAGATATATATATTGGAACGTCTTAAGTCTTGGTGCAGACTTCACGAGACGCCAATGAATGGAACGCATTGACTGATTAACCATTTCATTTCAGCTGAATCACTGGCTACAAAGCAAATTCTTTATCAAACAAAAGTTCTTATCTCAAACTAACATATCATAGTTGTGTCAGCACGCTCTCCTTCTATGCACCATACACTGTGACTGCCACAAAAGACTGAAGTGAGTGAATTTGCAGAAATGGAAAACTTGTGAAGGTCATAAGCATTTCACATTTCACAGCTCAACAACAAAGGAGGAAAGAATGCATTATTTGGTATTACTTTATACCAGAATTGTGACTCCAATAAATCCAAACATCTGAGGAAGTTGAATTTTTGACCATGAAGTTTTTTTTTGTTGTTGTTTGTTGTAATGTGTTATAATGGAAGATGAATTGCAACTGACCGGTTTTATTAATGTATTTACAGTAAGATAAAATGGCTGCCCGCCCAGTTTCTTGGTCTCATGTCAGCATGACACAGCAGAAGAAAACCTCATTATCATCATTATTATTATTTGTGGCAGTAGTATTAGTAGCAGCAGTTGGTTTATTTTAAATAGGATTTCTCTTTGAGGAACACTTGTGGAGAAAAGACATGTCGAGTTTGTCTGTAGACTGGTAGACCGACACACATCATACAAAGACGGCTAAGCTCTTTCTCTTCTCTGATGCCTCTCTGCATGTTCAGATTTGTGATTTTCTCTTATTTCATGTTTTTTACTGTCACTTATTGAGCTTTCCTTTTAATTGCATTTTAAACAAGCAGTTTACTCTTAATAAGATAACACTGATATAAACATGGCAGTACTGATGTATGGAAATTAAACCATGGCTGGTTGTTAATGAAGAGCACAAATGTCCCGAGAAAACATACGTCTGAAGATCATCATCATTTTGCATTTCACAGCTCTGCTTTTCCTTCCATTACAATGTTAACCACTAGAGGTCGTAGTACAGTCGTGGACAGAATTCCCTGCTCTTTGGTCAAGTCACACTTGAAAGGAACCAAAACACCAGGGTGGCACTTTGACAGTCTGCTGCCAGTTTTTGAAACCAAACCAGCTCTGCTTTAACTTCCATTATAATGTTAACCACTAGAGGTCGTAGTACAGTTGTGTAAAAAAGACAAAGGAAAAATATAAAAACAAAAATATCTAACCAGCTACACAATGTAAATTTACTTTTCACACACCTACTACAGTTTGCAATTTAAAACTACAACTCCAAAACGTAACAGTAGCTCTTGTTAATAGTTTGCACAAACAAACTATGAAAATGTTTTCTGATGGAGGATATTCCATATATCCGTTATCTGACGAATACCAGACTTGAGATATCACTGTCTGCTGTATAACACACAAATCAAGACAGTACTTTTTAGGTTTGACTGAAAGGTTTCTTTAACATACCAGTAGCCTCTTCTTAGTGATGTAAAAATGCATACTGTGTGTGTCTAACCAACATCCTTATCTAAAGTTTTAACCAGTTAACATTGATTTAACAGTAAAAAAAACAAAAAAAACAAAAACAACTTTTACTGGTTTAAAACTATCCAACAAGTAAGATTTAATATAATAAGAAGGAAGTTGTCATTAATTAAAGTGTTTTCCTGGGTATTCCTGTGGTTGGTCAATAGCACTTCTGAGCAGATAGCAGGTGAGGCTTTGAGAAGAAGAGTTAACAGCTGGATGAGTTTCTTTCTTTTCAGTCTTCTGTGAATTGACTACAATCTGGCAGAGTTGTGTAGTGAGGCAAATCAATCACACCACTTTAATGTAAAGCTATTATGGGTTCCTGCACTGTAGCTGCCAGGGTAACAAACTCTGCTTCACCTGCTACACACCTTCAAACAGAATGTCTCCAAGCTGAAAGAAAAATTAGATGAATTCATTATGAGTAAATATAATAGACATAAAATTAGTCACAATAAAAAAGGTTAACAGTAAGAGAAAATGACAAACCTGAACATGAAGAGGGCCACTGAGCACGTATATAACAGCACTGGCAATATCTATTGCTTTCATAGGCTGTCTGAGAAGTGAAAAGTATTTGTATAAAATACAAATACTTTGTATGTGAATAATCATCTTAACAGTACCTGACATGTAGGAATAATACTTTTACCTTATGCTGCTTTATCAGGATATTCCCTGGTAGAGCTGTGTTCAAATTCTTTCTCTACAAAGCCAGAGAAATGCTCTTCACAAAAGAGATAATAATGAAGGAAATTCATAAAGTGCTGTATATGGGTCTTGTAACGGCTGATATTGGGGTTAAATGCTGGTTAGAGTGTCTTTTAAAGCCTACTGTGGCTCGGATATGACTGTTTTCTGCATGCAGCTCCTGCCCCAGGCCCTCAGAGCAGTTACAGCATACTTGGTGGCATTGTAGAAATGGATATCAGCAGCAGGAAAGACTTTATGACCACTTAAGCTGCCACAGAAGAAGATCAGAACTCATCAACATATTCTGATCAGATCTCAGAACTTAATACAAAAGCCTAATTGACTGAAATTGATTATTTAATATTGCAGTCATATAGTATCTGGCTGAATGTTTCAAGAAAATCTGTATCAGGTATAAAGTCTCAAAAATTTGTATATAATTTATCATCAATTATTTATTTAAGTCTTAAACATAAAGGATGGAAAATGCATATTTGGTGCACTGTAATGTCAATTCTCCACAGCCTGTAAAGCCACAAAAAACAGGCAGGCACATGGACATCTACAAGGACCCTCATGCTGTCTGATGAAATTCATGAGATTGTGACTGCAGCGGACCCTAGCGGACTCACGGATGCAAGAAAGTATCATCCCTGCTTAACCCGATTCAGCCTTCCAGCTAAGAGGCATGGCCTCAGTCTTTGAAACGTCTTTGTGCAATGTTTGCAAAGGTTATCTTCAGAATCGCTATCTAAATCGTAATAAAGATTCTATAAAAAGATATTTACTTGATGATTATATCTACAGGCTTCACAACCATGTCTGCTACTGTCCATTAGTAAATAAAACTGCACCTGTTTATGTTTATGATGTGCCCATCGTCCACATTTCTCACTTTCATTGACTGATATGCTTCACGTGCACAGATGCACAGTGCAAGAATGCTCACCTGCAAGAGACTGAGTAGAAAAAAAGAAAAAACTGTCTGTAATCAACACCCTCTACATTGGCACATGTACTTGTAGCTTCATGTGTCCATGGGAACAATGAAGACGAAACCATTTTTGGCCACTTTTGTGTCACAGTTGATCTTTCTCGTCTATTGTGTTTGTGATGTCTTATTTATTTTAATGAGCTAGGTTGTTGTTCATGTTTTGGCTGTTTTAACACATTCATTTGCCAACCTTCTGAAATAAATAACAACAACTAAGGATCACTAAACTAAAGTGATCATCTGTTTTCAACGCAATGTTCTGCTGGGAAGAAATCCCAGAA
Source organism: Oreochromis niloticus (assembly GCF_001858045.2). Taxonomy (NCBI): domain Eukaryota; kingdom Metazoa; phylum Chordata; class Actinopteri; order Cichliformes; family Cichlidae; genus Oreochromis; species Oreochromis niloticus. The sequence goes on from NC_031979.2 coordinate 28,270,378, forward strand.
TCTCCTTCTCGTTGGTCAAGTCCCACTTGAAAATACCTTTAGACCAGAGGTTTCCAAAGTGTGGGGCCCGCCCCTAGGGGGGGCGCAGAGCCATTGCAGGGGGGGCGCGGTATGAAAAGGGAAAAAAAAAAAAAGAGCGCTTGGACATTGTGGACAGGTTTTTGACGGGGCTCCCACACAAACGCAAAGCAGGAGATGAAGCATCGCCAAATATGTTTCCAAACCAACTTCCTTCCAAGCCAAAGACAGGAAAATATGGTGAAGCATATCTTCCCTTTGGCTTCACCTGCACAAGTGCCAAGGTAGGTCTCCCCTGCAAAATTAGTTTCCCTGCGTCGGGAGCACGCGCTGTGCTCTCCAAATCACGGACAAACAGTATCCCACATTCTTGATATTTAGTTCACAAACACTTCTTGTAATAACTAACTACTCCTGACATTAAATGTCATATTTGTTCAACTAAAAATCAAGATACAAATAATATCAGGCTGATCCTGCCCTAATTTGTTCCCCCGGTTCAAATCACGGACAAACAGTATCCCACAGCTGTTTATGTGTTTAAACCCATTTTGCACAGAGAGGCAGTTTTTGAAAAATGTATTGATAGCAATGTTGAATATTATTACACAGGAAAAAAAACAACTACACGTAAAATAATTACGCCGTGACGCCTCTGCCTTTCTAAATGGAGGGACAGTAACTGCGTGTGTATATGTAAGCGTGTAAAACCTGAAGATAGTCAGATTAACAGTATTTTGTCTCTATCTGCCATTCTGCAATTCATCTCATGTAAACAATAACGTGGCGCACAGCGTGACGTGAAAAGAGGCACATTGACGTTGCGTGACGAACTCTAATCCTCGTCCACACGTAAACGCAAAAAAGGAGTTTTAAATAATCTCCGTTTTCGGTGAATCGCAACGCCGTTTACGTGTTGACGAAAAGCCCAAACGCATAGAAACAGCTGAGTTTTCAAAAATACCAATGTAGGTGTGGACGTAGCGTAAAAGAGTTAGTAGTGTATTTTATTACTACCTGTAATTTATTGCCGTTTACTTGTATTTGCTTAATTGTTTACTAAATGTTTGAGGTGTGAAATAAACCGCAATGGAGTTTGTAAAGAAAATATGGGTGTGTGTGTTTGGAGGATGTGTTTGTGCGGGGGGGGCGCGAACATTTTTCTTGTAAAAAAGGGGGGCCTGGCAAAAAAAAGTTTGGGAACCACTGCTTTAGACCATTTAGACCAATTTCTAAATAACCTTTTTATAGCAGAAATTTCATTTAAAAAAATACAGCAATTACTCCGTGCGCTAGACAGTAATATTATGTCTGAGAGGTTCTAGTCAGGGCTGCATTAGTCTCAAATGCAATTCAGACACATAAAGTAAAACCTTTTTGTAAGCTCTATAAAGACTTGCCTTCCAGAGGGAACCAGTGTGAAAAGGTGGTGGTTAAGATGAGAAGAGTACTTGATGATGTTTGTGGCCCAAACATCATCTGAATGTTGGCAGTCCTCTGTTCTGATATTGCTCCCCATTGAGTATATAATTCAGAGACACAGCGTATCAGTTCATTTTTTTGTTGACGGCACTCAGATATATCTACCTACCTATTTGGTATTTCATCCGACACTGTATTTACACAGTTCTCTTAATGGGTTTCTTTGGGAAGTCCAACACTGGATGTCAGATATGGTTCTCTGGCTCATCTCTAAAAATAAAATTCTTGTCATTGAGCCCGAGCTCCTGGATGTACACATTCTGCCCTCTGCTGGTTAAACTTTTTTCTATCTTACAAATAGGATCTGTTTTAATATTTAAAGACACTCAGGGTAATTTCCATACTTTTATCTCATCACGCCTCAATTAGTGTCACAACTTTTTTACTGGCCTTAACAAAAACAAAAACAAAAAACAAACAAAAAAATCCACTGAAATCCAAATCATTTCCTTTAAGTTATAGCTTAAAAACATATTTCCAGAGAAAAGCCTTTTCCAATTTTACATGACTTTTAACTTGGGACTGATCCCTGTTTTTACAACAGTATACTGGCCTTCATTAAAACCAATGTGAAGCAATTTATAACAACCACAATGATCTGCCTTTTCTAATAAATTATTTTCAAATGAAAACTCTGGAGTTCAAAAAACAAGTTTTACAAATTAAATAAACTTATTGTAAATAAAAAAGTTCATCTATGTCCAGCTTTCAAATTTCTGCATGGGACTAAAGTGAGAAAAACCTATTAACCGCTAGCTTTTACATGTAGTATAGGTCTGTTTTATAATGATATTGTGTTGTTACTAAGTGGTTATACCAATTTATTTACAAAAATAACCTGCCTATATGATGTTAGCCAACAGCAAGTTTAACATCAAAATTTATTTTTTCATAGAGTCAGGTGATGTTACCATACTCTTCGCAGAAACTACGTTTTTCCACTTGTGAGCAAACCTGGATTTTTCATACGTCCCTTGCCGAGCCCTCCACTTTCATACCCAGCCAGCTCGGCCAACTTCACGGCTTCAGCTGCTTTTGTATTTTTGAGCTTTTTTAAGACCCTTCTCTACCACCATGTACACATTAGTAATTTTCATCCACCATTTCCTCTTTCGGTCATATGGAGTGAAACTAGTGAGTGGTCCGGAAACACTCATTTCCTTTTGTGTTACACCAGCTGCTAGTATCGCCTCCTTTATAGCCTGGCTGTGTTCAACAGTGTGTTTTTGCCTCAAGTGGTGAAAAAGGTTTGTTTTTTCCTCCTTTACCTCCTTTTCCTTCTACTCTTTTATATCACTTAAAAAACATAAGTGACCATTTCTGTCTTATGCCTTTCCACTCTTCTCTGTTTGTGATCATATTTGGCCAACAGAGATTTTCATTCTCAAACTTTAATTGCTCAGCCTACTGTGAAAGCCATATGTTACGGCCCTAGCAGGGCCTCCTGAAACTACTCTTGTGTGGGTGTGGTGTTCTCTCTCCACCTCCTCCTCTCTTGCTCCACCCCTCTGTCTCTCTCTCACTCTCCTCTCTCCCCAGGACACAGCTGCTGTTTGTTGGCCTTGTTTACCACCTGAGCCCAGTCAGCTCTCACCTCTCTGAGGTCATATAAGCTGGGGATGAACTGGATGAGGGGAGGCAGATTTCTCTGGTGTTTCTTGATTGTGTTTTAGGTGTCAAAAGAGGTCCTATTGTGTGATTGTCCTGCCTGTGGCGTGGAGTTGTAGGAGCAGTGGGAAGAGTAGCCACTTCATGTGAGTAGTGTGGGCTTGTGGGCCTCAAAAGCAGCAGCTGTGGAACTTGCTGCTGCTAGTGACAGGGAGGGCTTGTGGGCCCCTGGAAGTGCCTCCTCGTGGTGTGGAGTTGTTGTGTTCTTTGTTGTTGAGACCGTTTTCTTTTTCTAGTGTTACTGGAAAAATGGCATTGCCGGCTCTTTATGTTAAGATTATCTATAATAAAAACTATTTTATTTATTAAACACCTCTGTCTGTTTTCCTTTCATTCCGTTCTGGACCCATTTGTTACCAGTCCCCACACACAGCCCTGGACCTTCATCGTGGGGACGTAACACCATATAAATTGTTTTTTTTTGTTTGTTTGTTTTTCCCCAACATTTGTAATTTGTTATATTTATACTCTGAGACGGAGCACATTACATTCACTAAAACATTAGCACCATAGAAATCACATAATTTCTGCAGATCAGCTACAAATTCATTCCTATAATATAAAGCTTGGAATTCAAACTATGATTGGGTGATATTAAGGAACTCAAAAAACATTAAACCATCATCATCAGCAATTAGTATACAAGGTAGATTTGGTACATGGACTCCTGCTGCCAAATTATGAACCTACCATCTGCAGCCTTATCTTTTTACTTTCTTTCTGGTAAGCCTTTGCCCACTTTAGATTGATATTGCTATTCTTGCTGAGCAGGAACCCAATAAATTCTTCTGCTCTGGCCCATCATTGATTTGTTGGTTGATTTGTCCATTCCCAGCACAGCAGAGCTCTAAAGAGTGATTCAACATGGTACATGAAATAGAGTTTTTTTAATTGGCTAATTATTGCAAAAACTGGAATGAACGTGAATGAACTAAATTTTGTGTGCCAACTGCTGAACGAACAATGAACTGCTCCCACAGTCTCTCACTGTCTCATGTTACCCTGACATAGCAGAAAAGAAAGAGAGACGTGACACTCAGAGAATCCATGTAGCAGCAAAGAGATTGGTAGAAGTTTCATTTAAAGGGGGAAGCTTTTTTCAAACTCTGTTATAATTACTGCCTGATTAAAGGAGGTGTGCTGGTTTTCTAAAGGGGTTAAGGAAATATTTGGCACATTCATTCATGTGTCTCAACCTTATCTGTGTCTCTGTATTATAATTATAGATTGAGTTTTTTGCTTTTACATCAATTTACAGTATTATACACAATATACGTGGTATATGTGGTGTGCTTGTTTGTTTATGTTTATACATTTTGAGGTCTACCAAACATATTTAGCAGAATATGGAAATATTTTGTGAATCAGGGTGTAATTTCCTGAAGTCCAGTTTTGCGTATTTACATAAAATATATCTAACACAAGGGGAACAAAGTGCTTTGGCTGCTTTTGGATAACTAAAAACAGATTAGCTTTTTGACCTTTTTGTGCCACTGAATAAAAATTAATATCTCAAAATGTTGTCTTACTAACTAAAACACTGGAGTAAGTTGATATTTTGCAATGGCTAACCCAAAATGTTTTCAAGAGAACCTGAAATTGTGATTTTTTTCTTCAGTGGAGAGAACAAGCGTGCATATATAACCCATATATCATAATAATAAATTACAAAAAACACCAAATAAGACTTCAAATGTTTTTTTTTTAAACGTTTTGTACCATTCTGTAACTTTTTGTACCAACTGTTAATTAATTTTTAAGTAGTCTGATTTTTAGTGTTACAATGGATTATTTTTTCATTAACAATAAGAAACTGACTGCACAAGTCTTTTTTATGTCACTCTGACACAGCAGAAAGGAGAGAGGCGTGGAGGTGAAGGTGTTCTAGTGTTCAGTGAACATAAACTTTACATAATATATATGTATATATATATATATATATATATTTTCTTTTTCTTATATACAGTACATCTTCATGAGCTTGATGAGGGACAAATCACTTTACTCTTTTAAATGCCAATAACTTATGACTCTGTTTTTAACTGCCTGATGCTTCTCATGGAAAATAAGTCTACGTTGCAGTTTTCCTCAAAGGTAACGACACCAGCACACATGTCACTTGCATTTTCTTCACATCACCACTAGAGGTCCCCTAACTTCAAAAATGTAACTGTAGCTCGCAGTTTGGACAAATGACCTGTGGGCTCATTTCTGGAGGAAGACACCTTCAGCGTTAGGGTCCATTCATTATCTCAAGAATATGAAACTCGAGATATCTCTTGCTGTGTGTCACTGTCCTCACAAATTAGGTGTCATAAATCTAAAGCGTGCATTATAAAATGGGGTTGATAGGTGGGGCTCCCAGTTGTATGATAGTCTGGTTGAACTCTGATTCTGGCATCATCTTTGAAAACAGTCAGTGCTGGAAGAATCTACACTATAACTGGATTCACAATGCTGCTCAGATCTGTTTTATTTCTCTTCACATGTTATGTGAGTCTCGTCTCAGGGGCAGGTATGAGTTTTATGTGTCTTTGTTTTTTCATTTGTGAATAAGTTGCATGATATCAGATACTGCACGCAAAAAATGATAGATTTTATTTGCCTTCAGTAAACAATGTTGACTACAATACAACTGAAATATATAAAATCAAAAGTGTATTTATTGAAATAATTAATCATTAATATAAATGTGCTTGTGACCAATAGGGTCAATTTAATTCAACCAGATATTGAAAGTTTGATTGAAAGTTTAGATAAAAATTAGATAGATTAGATAAAGTCACATGTGATTGTGATCGCAAATGCTCAAAAATTAATACCTCATAACCTACAGATGAATAATTCTTTTCTCTTTTAAAATATTGCAAACCTGATCTTTTAGATTGGTGCTACTATTCCCAAGTTCAATGCAACCACACCTGCACAGGTAAACTTTAAAACAAGCCAAATGAATGGTTAACCAAAGGAGGCATATTAGTGGAGCTGTTTATGTTCTTCTCCTCACAGCTCCAGTGTTATGGGGGCTGGTTTCACAAACCTGCAATGGCAGATCTCAGTCTCCAGTTAATATTGTCACAAGGAAAGTGCTACCAGATGAACGCCTGACTCCTTTTCACTTCACCGGTTATAAAGAGACTTTTTATGGGAGCCTCATAAACACTGGCCACAGTGGTATGTCTTAATTATAATTGCAAGTTTGTTTGAGGAAGACAGTTTAACACTATGATTTCAATTCTGGCAATAAAAATGCAGTTACCCCATCTGTAGATAACATAGATAACAGTATAGGGAGGAGGAGGTGGTAAAATGGACAATAATAGCAACCAAGCTTCTCATGTAACAAAAATACCTCTTAAAATAGTTCATGTGCAAAAGCATGTGTCATGTGTGTCATGTGTGGTCATTTGTAATTGAAATAATGGGAGCGTCCATGGAAGACTGTCTAATGGTTTTTATTTTTATTTTTTAATTCTGAATTTCAGTTCAGCTAAATTTGCCTTCCAGTATACAAATCAAAGGAGGAAATCTGGATGATGAATACAAGGCAATTCAGTTTCACCTGCACTGGGGCAAAGATGGAGGACGTGGTTCTGAGCACACAATTGATGGAGAAAAGTTTCCAATGGAGGTACAGTATGTCATAAATCAGTAGAAATATTTTGTAATTCGCACTATATGTGTTTAAGTAATTAATGTATTGTATTCAAATAGATCCTAATGCAGTGCTTTATTTCATCTGCAGATGCATATCGTCCATATAAAAGAAGAGTATGACTCGTTAGCTGAGGCTTCAAAAGACAGTACGGGTGTGGCTGTTTTGGGATTTTTCTTTCAGGTACTTGGAAAACATAATTTCAAAAAATTGTCCAGCAATTGTATTTCAAATCCGTACTACAACAGAACAAAAAAGAAAAAAAAAGATGAGGAATATTGTCAGTGTTTCACAGTATCAGAGCTGTTGACCGCCAACGTCTTTGATGAATGGAAATCTGAATTTACCTTCTTTTGGTCAAACTTTTATGAACTTTAGTGTGTCTTTGAACCAAATTAGCTACTGTATGTTGTACTAACTTTGTTTTCTTAATTATAAATTGCTTTTGGTATGACGATTAACATTTTATTCTTTCGTTTTAGGAGTCTGAGTCTGCAAATGAGAAGTATGATCATCTTATCAGTGCACTGAAATACATATCTCAACCTAGTAAGTTATATCTGCTGAAAAATGATAATAATCTTCTTTTCACCCTCCATATAGAGTCCTACATATGTAACTGATTACACTAGGCTAAAGGGCATCTATTATAAGATAACACAATGTTATATAACATCCACAACAACACAATAAATCAACTAGAAAAGCTAACCAAAATTTTTTTCGAAGATTAGTGATGATTTTCTTACCGACTTTCTGACTTTCCATTCTTGTTAATATTTCATCAAACCAGAAACGAATGTGACGCTGCTGGGTGTCTCCCTGGACATGTTCATTCCTTCTGAAATTAACAGGACCAAGTACTTTCGCTACAAGGGCTCCCTCACCACACCTGACTGTGCTGAAGCTGTGGTCTGGACCTTGTTTGAAAGCACTATTCCTCTCAGCAGGAATCAGGTACCATTCCCTACACTTTAATTAATCTATGAAGAAGCGGAACGTTATGAGTTTATCCTTGAAATTTAATTTAGTGTAACACTAAGGCAATTTTTCATAATTTTTCTGGGAAACCTTTTTAACCCCCAAATTATAAAAAGCAAATAGTTTCTGAATAATTTTTTTTTTTTTTTTAAACAGCCACATTTGACACTAATAACGGTATCACCCAATTCAGCTCAATATTTAGCTCCCAGCTTCACACATTTAACGTGCTTGTTCACTTTCATGCCAAACTGCATAATTTTTGATAGCAGTAGTGAGCTGTTTTTAGGGGGGAAAGTGTTCATGCTAACGTGAGACCTATAGGAGATTGGAGGTGAGTAGGGGGAATTGCTGGTGTTTGGTTAATGTTAGACCACAGTCACAACAATAAACAGGAAATTAAAGGCTAAAGTAAGCAACATGAACTACTCGTTTATAACCAGAATGAAAGACAAACACAAACCAATATTAAATGTTTAGGCAACCCGAGGTATCTGCTACAATAACTACAACCACTAGATGGCAGTAGTTGGTCATTGTAAACTTGTGACTATGGGTTATGTAATGTTAAAAATAACAAGAATAATTCACTGATTTCACACATACCTCATGGGTAAAAAAAAAAAAAAAAAAATGCAGTGGGTTTAGGTGCTAATGTTGCATATGTTTTACCCGAGAAAATATAGGGACATAAATAGACATCAGAGAAAAAGAAGGGCTTATATGTAATACAAACACAAGGCTGTGCTAATGAGCCTCTTTGATGAGCAGCTGTTTACAACTGTTTCCACTGCTCCCACATTACCCAAAAATATATTTCAAAATGGATAAACCTTCACTTGAAATGATGCTGTCTATATGAAACTTTTGTTAATCACAATTTATATTACTGATACATTATTGAAATATTAAACATTCAACAACCTATCTAATGTAAAACAAGCACACTTCTTTATTTCTGTTCTGATCTCAAGCAGCTATATGACAAAAAAAAAAAAAATCTGTAATTACAGTAGAACCACAATAGTAAAGCAGCAAGTTAATTTTAGTGAGACACACCCTGTTGCCTAGCTGTCATTGATAATAGCTGTATTTATTAGCAAAGCGTTCTATCATAGTATGCCCCTTGCATACTATTTCTAATAAAAGTACATTTTTAACTGCCTGTTTTAATTTTTTCTTTGTTACAGCTCGCTGCTTTCAGCCAACTTCAGTTTTATGATGGACAGAAAATGGTCAACAACTACAGACCGGTTCAGCCTTTGAATGGAAGACAGGTGTATTACTCCAGTGGCCAACTTGCTTTGGTTAGCTCTGTGTTATTTACCATGTCAGTGCTGCTATCTAGTGCAAGCTTTGTTTAATTTAATAAATTTTTATGCACAAATACCCTTGTTTGTGACATCTGCTGATTTTCAAATACAAGAAGAAAAAAAATTACTGTATATTTAAAAGTAAAGGGTATAAATTCACTGGATGCTTCAAAACAATATGTATCAAACATGACATGTATATTTAAATCATATGTAAGATTTTGTTTACAACAAAATATGTTATTGACAAATAAGTAAATGAGTTACTTTTGCTAGTAAATATTTCACATTGATGATCTCCCATCTTACACACATTTTTGGGGACAATATCATGATGCATTCTATTACATGCTATCCTACTGTTCTGGAAACATCTAAACTCTGACTTAAAAGTGTCACATTTATTTAAAATACAGACGTGTTAACACTATAATGTATACTATTAAGGTATGTTTTACCTATCAGTTCTTTGTCATTTGTAATGTCATTAATGATCAAATAAAGTCTTGATTAATGCTTTGTGAAGACATCTTGTGAAGACTTGCTGTTCTCATCAGATGTCATGGCCAGTAGCGGTTTTAGATACGGGCGGTTGCCCAGGGCGGCATCGTGATGGGGGCGGCATCACGGGCATCGGCAAAAAAAAAATTTTTTTTTAAAAAATGCTCGTACTCATGCTGCCCCGACATGATGCGAGTGAGGGAGGGAGTGTTCGCCCAGGGCGCCAAACAGGCTAGGACCGCCACTGGTCATGGCATATTCATGTTTTTTTTCCTGGATCATACACTTTTAATCTGAACAAGTCATGCGTTCCAATATACAAAATACTACTCATCAAATGATAACTTCTTAATAAACCAATTTAACCACACACGACAAATAAACCATTTTGAATGAGAGCAGACCTTGTGTCAGAACAGACCAACATTTCAACGTGCTGCTGTCATGAACCGTAGCTCAGTACACAAGCTGGACCCAGAAGCAGAGACAATACGCCAAGGTGCACGCAGAATAAACTTTATTTTAACTAAGGGTGTCCGGAAGGGTCAAAGGGAAAACACGCCAGGTAACTAGAAAACCAAGGGACCGGGAAATAACTCGGGGACGCCGTAATCGGGACTGTGGGAGGCTGCAACAGAAAGAGGAAGAGGGTTACTGGGGGAACGGAGAAATAACAGCATACATGGGTAGAGAATTAATCTTACGGTCTAGACGGGGCTGTGGGAACCAGAGGGAGGGGTGAGGGTCCGCGGGGGAGCTCCAGGTGAAATAGAGGAGACGAGTGCCGGTAGTTATCCAAAACTCCAGGCGGGCAGGAAGACAGGCAGGAGAGGGCTCCAAACACGCCGAGCGGTTACCTAAGCGCACAAGGAAAGGGTTAGCGTTTATTCCAGCAAACAGAATTTCGCAACTGCCTTCACGTGTGAGCACGTTACCGCTGAGAGGCGACTAACGGACTGGCGTGGAGCAGCTGGTTGAGCTGGATTAAATAGTCCACTTGAAGATTGCCTGGGATGGGATGCAGGTGTGGAGTTGACAGCCACACCCGTGAGCGTGGGCATCCCATCAGCTCCTCCGACACCGGGCAGCGGACCATGACAGCTGCTTCACAAGAGCAACGAACAGCAGCAGTCGCTGTAAAAATATTCAGTATGCTTGCTTATTTATGGTCTTTATTAGATTGTTTGCAGGAGATAAAGACTGAGCCAAGAGAGCTGAACAATGTGGCTACGTGCCACACATCCACATGAATGTTTAGCTTTTTAATTTCTAAAAATTAAAAACCATTTGAAGAGGTGAAAAGCATCAATATTTTACCAAAAAAAAAAAAACCCACGAGAATTAGAATTAATTTTTATAAATCATAATTTTCTCTTTTCAAATGTCCTTTTCCAGTAATGATCTCATGATCTCAACTGGTAAAACAGCCTCCCAGCATAGGAGGCCAATCAAACTGCTTGATAAAAGATAATAAATACACAAGATTTATGGTCAGTTTATCAGACATTTTAGTACACTTTGCTTCCACAGCACAGCTATTACAAGTTGTATGATGAGCAATCATTTCTGGAACTTTTGACATTCCCTGCACACATTAGACAGATAAGATAATAAGATGTAATAACATCTGGTTAAGTCAGAGGTCACTAAAATATTGTAACCATAACACTGTTGGACTGTCTAGTTTTCTCTGGTCCCCTCTCCAATCAGACCAGGAGTGACATATTTAGCCACATGTTTCCCTTAAATTGCTCGCTGTCTATGTGGGCTTTATAGATAATTGATAAACTTGTTAGGAGAGATGGCATCCATCCCAGCACCTCTCATTTGTAGAAATCTGGCCAAATTCATTAAACTGCCCAGAATAAGATGAGAGATAAGAAACATTAGTCCCACACGTGGCAAAGTTTTTAAAATGTGACTATCCAGAGTTGGGACCAGTAACTAGAGTTACAGTCTTCCACCCCAGATTGTTAATCAACCAAAGACCCAGACAGGGTTTTAATTCATTTGAAAGCCTGATGCTTACCCTTGTTCCTAGTTGGAAAACCCATAAGCCAATCTTATTTGTTATCATCTATTGTTCACCTGACTGGGCCTTACTGAGAGTGTCTGATTTCTCAGACTTTTTATCTGATTTAGTGCTCAGCTCAGATAAAACAATTATTGTAGATACTAAAAATATCAGCGTCAAGTTGGCATTTAGTCTATTAGACTCAATTGCCTTTTTAATCACAGTCTAGATCTTGTTAGAATCTAAACATTTAAAAGTGTTTTCTGAAAACCCTCTTTTGTCTGATCATTTCCTAATAGCATTTAGATTTACAATAATGGATTACACAGCAGTGGATGTCTTTCTGAAAGTGCTGTAACTAAGATTAAGGGTATAATTCATCCACTGACATCTTGTCCAATGCCTTGTTCCATAAATAACCCATGTAAAATAAAAATAGAAAAAACTACACCAAACATTGTTATATTGAATACTGAAACCTTTTTTTTTAACATAAAACTGTAGTTTTAAATGGGCAGAAGCATTTTTTTGTGCACCAAGTGTTAAAAATGGACTTTTAAACAGATTACATCTCACCGGTTTTATTATTGTATTTACAGTAAGATAAACTGGCTGCCCACCCAGTTTCTCCATCTCATGTCAGCATGACACAGCAGACGAAAAGTTATTATTAATTTTATTTTTATTATTTGTGGTAGTAGTATTAGTTGCAGCAGTTGGAGTATTTTAAATAGGATTTCTCTTTGAGGAACACTGGTGGAGAAAAGACATGTTGAGTTTGTAGACCGACACATGCTTCCTCTTCTCTGATTGCCTCTGGAAGAAATAGATGTTGTCAGTGCCATCACAATGTGCTCAGCACCTCTCTGCATTTTCAGATTTGTGATTTTCTCTTGTTTCATGGTTTTTACTGTGACTTATTGAACTTTCCTTTTAATTGCATTTTAAAAGCAGTTTACTCATAATAACCTAACACCGGTATAAACATGGCAATACTGATGTATGGAATTTAAACCATGGCTGATTGTTAATGAAGAACACAAAGTGTCCCAAGAAAACATACCACAGAAGGTCATCACCACTTGGCATTTCACAGCTCTGCTTTTACTTCTATTACAATATTAACTTAGAGGTCATAGTACAGTTGTGTAAAATACACAAAGGCATGAGAAAAATGTCTAACCAACTACACAGTTTAAATTTACTTTTCACACACCTACTACAGTTTGCAATTTAAAACTACAACTTCAAAATGTGACTGTAGCTGTTATGAAGGAAGGACGGCTCAGGGTTTAAGTAATCAGCATCATGGGCTCATCCGATTAGAATGAGAATAAGCAGTCCTCTAATCATTCACAGGGTTCTCCTTTTATTCTCAAATCAATAAAGCAAAGAAGGAAAGACACATGGACTGCCAATGCTGAAAGAAAACAGATTTAAGTAGTGATGGGTCCAGCAACACTGACGCACCGACGCTTGTATCAACCTCACAGAGTGAAGCCTGTATCGGTGCGTGCGTCGCTTTAAGAAAAAGTCACGTGATCGATACAGCTGCTGTATCGCTCATTGCCAACGCGCCAAGCTGTGTTTAAAAAGTACCGCATCCGCATCTACCAACGGAATGAGTCGCCACCCAAAAAACCCCCACAAAATTACTCTCGCAAAGATTTAAAAAAAAAAAAAAAAAAAAAAAAAATACACATCTCTCCATAACAAAATGGAGCCCGAAAGAAAAAGAATTGTTTCTGCTGTGTGGGATCATTTTGATCTTTTCACTGGAAATAAGGTAATAGTTTGTCTGTCTTTGTTTCAGTGTAATCTATCAGAACACCTCCTCAGTGTTTAGGCATTACAGAGCCAAACATGAAAATGAGGAGACAAACACACCGAGAATGAACACAGGTCGGCCTATATAGACACTGAACAGCTTTATCATCTTTTTTTTTTTATTATGTGTTTTATTATTTTGAAATCAAGCATCTAGGAAGACTGTTCTGGACCAGGCAGTCCTGAATTTCATTATAAGGGACTGCCAACCCCTTAGTATTGTGGAGAATGTCGGAGAGAAACATTCCAAGATCAGAGGATCCTTTAACGTACTGGGGGAATAGGAAGACATCTTATCAGAACCTTTTCCACCTGGCTTTACAGTTTTTGTGTACCCCACCTTCATCTGTGCCTGTGAGTTTTCCAAAGCTGGGGAAATGGTGCCACAAAAAAAAAAAAAAAAAAAAAAAACCCGCAATAGACTGAATGCAAAAACATTGGATAAACTTATTTTTCTGGATAGAAATTTATAATAAACTCTGAGTCAATTACATTTAAATGGGTAATATTATATTCACAATAGTCGAAGGAGTTTGCAAAGAAAAAAGCGTCTGGACTTCTTTAAGTTGCTTGAAGACGTTTCACCTCTCATCCGAGAAGCTTCTTCAGTTCTAAGGTCAAATGACCGAGAGTCCCAGATTTAAACCCAGTGGGAGTATCCCCCCAAGGAGGGACAAAGGACCCCCTGGTGATCCTCTAATCACATGCGCCAAGGTGTGAAAGCAGGTGTGGGACCTAATCAGCCAGGGTTTCGGGTGAGCCCATTGTGAAACCTGGCCCCACCTTGTCATGTGAATTCCTGAGGTCAGATGGCCCAGGATGTGAGTGGGTGTTAAGGCGTCTGGGGAGGGAACTCAAAACTGGATTATAGATGGCAGACAGTTGGTGTCGTAAACCACCGCCTCTGTTCAAAGATGGTCGCTCACAGTGGACATAGATGGCCTCTTTCACTCCTCTTTCAAACCATCTGTCCTCTCTGTCCAATATGTGAACATTGGCATCCTCGAAAGAGTGGCCTTTATCCTTAAGATGCAGGTGGGCTGCTGAGTCTTGTCCTGTGGAGGTGGCTCTTCTATGTTGTGCCATGCGCTTGTGAAGTGGCTGTTTGGTCTCGCCAATGTAGAGGTCTGGGCATTCCTCGCTGCACTGTACAGCATACACCACGTTGTTCAGTCTGTGTTTAGGAGTTTTGTCTTTCGGGTGAACCAGTTTCTGTCTGAGTGTGTTGCTGGGTCTGAAGTACACTGGGATGTCGTGCTTGGAGAAAACTCTCCTGAGTTTCTCTGATACACCGGCTACATAGGGGATGACAACGTTGTTGCGTCTGTCTTTCTTATCCTCCCTCGCTGGTGTCTGATCTTCTTTTCTGTGGCTCTTTGCTGACTTTATGAATGCCCAGTTAGGATAACCACATGTTTTCAGTGCTTCCTTTACATGTGTGTGTTCCTTCTTTTTTCCCTCAGGCTTAGAGGGAACATGTTCTGCCCGGTGGTGTAGGGTCCTATATCGCTTTTTTCTTTGCAAACTCCTTCGACTACGATGACCTGGATGACTGAGAATCTTCACAGACATATATTCACAATACTTTCATTTTAATTTTCACTTAATGTCATTCACAATATATTTTAAAGATGTCTAAAATATTTGAAATGTAAAAGATATAAAATGATTCCATGGAAAATACAATACCTTACAGTGTATACACGTATGACTAGGTCATTGAATCAGTGTCTGTTGTGAGTCTCAAGTAAGTTGCCTGCAATGATACTTAATGTCCAGCAGGTGTCAGTATGGAGCAAAACAGCAACACTGTGTCGACACAGTATCGATACAGTTTGGGGAATGTGCTGAAACGCTTCACGAGGCCTCATCTACCCATCACTAGATTTAAGTTACTCATTACCTTAAACAATAGATAAAATCAAAAACCCAAACAGAACCTCACCTCTGCTGCCGCCCCGTGTGGGAGTGAAGAAAGAGTGAGCCAAAAGTGAATGCAGTCCTTATATAACGTGTGACAGGTGAGTGCAATTAAGGACAAGCACCACACCCAATCAAAGGTGAGAGAACTAAACAAGGTGCATCTGGTGAAGTGAGTGGGTGTGCTGGGATGTGCTAAAAGGTGGGTCTTTACAACAGTAGCTCTTGTTAATAGTTTGCACAAACAAACTATGAAAATGTTTTCTGATGGAGGATATTCCATATATCCGTTATCTGACGAATACCAGACTTGAGATATCACTGTCTGCTGTATAACACACAACTCAAGACTCATACATACAAAGCATGCAGTGTGGAAGGGAGCTGACAGGTAAGCCTACCTGTTGTAGCCTGACTGTTGCAGTGCATTAAGTATCACAGTCACAGTGTCATCATACCTCTGGTATTGTCAGTATATTAGCCTTACTTTGTGAGTTACTCAATGATTCCCACCCCCTATGTCATAATCTGTTTTGGGTAGTAGCATGATAACGTTTGTAAATGAGCAGAGTCTGAAGGAAATAATGCAGTTTGGTTGATATATATCCAGCCAAAGATACAGGAAGGAATAAATATTTTATTCTTAGATATCATTTGCGTTTTAATCATATTCTTAGTCTGTCTTTGAATGTAGCATTTAGTTATTGCTTATTGTAATGAAATATATTTAAGCTACCTTACTTATGTTTTTGTATTATTTCCCAGTTATGTACTGTATTACCTTTAATACAGTATTGAATTTTATTCAGATTTTCAGAATGTTGCAATGTTTTTTTGTACTTAAGGTTGAATGTTTTCCAGCATTTGCCGTTTCTTAAATCAAATAATGCTATAAGAACACTATAATGCAACAGATTTCCCTTAAAAATCATTTTATTTCAGGAACTAGTGAAATGTTTCAGTACAAATATCCTAGTGTTGTTTCATGATTACATACGTTAAGTTAGTCAAATCTATTAGTATTATATGAGAGGGTCACATGATGCAACCCGTCACAGAGATCACAGACTGTTACAAATAAAGGATGCAATGAATAAGGTACATCATATTCCAGAGGAACAGCAGAGTAAAACACTTTTGTATTTTTTAGGTTTGACTCAATGGTTTCTTTAACATACCAGTAGCCTCTTCTTAGTGATGTAAAAAGGCACACTATGTGTGTCTAACCAACATCCTTATCTAAGATTTTAACCAGTTAACATCGATTTAACTGTAAAAAACAAAAAAACAAAAACAAAAAAAACTTTTACTGGTTTAAAACTATCCAACAAGTAAGATTTAATATAATAAGAAGGAAGTTGTCATTAATTAAAGTGTTTTCCTGGGTATTCCTGTGGTTGGTCAATAGCACTTCTGAGCAGATAGCAGGTGAGGCTTTGAGAAGAAGAATTAACAGCTGGATGAGTTTCTTTCTTTTCAGTCTTCTGTGAATTGACTACAATCTGGCAGAGTTGTGTAGTGAGGCAAATCAATCACACCACTTTAATGTAAAGCTATTATGGGTTCCTGTGCTGTAGTTGCCAGGGTAACAAACTCTGCTTCACCTGCTACACACCTTCAAACAGAATGTCTCCAAGCTGAAAGAAAAATTAGATGAATTATGAGTAAACATAAAAGACATAAAATTAGTCACAATAAAAAAGGTTAACAGTAAGAGAAAATGACAAACCTGAACATGAAGAGGGCCACTGAGCACGTATATAACAGCACTGGCAATATCTATTGCTTTCATAGGCTGTCTGAGAAGTGAAAAGTATTTGTATAAAATACAAATATTTTGTATGTTAGTAATAATCTTAATAGTAACATGCATTTGGGAATAATGGTTTTACCTTTTTTTCAGTGTATACAGATACAAATTCTGTCTCTACAAAGCCAGAGAAATGCTCTTCACAAAAGAGATAATAATAAAGTGCTGTATATGGGTCTTGTAACGGCTGATATTGGTGTTAAATGCTGGTTAGAGTGTCTTTTAAAGCCTACTGTGGCTCGGATATGGCTGTTTTCTGCATGCAGCTCCTGCCCCTTGCCCTCAGTCAGAGCAGTTACAGCATACTTGGTGGCATTGTAGAAATGGATATCAGCAGTAGGAAAGACTTTATGACCACTTAAGCTGCCACAGAAGAAGATCAGAACTCATCAACATATTCTGATCAGATCTCAGAACTTAATACAAAAGCCTAACTGATCAAAATGAAATTAATTGATAATTTGATATTGCAGTCATATACTATTTGGGTGAATGATGCAAGAACATCTGTATCAGATATAAAGTCTCAAAAATTTGTATATAATTTATCATCACTTATTTCTTTAAGTCTTAAACATGAAGTATGGAACATGAATATTTGGTGCACTGTAACATAAATTCTCCAAAGCCTGTAAGGCCCCAAAAAAACCAACAGGTGCATGGACACCTACAAGGACCCTCACGCTGTCTGATGAAATTCATGTGACTCTGAATGCAGCGGACCCTAGCGGACTCACGGATGCAAGAAAGTATAATCCCTGCTTAACCTGATTCAACCTTCCAGCTAAGAGGCATGGCCTCAGTCTTTGAAGTGCTAATTGTCAACACACATCACATGTCACTTCACACTCGACTGCAAACTGCCCCAGCACAAGTTGGAGGTCATTGCTCAATGAAGCCAACAAAACACCTTTATCAGCCAAAAAACAAAGACAACACCACAAACTCGACACGCTCCACACCTTAGATGCACCTACAAGTTCTGTCCATAAAACTTATGAACAGAAGCAGCGACAAAAGGGAGCCCTGTTAGAATCAAATACCCCCAATTCCAAAAAAGCTTTCAGTGCAGTTGTACAGGGACTGGATAGTCTGCAATAATAAGCCTGATATCGCATATTCATCAAGCATACCCCACAGGACCCTGTGACATTCTATGATCACACAGCCAGTTGCTGCTGCTGTGAAAAATGTCTTTGTACAGTGTTTGCAAAGGTCAGTCTGTCCCAGGGCAGCTGTGGCTACAACTGTAGCTTGCCTCCAGCAGTGTGTGAATGTGAGAGTGAATGAATAGTGGAATTGTATAGCGCTTTGAGGGTCTCGAAAAGCACTATGTAAATGCAATCCATTATTATTATTATTATCTTCATAATCGCTATCTGAATCATGATAAAGATTCTATAAAAAGATATTTACCTGATGATTATATCTACAGGCTTCACAACCATGTCTGCTACTGTCCATTAGTAAATAAAACTGCACCTGTTTATGTTTATGATGTGCCCATCGTCCACATTTCTCACTTTCATTGACTGATATGCTTCACGTGCACAGATGCACAGTGCAAGAATGCTCACCTGCAAGAGACTGAGTAGAAAAAAAGAAAAAACTGTCTGTAATCAACACCCTCTACATTGGCACATGTACTTGTAGCTTCATGTGTCCATGGGAACAATGAAGACGAAACCATTTTTGGCCACTTTTGTGTCACAGTTGATCTTTCTCGTCTATTGTGTTTGTGATGTCTTATTTATTTTAATGAGCTAGGTTGTTGTTCATGTTTTGGCTGTTTTAACACATTCATTTGCCAACCTTCTGAAATAAATAACAACAACTAAGGATCACTAAACTAAAGTGATCATCTGTTTTCAACGCAATGTTCTGCTGGGAAGAAATCCCAGAATCTCCTCCTCGTTGGTCAAGTCCCACTTGAAAATACCTTTAGACAATTTAGACCAATTTCTAAATAACCTTTTTATAGCAGAAATTTCATTAAAAAAATACCACAACTACTCCGTGCACTAGACAGTAATATTATCTTTGAGGGTTCTAGTCAGGTCTGCATTAGTCTCAAATAGAATAGAATAGAATAGAATTCAACTTTATTGTCATTGCACATGTCACAGGCACAGGTAAATGCAATTCAGACACATAAAGTAAAACCTTTTTGTGAGCTATATAAAGACTTGCCTTCCAGAGGGAACCAGTGTGAAAAGGTGGTGGTTAAGATGAGAAGAGTACTTGATGATGTTTGTGGCCCAAACATCATCTGAATGTTGGCAGTCCTCTGTGATGATATTACGACTCTCTCCAGAGTCTCCTTGTGCAGCTTCAGTGCAGCTGGCATACCAAACCAGAATGCCATAGCCGAGTATTTCCACTGAGCTACAGTAGAAGGACACCAGCAGCTTTTCGGACAGGATGGCTTTCCTCAGTGTCGTCATAGAGCAGAGCAGCCTCTGTGCCTTTTCATCAGAGAGGCTGTGATCAGAATCCACATGAGATACAACCAAGCAATTTCAGCTGTGTGTAGGAATTTCTGCTGCAGCTTTGATGCAGTATTTAACAAATTTGAGTGAAACTCTTATTTTTCAAATTGGAGGTTCTCTGTCTCTAAAGAACTTCTAACTCAATCCTCAATTTAATTTTCTTTATGCTTGCTCCCTATTGAGTATATAATTCAGAGACAGTGTATCTATTCATTATTTTTGTTGATGGCACTCAGATATATCTACCTACGTATTTGGTATTTCATCTGACACTGAATATACACAGTTCTCTTAGTGAGTCTCTTTGGGAAGTTCAACACTGGATGTCAAATATGGTTCTCTGGCTCATCTCTAAAAATTCTTGTCAATAGACCCCAGCTCCTGGATGTACATATTCTGCCCTCTGCTGGTTAAACCTGTTCCTATCCTACAAATTTTTATTTTATTTATTTATTTATTTATTTATTTATTTATTTGTTTGTTTGTTTGTTTGTTTATTTATTTATTTATTTATTTATTTATTTATTTGTTTGTTTGTTTATTTTTGTTCCTATCCTACAAATGGGATCTGTTTGAATATTTAAAGACAGTCAGGGTAATTTCCATGCATTTATCTCATCATGCCTCCATTAGTGTCACAACGTTTTTACTTGCCTTAACAAAAAAATAAATAAAGAAATAAAGAAAAAAAAATAAAGAAAAAAAATCCACTGAAATCCAAATCATTGCATTCCAATTTTACATGACTTTTAATTTAGGCATGATCCCTGTTTTTATAACAGTATGCTGGCCTTCATTAAAATCAGTGTGAAGCATAGCAGCCACTAATAAATTACTTTCAAATGAAAACTCTGGAGTTCAAAAAACAAGTTTTACAAATTAAATAAAGTTAGTGTAACTTTGATAAGAGTCGTAAAAAAAGTTAATCTATGTCCAGCTATCAAATTTCTGTATGGGACTAAAGTCAGAAAACCTATTAAATACTAGCTTTTACATGTAGTATAGGTCTGTTTTATAATAGATATTTTGTTGTTACTGAGTGGTTATACCAGTTTATTTACAATAATAACCTGCCTATATGATGTTAGCCAGCAGGAAGTTTAACATCAAAATTTATTTTGCCATAGAGTCAGGTAATACTAACATACTCTTCGCAGAAACTACGTTATTCCACTTATTAGCAAACCTGGATTTTTCATACATCCTTGGAGCAGCCCTCCGCTTTCATACGGAGCCAGCTGGGCCGCCCCAATCCCTGCCGAGGCTTCCGTCACCAGAGCCACGCTGCCGCGCCAGCGCTCCATCACAGCCAGAACACCGGTAACCTGCTACACGGCTACACACACGAAAGCACTGTAAACATGCAGAGATGGACTCAAGCAGAGTGACGCCAGTGAGACAAACCACAAATCATATTTGAATATAACACATGATTGAACATGACCGTGAACGTCTCACGTTCTAAAAACGCGTCATACGTCTCTGGGCTACGTTCACGTTAGCTCCAAAACATAGGAAACCGTTTACATAATTTCTGTTGTTTATAGATTAAACATAGATTAAACACTTCATAAACTGGTAAAGTGCTAACTTCAGTGCCCATACTCGCATTTCTTAAACGAAAACTTATTTTATTTCATCTTAAAGTACCATTTCAAACAATTTTCTGTTTGTTATCCCTGCACACTTCTTTGCATCAGGCACTACAACTATAAAACCTAGAGAACTTGTTAGACTAGTCCCTTTACTGTGGTGTGATATAACCTGAAAAGTATATCTTGACATTTCAAGCAAATTTGCAATACGAATATGAAAACATAGAAAAAGAAAACAAAAATCATAAATGAAATGTAAGACGAAAGTAGCCTAGGCAGGGTTTTTCCATTGAGATTTGAAATCGAAATATACAGAAATATACAGTGGGTATACAGTATTAAACACGTCACCACTTTTCTAAGTAAATATATTTCTAAAGATGCTATTGGAGAGGCTTGAAGCAATGATGACAGCTTCAAGACTCCTATATGGAGAAACTAGTTGCATTCATTACTCAGGTATGATTTTGGCAGATTGGAAAGATTGGATGACATATGGTGAGAATTTTATGTCAACCGGACCTTTAGAAATATATTTGCTTAGAACATTGGTAACCTGATCATTGTTTATTTTACCCCCTGTAACTTCTTTACAAACTTACCTTGTAACTCTGCAGGAGCTACACAATCTTGTCACACAATAAGAATCAAACTGGAAAATATTTTCTTCCTCAGCTTTTGCATTTTTGAGCTTTTTTAAGACCCTTCTCTACCACCATGTACACATTAGTAATTTCCATCCACCATTTCCTCTTTCAGTCATATGGAGTGAAACTAGCGAGTGGCCCAGAAACACTCATTTCCTTTTGTTTTACACCAGCTGCTAGTATCGCCTCCTTTATAGTCTGGTTGTGTTCAACAGTGTGTTTTTGCCTCAAGTGGTGAAAAAGGTTTGTTGTTTCCTTCTTTATAGGAAACAATCATCTTGGCATATTTCACAAAGTATTGTGTGCTAGAGAATGTTGAATTAGCTCTTCTTTTGTGTACTAAATTGTCATTTCAGGCTGATACTCTGATCTAATTGTTGACTATGTATGACTGATACTGTGATATGACTCTTTTATATCACTTTAAAAAACATACCAGTTTTATGGCAGACTATTTCTGTCTCATACTGTCTGATGTCTTTCCACTCTTCTCTGTTTGTGATCATATTTGGCCAACAGAGATTTTCAGTCTCAAACTTTAATTGCTCAGCCTACCGTGAAAGCTGTATAAATAGTGTGTTTTTTCCCCAACATTTGTAATTCGTCATATGTATACTCTGAGACAGAGCATATTACATTCACTGAAGCATTAACACCATAGAAATCGCATCATTTCTGCAGATCAGCTACAAATTTATTCCTATAATATAAAGCATGGAAACCAAACCATGACAAACTATTAACCCACCAGCCTACAGCCTCTTCTTTTTACTTTCGTTCTGGTAAGCCTTTGCCCACTTTAGCTTGAGATTGCTCTTCTTGGTGAACAACAACCTAACAAGAAAAATATGTCTAACACAATGGGAACAAAGTGCTTTGGCTGCTTTTGTACATCTAAAAACAGATTAGCTTTTTGACCTTTTTGTGCCACTGAATAAAAATTAATATCTCAAAATGTTGTCTTACTAACTAAAACACGGGAGTAAGTTGATATTTTGCAATACTTCACCAAATAAGACTTGTATTAGGTTTCAAAGCTTTTTATATCCTTTCTGTAACTTTGTGTACCAACTGTTATTTCATTTGTATGTAGTCTGATTTTAAGTTTTACAATGGATTTATTTTAAAACTAGCTGTTTTTTTCTTTTGTTAACAATGAGAAACTGACTGCACAACAAATCTCTTTCTTATGTAACTCTGACAGCAGAGAGGCGTGGAGGTGAAGGTGTTCACTGAACATAAACTTTGATTGTGACCTCTGTATTATTACTCTATGATACTAAATATCATATGATCTGTATTATATAATGCCACATGTATTTTTTCTTTGTTTCTTTTGCGTATATACAGCACATCTTCATGAGCTTTCCCTAAGGGACAAATCACCTTACTATTTTAAATGCCAATAACTTAGCTCAGCTTCTTTGTAATTTTGCAAAAATATTATATCACTGAAGAGTGATTAAAAAATCCTAACTCATAAATAGTATCACAAATCTAATCCCAAACAATGACACTTCTCATGGAAAATAAGTCTACGTTGCAGTTTTTCTCAAAGGTAACGACACCAGCACACATGTCACTTGCATTTCTTCACATCACCACTAGAGGCCCCCTAACTTCAAAAATGTAACTGTAGCTCGCAGTTTGGACAAATGACCTGTGGGCTCATTTCTGGAGGAAGACACCTTCAGCATTAGGGTCCATTCATTATCTCAAGAATATGAAACTCGAGATATCTCTTGCTGTGTGTCACTGTCCTCACAAATTAGGTGTCATAAATCTAAAGCGTGCATTATAAAACGGGGTTGATAGGTGGGGCTCCCAGTTGTATGATAGTCTGGTTGAACTCTGATTCTGGCATCATCTTTGAAAACAATCAGTGCTGGAAGAATCTACACTATAACTGGATTCACAATGGTGCTCAGATCTGTTTTATTTCTCTTCACATGTTATGTGAGTCTCGTCTCAGGGGCAGGTATGAGTTTTATGTGTCTTTGTTTCTTTGTTTTTTCATTTGTGTATCAGTTGCATGATATCAGATACTGCACGCAAAAAAAAGAGATGTATGTCATTTACCCTTGGTGAACATGAAGTATCGATGTTGAGTACAGCTGAAATATATAAAATCAAAAGTGTATTAATTGAAATAACTAATCATTAATATAAATGGTCTTGTGACCAGTCAGGTCAATTTAATTCAACCAGATATCATTAAATGTAACATTTTACATTGTACCTTTGTAATACAATTGTATCGAAAGTTTAGATGTAATTACATTAGTTTATCTCACACATGATTGTGATCGCAAATGCTCAAAAAATTAATACCTCATAACCTACAGATGAATAATTCTTTTCTCTTTTAAAATATTGCAAACCTGATCTTTTAGATTGGTGCTACTATTCCCAACTTCAATGGAACCACACCTGCACAGGTACATTTCAAAAAAATATATTAAAAAAATAATAAAAATAAAACAAGCCAAATGAATGGTTAACCAAAGGAGGCATATTAGTGGAGCTGTTTATGTTCTTCTCCTCACAGCTCCAGTGTTATGGGGGCTGGTTTCACAAACCTGCAATGGCAGATCTCAGTCTCCAGTTAATATTGTCACAAGTAAAGTGCTACCAGATGAACGCCTGACTCCTTTTCACTTCACCGGTTATAAAGAGACTTTTTATGGGAGCCTCATAAACACTGGCCACAGTGGTATGTCTTAATTATTAATCCAAGTTTGTTTGAGAAAGATAGTTTGACACTATGATTTTGATTTTGGCTGTAAAAATGCAATAACCCCATCTGTAGATAACATAGATAACAGTATAGGGAGGAGGAGATGTTAAAATGGACAATAATAGCAACCAAGCTTCTCATGTAACAAAAATACCTCTTAAAATAGTTCATGTGCAAAAGCATGTGTCATGTGTGTCATGTGTGGTCATTTGTAATTGAAATAATGGGAGCGTCCATGGAAGACTGTCTAATGGTTTTTATTTTTATTTTTTAATTCTGAATTTCAGTTCAGCTAAATTTGCCTTCCAGTATACAAATCAAAGGAGGAAATCTGGATGATGAATACAAGGCAATTCAGTTTCACCTGCACTGGGGCAAAGATGGAGGACGTGGTTCTGAGCACACAATTGATGGAGAAAAGTTTCCAATGGAGGTACAGTATGTCATAAATCAGTAGAAATATTTTGTAATTGACACTATATGTGTTTAGGGATTTTATGTATTGTATTCAAATAGATCCTAATGCAGTGCTTTATTTCATCTGCAGATGCATATCGTCCATATAAAAGAAGGGTATGACTCGTTAGCTGAGGCTTCAAAAGACAGTACGGGTGTGGCTGTTTTGGGATTTTTCTTTCAGGTACTTGGAAAACACAATTTCAAATGTCCAACATCCAGTACAAGTTTGATAACACAAACACAAAACCAGTAGTTTAGATCACCTGGTATCACCAACGTATTTCAAATCTGGACTACAACTGGAATAAAAGGAAAAAAAAATGGGGAATGTTATCCGTGTTTCAGAGCATCAGAGCTGTTAAACTCCAACATCTTTGATGAATGAAAATTTGAATGTAATTTTTTTGGTCAAACTGTTATTTTTCCCATTTTAAAGAGCCACAAAAACATCCAAATTTGCAAAAGGCACATTTTAAAACAGCATACAGGTATAATATTAAGGAAAAATAGACTAACCATTAAAAAAAATTGGCAGATTAAAAACAACAAAAAGGATAACAGCAAGAGTTTAAGCTTTTCTAAGTATACTGCTCCCAATTTCAAATAATCTGCTGTATCTGATTATTTATTAAATAAATGTGGATCCATCAGAAAACATTCCAGAGGACTACCTTTGCCATCAGACTGAAAAACCTTCCAGCTGCTGAATGATCACGTCCTGTACAATATGAGCTTTAGTGTGTCTTTGAACCAAATTAGCTACTGTATGTTGTACTAACTTTGTTTTCTTAATTATAAATTGCTTTTGGTATGACGGTTAACATTTTATTCTTTCGTTTTAGGAGTCTGAGTCTGCAAATGAGAAGTATGATCATCTTATCAGTGCACTGAAATACATATCTCAACCTAGTAAGTTATATCTGCTGAAAAATGATAATAATCTTCTTTTCACCCTCCATATAGAGTCCTAAATATGTAGCTGATTACACTAGGCTAAAGGGCATCTATTACAAGATAACACAATGTTATATAACATCCACAACAACACAATAAAACTTTTTTGAAGATTTTTTTGAGGATTAGTGATGACTGAAGTCTTTTTAGACTTTCTGACTTTCCGTTCTTGTTAATATTTCATCAAACCAGAAACGAATGTGACGCTGCTGGGTGTCTCCCTGGACATGTTCATTCCTTCTGAAATTAACAGGACCAAGTACTTTCGCTACAACGGCTCCCTCACCACACCTGACTGTGCTGAAGCTGTGGTCTGGACCCTGTTTGAAAGCACTATTCCTCTCAGCAGGAATCAGGTACCATTCCCTACACTTTAATTAATCTATGAAGAAGCGGAACGTTATGAGTTTATCCTTGAAATTTAATTTAGTGTAACACTAAGGCAATTTTTATTAACTTTTTCTGGGAAACTTTTTATAACCCCCAAATGATAATTGTAAATAGTTTCTGAATAAATGTATTTAAACTGGCTACATTTAACACTAATAAAGGTATAACCAGAATCAAAGACAAATATTAGACCAATATTAAACGTTATGGAAACCCGAGGTATTTGCTACAATAACTATAGCCACTAGATGGCAGTAGTTGGTCATTGTAAATTTGTTACAATGGAAACGTAATGTTAAAAATAACAAGAATAATTTCACACATACCTTATGGGTAAAAGAAATGCAGTGTATTTAGGTGCTAATGGGGCATATACTTTACTCAAGAAAATATATGGACATAAAAAGAGATCAGAGAAAAAGAATACAGGGCTTATATGTAATACGTAACACAAGCCTGTGCTAATGTGGCTCTTTAAGTTGTTTGCTAAGAAATTACAGCTGTTTCCACTGCTACCAAATTACCCAAAAATATATTTCAGAATTGACAAACCTTGAAATTATGCTGTCTATATGAAAGTTTTGTTAATGTTAATTTATATTACTCATACATTATTGAAATATTACACATTCAACAACCTATCTAATGTAAAACAAGAGCACTTCTTTGTTTATTTCTGTTCTGATCTCAACCAGTTATATGAAAAAAAAAAAAAACTGTAGTTATAGTAGAACCAGAATTGTAAAGCAGCAATTTAACTTTAGTCAGACACATTTTTCGCTCACCCTGTTGCCTAGCTGTCATTGATAATAGCTGTATTTATTAGCAAAGCGTTCTATCATAGTATGCCCCTTGCATACTATTTCTAATAAAAGTACATTTTTAACTGCCTGTTTTAATTTTTTCTTTGTTACAGCTCGCTGCTTTCAACCAACTTCGGTTTTATGATGGACAGAAAATGGTCAACAACTACAGACCGGTTCAGCCTTTGAATGGAAGACAGGTGTATTACTCCAGTGGCCAACTTGCTTTGGTTAGCTCTGTGTAATTCACCAATTCAGTGCTGCTATCTAGTGCAAGCTTTGTTTAATTTAATCAAATTTTATGCACAAATACACTTGTTTGTTACATCTGCTGATTTTCAAATACAAGAAGGAAAAAATAGGAAAAAATAATGTAGTGTATATTTAAAAGTAAAGGGTGTAAATTCACTGGATGCTTCAAAACAACATGTATCAAACACGACATGCATATCTGAATGATATGTAAGATTTTATATACGACAAAATATGTTATTGACAAATAAGTAAATGAGTTACTTTTGGTAGTAAATGTTTCACATTGATGATCTCATTACAATTTACACACATTTTTGGGGGGACATAGACTAAATGTTTAAGGATAGTTAGTTGCTTTCTTTGCACTGAATGGGACAACATATGACTTCATTGTGCTTTCAGAAGAATAGCAATAAAGAATTCTGATTCTGATTCACATATATTCACTTGTACTGATATAATATTTCTGGTAAATATCATGATGCATTCTATTACATGCTATCCTACTGTTCTGGAAACATCTAAACTCTGACTTAAAAGTGTCACATTTATTTAAAATACAGACGTGTTAACACTATAATGTATACTATTAAGGTATGTTTTACCTATCAGTTCTTTGTCATTTGTAATGTTATTAATGATCAAATAAAGTCTTGATTAATGCTTTGTGAAGACATCTTGTGAAGACTTGCTGTTCTCATCAGATTTCATGGCATAATGTTATATGTATTTTTTTCCTGGATCATACACTTTCAATCCAAACCATTCATGCTTTCCAATATACAAAGTACTACTTATCAAATGATTACTTCTTAATAAACCAATTTAACCACACACGACAAATAAACCATTTTGAATGAGAGCAGACCTTGTGTCAGAACAGACCAACATTTCAACGTGCTGCTTCACAAGAGCAATGAACAGGAGGTGAAAAAGAGGTGGAAGAGGAAGAGGTGAAAAGCATCAATATTTTACCAAAACACTCAAGAATGAATTAGAATTAATTTTTATAAATCATCATCAATTTTTCTTTTCAAATGTCCTTTTCCAGTAATGATCTCATGATCTCAACTGGTAAAACACCATCCCAGCATAGGAGGCCAATCAAACTGCTTGATAAAAGATAATAAATACACACAAGATTTATGGTCAGTTTATCAGACATTTTAGTACACTTTGCTTCCACAGCACAGCTATTACAAGTTGTATGATGAGCAATCATTTCTGGAACTTTTGACATTCCCTGCACACATTAGAAAGATAAGATAATAAGATGTAATAACATCTGGTTAAGTCAATCAGAGGTCACTAAAATTAATATTGTAACAATATTGTAACCATAACACTGTTGGACTGTCTAGTTTTCTCTGGTCCCCTCTCCAATCAGACCAGGAGTGACATATTTAGCCACATGTTTCCCTTAAATTGCTCGCTGTCTATGTGGGCTTTATAGATAATTGATAAACTTGTTAGGAGAGATGGCATCCATCCCAGCACCTCTCATTTGTAGAAATCTGGCCAAATTCATTAAACTGCCCAGAATAAGATAAGAGATAACATAAACATTTATTAGTCCCACACGTGGGAAAGTTTTTAAAATGTGACTATCCAGAGTTGGGACCAGTAACTAGAGTTACAGTCTTCCACTCCAGATTGTTAATCAACCAAAGACCCAGACAGGGTTTTAATTCACTTGAAAGCCTGATGCTTACCCTTGTTCCTAGTTGGAAAACCCATAAGCCAATCTCATTTGTTATCATCTATTGTTCACCTGACTGGGCCTTACTGAGAGTTTCTGTCTGATTTCTCAGACTTTTTATCTGATTTAGTGCACAGCTCAGATAAAACAATTATTGTAGATACTAAAAATACCAGCGTCAAGATAGCATTTAGTCTATCATTAGACTCAATTGCCTTTTTAATCACACTCTAGATCTTGTTAGAAACTGAACATTTAAAACCCTCTTTTGCCTGATCATTTCCTAATAGCATTTAGATTTACAATGATGGATTGCACAGCAGTGGAAGTCTTTCTGAAAGTGCTGTAACTAAGATTAAGGGTATTATTCATCCACTGACATCTTGTCTAATGCCTTGTGCCAACACGGTGCAGACTAGCTACCTGAAGGCTACTTCCACAGAGGCAGATTATCGTATTAATAATTTTACTATTTCTACTCTTTTTACCCCAAATTAACCTTTCTTGGTTGACTTCAGTAATTACTTTTCCCAAACCATCAGCTTTAAATATTGAAGGTAGAAGGTACTTGCACTGCAGTGGTTTGAATCATATCTATCTAGTAGATCTAATAGATGTAAATGGAGAGTCCTCTTCACACACTTAATTATGGATTTCCGCAGAGTTCTGTGCTAGGAACAATTTCTATTCATTATACATGCTTTACTTAGCCATTATCATTAGAAGATATAGCATACATTTCACTGCTATGCAGATGACACCCAACTTTATCTATCCATGAAGCCAGATCACACACACACCAACTACTTAAACTGCAGGAATGTCTTGAGGACATAAAAACCTGGATTACCTCTAATGTTTTGCTTCTAAATTCAGCTAAAACTGAAATATCTCAGAAATATGGTATCTAACCAGATTTTTACACTGCATGATATTCCTTGGCCTCCAGAAACACTGTGAGGAATCTTGGAGTCATTTTTGACCAGGATATGTCCTTCAATGTACATATTAAACTATGTTTTAATATGTATCTGTGCTTTCTTCGTTTTGCGCAATATCTCTCAAATTAGAAACATCCTGTCTCAGGGCTGGATCAGGTGACCCTGAATTCTCCCTTGGTTACAGTGCAATAGGTCTAGGCTGCAGGGGGATTTCCATGATGCATTGAGTGTTCCTTCTTCATTCACCTTTTTCACTCACTATGTGTTCATACACCTCTCGCCTTGCTCACAGGGGAGCATTTAACTGTTAGGATTTTCTCTGTTTTCTTTGTATTATTGTAGGGCCTTTTCCCCGCCTTGAGGCAACTGTTGTTGTGATTTGGTGCTAGATATATACAACTGAATTGAATAAGATGTTGTTTTACTGATCTATGTAGTCCTAAATCCTTGTTTCTTTTTTTCTTTTGAGATACTGAATAACTAAATACAGAGCAAGTACATGAAAGTGACTGGAATCTTTTTCTCATCAAAATCTCTTGACTGTATGGCAGCACTGATCAGGTGAATGGCTAGCAGCAGCAACACAAGGTACATACTGAGTTTAAGGAAGTGTAAAAGGATTCTCAGACAGTTCATTTCTTCCATCCTTGGCGAAGTCCAATATTTTATTAAATGCTTTATCAAACCCGCAGTGATGATGATAATAAGAAATCTAGATGCCTAAAATGAGAGAGAAACAGGAAAGGTGAACTTTTCTTGACAGATTCAGATTATATCTGCTGCCCTGTTGCTCATTCTAATGCCTTCTGAGTTGTTTATATTTTATTTACAGCTGCCTAAATTCGATTTATTCTCTCATGAGCTCAATGGTCAAAGGTAAAACATAATTCAATTATAGCCCTGCTGGGAGGATAATACCTACCGGTGTCATTAGATGCTGTGCTCGTTTTTGGCCCCTTGACGCTATCTATATCACCCTAAGTACTTTGAGGACTCACTTAGGATATAATCCCATGTTGCACAGGAATAGATGGCTGATGAAAGCACAGCCTTTGGTGCAACAGTGCTGAGATAATCAGAGAGATGCACAGTCATGCTGGCCTGCTGCAAAGACTCACTGCTGTTTTTTTCAGCCTTCACAAATGTACAACCTATGTATGTGTGTGTGTGTCTGTATGTGTGAGTGTGTATGTGTATGCTGCCTGGCTCTTAATATCTGATGACTTGCATAAAAAGAAACTTATTGTCTGGTGTTGCAATTTGATTATCTTCTCCATTACTCTCTTTCTGCTTGTTTCTGGCTCCCTTTTCTTCTAACGAGGACATCTTTTCTCGGTTTGTGCACGCCACCCATCCCCCACTTCCTCTTATTTCACTTGGTGTGACTCTGAGGTTTGGGTTGTCGTGACAACAGAGGACACAGGCCCATCTCTATTCTGTTTGCAAAGTTTCTGTTGTTGCAAGCATATTGCACATTTGCTGCTGGGATAGGGGAAGAGCCTTGCACCACCATCCCCCCACCCACACCTTGTCACAAACATGCAGGCGTGAATGAGTTCTCAGAATTATAAATGAGATACAAAAGTGTTTCCTGTAATTTATACGCAATGTTTTAGACTTGCAAGACAGTAATGTCTGACTTTTGAGGACTGTGCTGAGGAGCACCGCTCTCCTTTTGCCAACATAAACCTTTAAGAGCTTCAGCATCTCCAAAGTGAGCTCCCTCAATCAATAAGTCTACTTTGACTCACTTTGATCTTTTATCATTACATTGCTATTTCAGTCAATCCTCAGTGCTGCATTGGCAAAGAGCTCCGAGATCATTGGTACACATCCACATAAATTATTATCGAGATCAATATCTATCTGCTTCAGAGACTGACTTTGTTTTAAAAGCAGTTGCCACCTCGTAAAAGTATGTCCTTAAAAGGGATGAGATCACGCTTGGCAGCAGCGGTGCAGTCGGCCAGGACCTGGGTGTACACTCTGAATTTGCATGTGTGCATGTGTGTGTGCGCGCTTGTGGTTGTGTCTGTGTGTGCAGATGTGCAAATAAACACTTAAATTAGACCTCCTAAGATAAACTACGTTAAATTCAGAGGTACTTTTAGGTTGTGAAAGTATATTGATTGGATATTTTTACTTAGTGTGAACACAAAAAAGAAATATGAAGTATAGTACAAGTACATGTGTACATGTGTACGTGTGTACGAGGTAGTTGGACTAACAGCAGCTACAGGTTCATAAGGTTACATGCACATCAAATTTTAAAAATCTCTACAAAAAGCTGTTAATATGACAAATAATTCCTGCTTTATCTTAAGGAAATGTACAAATACTATTTCAACCACTGTGTGGTGTGTGTGCGTACGTGTGTCTTTGTGGGTGTGCATGTGTGTGTGTGCACATCTGCATACACTTGCATGCATATATAGTTTGTGTGTGTGAGAAACTGTTGGGGCTTTTCCTGTGTAAACCACGTGGCTCAGACAGGGTTAATAAAAAGATCACGCTCACTTCTGGGTTTTCTTTCTTCTTTGGACTCCAAACGCTGGTAAGACCCTGATGACAACTTGAAAATCTGATGATCAACGTTTTTTAAACACACTAACATACTAAGACATTACTTCTTAATTTCAGTCTAATTTTGAGGAAAATGTCAAGTCTTTTGAATGTTTTTCTTTCTTTTTTTAAAGAATGATAACGTGGATTTTGCTCATGTGTTCAGTTCAGTTTGTGAAGCCTTGCCTTTGATTAATCTTCAGTTTTCAGTATTTGCGGTGGATCGACCAGAAGCTACTTGATGTACAGTGTTGTCACCCATAAAGTAGAAAGCACTACTAAACTTTACTACACAGTGTAGTGTTTCCTACTTTATGGATGAGTATACTGTTTGCTGCAGAGGAAAGTAAAAGAAGAAACCAGACCGACTGTGTGAACATTTGAAAACCTGCTGAACTTCTCTGTTATTTTAACCAATACATTTTGTATTTCTTTTTATTATAACAAATGTATTAACCAGACAAGAAAAGAACTGAATGTCAATTTTTAAAACAAGGTCCATAGTTAAAAAGAAAAACCAGGTAAGGAAAGTAAGAAGGAAAGTAAGAATTAGGACAGTTTATTTTCAGTTTAACTACAGCTCTTACATTTGTAACATGATTAAAACTTTTTTTCATTTATAACAAGAGTCTCTTTATTTTTTTACAAAACAATTGCTGCAAAATTCAAAGAGGTTTTTTTGTTTTTAATAACTTGTATGAAATAAGCCAGTGATAGAAAATATATACACAGGGCATAAGGCAAAAAATGGAAATACTATATCAAAACACTGGGAAGAAAGAAATCTGTAAATTGTGTATTATTAAGGCTAAAATAAGTTATCCATTCCCATCAGGTAATTTATTTAGCAAGTCAGTTTTTGTGTTTTTGTGAAAGCGCCTAAAGCAAAAATTGCCAGACAAAAAAAAATTGTATTTTACCTGTAATTTTCAAAATATGCATTAATGTAACTATTCTGTGTTTTTGTTGTTCTTGTGTTTTTTGTTGTTTTTTTTTGCATCAAAGGGTTTGTAAGTATCTGTTATTTCAATAAAGAAACATTTAAACAAAGGCCTGAACTCTTTTTAGTTTCGTTTTTCTTATTGATACTAACAGAGGGGTTCATTAGCTGCTTACTTTCAGTCTAAAACAGATGCAGTTAGTAGAATATAAAAATAAAATAAACTATTTTTTGATATATGAAGTGTTCTTTTAGCCATATTTTACATAAAAACTTCTGGTTTCTCACTGCGTCTGTGACTTGGCATTTGTAGCAAACAGCTTAGCGTGCATTTTCTTCTAATCCCAGGGTAACAGCTGCAGAAAGTTTGATGGAACCAAACCTCGTTGTCCGTGAAGATCTCCCTGAAGTTGAAATGAAAGTTTAGCTTCTGTACAGACATCAGTATGGAAACTAAACACCAGTCACTGCGTTGTAAATGCAGGGATGATGCTTACATAGTAAAACCCATCTTGATCCATGTCACCTAAAACATATATGATATCTCCCGAACGAAAGCCGAGTTCGGCCTGTAAGACAGAGAAAGTCAAAACCAGTTTGTGTAAAACAGTAGATTAACAGTAGACTTAAACAGTAGATTAATCTTGATATTTTAAATATATAATATATGGTAATGTTACTTCACGGTGCTTACTTCACTGTCCATGTTGGGTGAGCTTTCCCATGGATCATAGTCAAATAAGGCTACCATTCGTCGAACAACTCCACTGTCAGGGATACTGGTGACATCGCTCAGGTCTGGTGTTAGAGACATGCCTGCAGTACAGAAAGCAAACATCCCAATGAAGCTTTCATGCTGACATGGGGGATAAATAAACACTCCACGTAGTGACAGTGGTAGTGTCATATTTTTACAATTAGTAAATTTTGCATTCACATTTCTAAGCGACATGCGTGATCATTTTATTCACTGTTGTCCTAATATCTGTTGTAAACTTCCTGTAGGGAGGAGCTCATTGCAAACATCCTCTCACAGATAATCTCTGAACAATCGGAGACTCATTTGTTCGGCCTCATTCCAAATTATGCTACAATAATTGTTTTTCAATTTTTTCAATCAGTTTTGCCAGCGTGTTACAGTAAACAGGCTAATACCTGTGTGGTCCACGGGGAGGAATCCCTGCTGCATGAGTAGATGCTTCAGATACTCATCATCCACTGGGATCTCAGCCACCATATTACTTGGCACATATCCAGAAAGCCCGCCAGACTCACCATGATAAAACCCATCTGCGTCTTTGTCTCCAGTAACCTAAAAAAGACCCAGCACCAGCAGTTACTTTTATAACTTTAGGCTTGGTTTCTGAATAAAAGCCTGTATTTATTGCATACATGTATTTGTCTGTATTTATATGATGCAGCAGCAGACAGATTCAGAGAAAAAAGGCGGTAAATCACATCAATCAGATGAAAAAGGTGACAGGAAATGAAGAAAAAAAAGCTCCTGTCTTCTTACACATTTAACTGTCATGACTCCAGCACAAACAGGAAACACTATAGGTTCTTTCAAAGAACATTTTGAACTGATGAAGAGATGAAACGCAACTCAAACACAGAGAAGCGCTTCGGTGTACCACTGTACAAAGTGCATGAAATTACACTGAATCTTACCTTGATGATCTGGCCTGGCACAAAGGGCAGCTCTTCTGCAGCTGTCTCGTGGTTTGGAGACATGGCAGCCGGGTTGTACGGGTAAAGTGCAACAAAGAGCCGGACGGTGGGTATGGACACCTGGCTCGCAGTTTCCAGCTCCCAGTCCCTGAGATCCTCCGGAGTAGCGATCCTTACTTCATCTGGGTATATCAAAACATCCAACTCGAGCCTTGTCTCCATTTACAGCAAAGTGAGTGCTCGACTGTCCACCTGGCAGACAGATGGCCACTGTAGACAGCAGACCTCTCCTTAGCCTCAACCTAATGTGAGGTAACTAAGCTAAGCACAAGGAACAGTAATCCTCTTTGAAGCAAGTAGATAGATTCATTAGTTCAGCACTGCCAAACTGCACTGTGTGCAAAGTAATGGGAGCACAAGATGAAATAACTAGTTTTAATGCAGATATTTGAAAAGCAAAAATGCTTCCAAATATACTTGAAAGGAGAAATAGAAAAGTAGAGAAAACTGACCTTTTTAAAAAATATTTCTCAATGACATAGATACGTTTAACTGTAGCTCTGTTCGTAATATTTATTTTCTTTTATACACTTTCTTTCGCATTGGTCCTCGTCTCATAGGCCTCGCCAGAGGTACTGGTGTGTTTTATCTGGTTGCTCTGGTTTTCTTCTGAAGTGTTGCAACTTATTTTATTTAAGTAAAACAATGGTTCTGGTTGGAGAACAAAGCCCTTTATCAGTGTCAGTGTGAATACTTCAGTGTGGCTGGTTGTGTACAGTGTAGAGTGTATAGTGTACATGAGGCTCTGCTTCCTTAAACTATCAAGCCTTGCTCAATTAAGGAAGTAGTCTTGTTTTCTTGTTTCGTCTTATTGCTCCTCCTCCTCCTGACATGACCCAGTTTTACATCACTGAAAGTCGACACTTCCTGTCTTCACCTGTGGCCAAGTCAGCAGGTGATAATCTCCTCCATCAGAGGAGATTATCAATCATCTGTGCGTTTGTTGAAAAATGGTAAGGCACAAACTGAAAACACATCTGAGCCATTGCTGCTGTTTACTCTTCCAACCATTAACTGGCGCTATGCTGTCTGAATAACTGAAAGTTCTATCTGAGGAAGTTGAGGCTGAGTAGCTTCAGGTGTTGTTGATTTTATTCACTTCATTAATTTTGCTCAGTTTTTGTTTTTTTGTTTGTGTATATTTTGGACTTTGTGAAATGTTTTTCTGTAAAGACTGAAGAATATTATCTTTCTTTATGTATTAACTGCCACTATTCATTACTTTAGCTTACTCAGCCCTCATTTTCCCATTATTCCCCATCTGATTTACTTTGTCTCATCTTTATTTGACAGGACAGTGTAGAAAGTAAACAGGAATGAAGCGAGAGAAAGGGAGAAACGCAAGAAATGGTCTCGGATGGACTCAAACCTCAGCATTTGGGTTTGCAGCTCAACCAGATGAGCTAAACTGGTGCCCAGTTATGTTTCAATTTTACTGCTGAGAGATAAAATCTGTGTTTTAATGTTGATGATTAAAAGAAGAACAAGTGAACATGTGCACTCACTGCTTTTTGTTCTCTTCAGTTGTTAGTTAGGCTTTTCAAAAGTCAGTTTTCATTCAAGCAGTTATTTGTTCTCACATGCCCTCATTATTATTTTGCTCTTTTGGATCATTTTGTTCTTAAATTATGAGCCAAGCAGGCTTTCCAATTAGCATCTTTGATTATTTTGAGTTAAATGATTCAGGTTCTGTTACTTGCTTCCAGAAGATTATGTAATTAGTTTGTCTGTTTATCTTTTTGCTAGCATGATCAGCTAAGGAAAAGCCACAGACAGTTTTAGATTAAATCTTTACCAGAGATAAAGCTAGCCCTAACATAGATTCTTTCCCCCATAAGAAATAGATCATAACTTGACAAATACACATGAAACTGAAATAAGAAATGCTGGTAGACATCACCTTCTTGTTATCAAGAAATCATCAAAAACAAATCTGGACCCAGGGACCGGGTTGACTATTGGTGATATGTGGCAGAATCTTGTTTTCTTAACTAACAAAAGAACCATTTTTAATAATTATTAATCAGAAAAATCTAGATGGAGGTGTAAAGCAGGTTCAGGGAGTTGGTGCAGTCTATTCAGTATAAATCAGCATATCAACATTTAAAGTTTAAATGATTAAACCTTTACCACACCCCACTACTCTGCAGAGGGTATGTATGATTAGTAGGTTTCATTTTTGATTTGGTTTGGATTATTTTTGCATTTTCACTAGAATACTACTATTTTTCTTGCATTTATGAAATCATGTAACTATAATAATGAAATTTGTTTGCTTTTTTTCTCATTAGACATCCTAATAGATGGAAAAATATCTATATGGGCCAAGTTGGTGTAGCTCTAAAGATATAAATAAATAAATAAGGAAGGAAGGAAGGAAGGAAAATATATGGAAGCCCAAGATTAGGTCAGTTTTGTATTAAATTTTGATTGAAGCTCATTGTTTGTATAACAAAAAAAATATCTACTATTGAATAAAAATGTAAAAGAAAAAAACCCCAACTTGCTAACATCATTTAGTTCATTTAGCCAAACTGACCACTCACCCCTGGAGGGGGGCACATGGGTCCATATGTGGCTCCAAAGTTACAGGCTTGAGACCTCTTAAAGGATTTAATAAAGAAGGTTCCAAAAATTACTCTTGGTTTCAATGAGCAACAAATTGAAAACATTTCTCTTTCTCACTTGTTCTCTTATCATTTTTTATGTTTGCCCAGAAGAGGGAGCTGTTGCATGTTGCAAAGTCTAATAAAGAGTCTGCCGTAAAATTACTCTGTTTAACAAATTCATGTGACATCAAAGTTTTAGATACATATTGATTTATAGGTACATACACAGACACCTATACTAAGAACTGCTGTCCTTATAAATGCATATCACTCTAAATTGCATATAAATGTACTTAAAGCATCTGAATAACTATTGAGAGTCAGATTTTTTTTCCCCCTCTGGTATTCATGTATATCCTTTAATAACTCTTGTAATTCAGTAATTGAAAAGCCCTCACTACAGTTGTATATGTTTTAAGTCTTTCAAAAATGTTTCACCTCATACTTGCTTACATACAATTTGGGCCATTTATTTATTACACTTCTTTATAATTATTCTAATAATTTTTGTATAAAAAACTTATACTTGAGTACAATATCAAGAGAACTATTCTTTTCTTCAAGTGTGGAGAGCTTGCTGTAATTAAAATTATAATTTTGGCAAGTCACTCTTTATTTTGTTAATACTTTTACCAGTGTAGCAAAATACAACAATTTAGTGCATTTTATATGAAAACTGAGTGTGTGTTCACAATACTCCTTTAGGCGTGGACATCTTAGCTGTGTGCTCCAGTCATTTCAGGTGTGACCCAGTCTCCTTGATTGGAATCTGATATTGATGTTTGCTGCAAAGCAAGTAAAGGTTAGTAGGCTAGCTGCTGAGTTAGGTCATTAGCAAATGGTAGGGTCAGCACATAAGCTAGGAGAGCTTTAGGGTCAACATTGATTCATTGAGAGAAAAGTTTGATTATGTCTAATGTGAACATGGTTTTCCTGTTTGTGTAAAAGAGCAAAATCACCTTTCTGCGATATTCTGTCAGAAGTTTTGGATTTAACTCACAAATGAAATAAAATGGAATTGCTTATCCTGTTATAATAAGTCAGTACCTTATAACCATAAAACAGAAACAACCAAAGGAGGTGGCATAGTTAACGGGGGTTAGTATTATCATCTCAGAGCAAGAAGGTTCTTGGTTTGAACTTGCCCCCTGGCTTGGGCCTCCCGGTATTTTCCCTGTGCCACCGACCAAAGATATATGGTTAGGTTAGTTAGTGACTGACTATAAATTTGCAGAAGGGTTGGATGTGACTGTAAATTATGTCTGTTTTTCTATGTTTGCCCTGTGTGGGGTGGCAAGGTTCCTTGCCTCTTGGCCTGAGAGCTGGGAGAGACTCCAATCCTAATTTGGTTAAGTTGTTAAGTAAATGTATGGATGAAGGTTATAAAACCTTGAACTTGACCTTTAGCTTTCTCATTAAGCCCTTGCTTTTGCAGCTTTTGATTCAACCTTTGGACAAAAAAAGCCTGTCTCTTGTTAGATTCTGCAAATCTGTTTGTATTATTATCATTTTTCTATATATCTAGCACCACTGGCTAACTCAGACCTAATCTCCATCTTTACAAGTACAGATTAATTCAAGATGAAAAGTTGTAACAGCATTTTGAGAGAAGGATGTCCAACAGAAAAGAATGTGTAAAAATTTTAAAACACTTTTACAAATAAAACTACCAAAAACTAGTAGGTTAAGAGAATGCTGTTAAACTGCTATGCTTGTAGTACAGAGATGTTGCATCTTTTCTATATTGTCGAAAAAAATACTATCAGGTGAATATTATTAAAGTCATATATTTGTTTTAATTTGGAAAAAAGCTGCATAGACCAAAAGAGAAGAGAGACATATAAAGGCAAACCACCACTAGTTGTACTGGTGTGGTTTTAAAATCATCTACATTAATAAATGCCAACTACAACAACAAAAAATGTTTTAAGGGTGTAATTGTTACCATAATGGTCAAACCAGTCCAACATAAGGGCATTGTAAAGGGCACGGCATTTCTTGTTTTTCATCAGAAGGGCCGTTCACCTTGTGTTTGTTCACTGCAAGAGCACTCATCATGGCATCATGTTCTCTCACACGTGACAGCTCCCTAATAAGCACTAATCGTGTTTTTACTTACTTGAAATAGCACCCAGTTCTGCACTTGGGCATGTTAGAGGCACAATGGACCACATCTTTTCCACTTCTTCTTCATACCTCCCCTTAATTACAACAGCAGCTCAAATGACACTGCATTACACCTCCTTTATTTAAAGGCACTTTATCATGCTGCCTTGTAGTTGAGTGTAGTTACTGTCCATATTCTACCAGGGTGAGTGCGGTCATGAGGGCATTTGATCCTGTATTAAACATAAAGAAGATGAATACTGGAGAGCTTGATATGCTTTTTCCTTTGATTGGAACTTTACAGAGCTTTTTTATGCTTGAATCTCACTCATACTAGACTTTGTTAAGGTATTTCCTCTCCTTGGGGGAAGAATTGGCCAGTGAGCAATGTCATCAGTCATTACGATGCTGTGTCATGGTGACCGCCCTCCCTGCCAGACCACAAATGTAATTACACCTACCTACAGTGATAGCTTTACTGATTTATCTTGCCTACAGTTGCCTATTGTGCATCTACAAGCTGCTTTGCAACCCACCTCCACCCCATCTCCTTGTTTTCATGTTGTGTCTGACTGAATAAAAGCAATCTGTTATCAGTGATGCCTGCTTTG
Organism: Oreochromis niloticus; assembly: GCF_001858045.2. Lineage (NCBI taxonomy): Eukaryota > Metazoa > Chordata > Actinopteri > Cichliformes > Cichlidae > Oreochromis > Oreochromis niloticus. The sequence continues at coordinate 28,311,095 of NC_031979.2, forward strand.
TTCTATATGGTGTCTTTCATGTTAAAATACCCTTTTCTTTGAAAGATCTCCTTACTGTGTTTGGAGCTTTGAAATGTGATTATTTGATATATAGTGTAGCTTTCTTGGAAGTTACTGGTTAAATAACAGCACTTTCTAACCAAGCTGGTTAACTTTGGCTGACAACTCGAAATCTTGTCCAAATATGGTAACTTCAGGCTCTGACCATCTTAAACAGCTGGCAAATAAAGGAGGCCAAAATGCTAACTTTAAGGTTTTAAAATGTAAAGTTGAAAATAATAGGGTCATGTGATTATAGTGGATAAATCCATCTTTATAGACAGTCTGTGTTTGGATCAAGCATTTAGTGCAGAGATGGCGAAGTGTGGATGCAGTGTATACATCACAAACCTTTGGAGTTGTAAAACTGACTTAAAAAATAATGTCTACATAATAATGTTAAAGTCATGTTTGCTGAAATTAAGGCTAACAAGCAAGGCTGTGAACCTGTGTACTCATTGGTTAATGGCTTGTCAATAAATGTAACCTGGATGCCCCACCTTTCTGACACTAAGAATGACCAGAATTTTCAAAATGGACTTAATTTTTTATAAGTATGACCCAAAACAAGTGACTGTGCCAATAAACTCGCTGGAAAAGTGTTTTCTTTGCTTAGTTTAGGGCAAAGGGCTGGGTTTTTTTGTAGGCTTCTGTTTTGCAGCCAAAGCTCTCTCACCCTAGAGGCCTCTAAAAAGAATGCAGTTTAAGGCACTGCAATGACTTCACTTTTCAGTCCCAGAAGCTACACCCATCTTTTATATTGTCAATGCAATACAATGGCCTCAGCTGTGTGATGTCAAGATGCAAAATACAGCTGCACTCCACCCTCTCATCCAAGTATGGTCACTATACTGGATCCGAAACATTAGCATAACAGCACGGAAAATACACAGTCCAAAACCGGTGGGTGATGTCACCGCCGTATGTCCATCATTTATACAGTCTATGCTTTAGGTAGGCCTTTTTGTCGCTCTGCTGGGGACCCCATTTCCCATAATTCATCTATAGCTCACCTTTGCTCCCATCCATCCATCCCCACAGGCCTGGCCCTCTACTTCCCATGTATGGAGTGTTACATCATTGGCACAGACACCCACCTTTCCCAGTGATGACGCAGCCCGGGAAGAGTGGAGTGTGTGTGTGTGTGTGTGTGTGTGTGTGAGGAGGAGGGGGAGAAGGAGGAGGAAAGGCAGGGAGGGAGGGAGCGAGGAGAGAGGAGAGGGTGTCCCGTCTGCACGGAGCTCAGACAGACAGCAGGGAACAGCTGCAGCATTAGGTTCGCGTAGGATTTCACTGCATTGCGATTTAAAATTTCAGTCATTTCTTTCCCCAAACTTCAAGTAGAGCAGCTCGACAAAGCAACCAAATATCATCTAAAAAATGGTCGATCGCGAGCAGCTGGTGCAGAAAGCCAGGCTGGCTGAACAGGCTGAGAGATATGATGACATGGCAGCTGCTATGAAATCGGTAAGTCAATTCAAAATAACAGTAAAATACAAAAAAAGAAAGATGATAAGTGTGGCTTACATGTGCGTGGATATCGTTGTAAAGCTGCTGCGTTTGCGTAAAGGCTCGCCCTGAAATCTCGTCAGCTGTAAAGCTGCGGTTACAACTGGCTCTCGATATTACAGCACTACATCTGGGGGTCATTCTGAAATAACGTTCAGTGTGTTTATTGTCCTGTCGCCAGTTCACTGACAGCTCAGAGGCTTTTTTTTTTTCTGATTCCAGTTCAAATCGGCTCCTCCTTGGGCGGTGCCTTTCTATCGGCCGTGCCGCTCATTGAGGGCGCATTACAATGAAACGCATGCAGGCCCGAGCTTTCACTCGTGGAACGGCTCTACTCTGATACATTTGCTGATTTCCTTTTTTCCTTCCTTTTTTCTCCCCTTCTTTCACCACCACACCTCCCCTTCCTCCATTATGCTGAATTTCTAAGAGCTTCTGCTGCTGGGAACCATGTGAGGTTGCTCGGAAAAAGCCTATCAACTGCTCTTGCCCCCCCTTCTCCTCCTCCTCGTCCTCTTCTCCTCCTCCCACTCCTCCTCCGCCGCCTCCTCTCCTCTCCTCTCTCTTTGTCACATAAATTAAAACAATAAGAATTATGGCGATCATTTTAATGTTTCTACTCGAGGCTTGGAGGATAAATTGGAGCATGATTGCTTTGGACAAAGAAAAAGCTTCCAAAAACTAAACGCTCTCCTCCAAACAAACGTAGGAGGCAGCAGAATCTCTCTAGAATATTCTTTGTCATATTGCAGTGAGTCAGTGTGGTCACATTTGATTACAGGAATTTCCTTCCCTTTTATTACTTTATTTGTCACATATCACCTTCTGTGCATGCTGCTTGTGTGTCAAGGGCTGATATCTGGTAGCATTTTAATGCCATTTTGGGTTAATGACCCTGGTTAATGGTGTAATATTTGATGTGAAGAAGATGACATGCTGGCCTGCCTCACTGTAGCTTTCTCAGCTCTTATTGGATGGTGCTGAGGACAGAGCCTTTGTCTGCCTTTTTCTTTTTTTTTTGTCTCTCTGGCCCCTTAAGAAATTCTGGGAAGTGGATTCAGTTGCAGGTTTAAAAAAAAAAACTGCTGTGTCACACCAGCTCATACTGGAACCAGCAGCATCCCGGGAGTCTAAGCACAGCGTCCGTGAGCTCACACACGGATTAAAATCATCCCACACTTTTTAAATGAGGAACATTTTGCCTTATGCGAGATGGGTTGAGCCCCCGTGGAGCGCTTGTCATCGAGGGTTTCTGGTTGCCGGAGGTGGGATGATGTGCGTGCAGGGGAGGGATTCCTTTCTCTTTAAGCAATCTGCCATGTCAGTGCGGTCCAAAGTGGGCCCTTTTGCAGGGGTGTGTACTCTCCCTCTCTAATCGAAGGGAATCCCTCGCCATTGCAGCCAGAGAAGACAAATGATAGGCTGTCACCGTTGTGTTCCTCATGAAAAATGTAGGCGGAAATGTGAATAATTACAAGAAATGCCCTTCAAAAGTTTCCCGAACCAGTGCTGATCGACAGCCCAAAAGACAGAACTGGCACAGAACTCTTTTCACAGCTGATCTCATTTTTGCCTAATAAAACATTTAAACGACTGATTGATAACTCTGTATCAACCTCGGTTGTTCTTGTCTTGTTTTATGACCATGTCATCAGCAATGAGGTATTTGTTTTATTTTGTACATATATAATAGTATAACTATACTTCTATATAGTGTACTAGTGTAGTTCCAGTTGGAAGCATCACAATAATTAGAGCAGTGACCTGTTTCCTTTCTTTTTACAACAAAACCCCCCCACATAGGTTGAGTCATTAGATTAGCAGTAATCTACCTCATTTGACTGTGTTGTGTGTTTTTCATCTGCAGTCTGATGGTATCACTGGGTTTGTGTGACAGTTTTGAACAAGCAGAGCAAAGGCCACTCAATCCCTATGAGTTGAGAGCTTTGCTCTCCATCGCTGTGACATCAGCGAGTCTGCGCCATGTTTGTGCTCCTCTGCCTGAGCAGAGAATGTCAGACCTGCTCAGAAGAAATGTTTGCACAAAACGAAAAGATTTTTGAGTAAAACCTGCAAAACAATTGCAATAAGCTCTTTCTTCTTTTCTTGGTGAAAGGTTATGATAAGCCTAAGCACCATGTTTCATACCGATTATTGATCTGCAAGAGGCCATGTTCCAGCACAAACTATGTTTGCAATACAAAAGCTTCGAGTTACATAACCCAGTGTCTTTGAGGACTGACCGGCCAGCATTCGGATTCATCAAAATCTCAATTTAACAGCCTAACTCAGAGTGATGTCACCGTGTGGCGTTTTAGACAGGTAAAAAGGTCAGTTTCAGTCGGGGAGAAGGTCACTGGGACATGTGAACCGCCTGAGCGGTGATGGTTTTCATTTACAGTGCAGCTGCCCCCGAGTGCTCGTGGGAACATTTTAGCCATCTCCAGTCCTCCTTTCCTCTCCCAACCCCCCACTGCTGCCAACTATCTTGAATATCATTTCTCACTAACTAGCATTAGCTGTCCACGTGGCAGCTGAAGCTACTGGTGCACTAAATGAATGGATTGCCATGGAAACTGGAATTGCACATGACATGTGAAATATTGCTCATCTTCTTTGCTGCGGACGGCCCCGTTAACCCAGGTCATTTCATGCAAAAGAAGCTTGAGTTGTGGCAATTAGGAATGCGACTAACAGCTGTTTTTGTTATTGGTTGATCTCTAGATTGGTTTAGTCTGTAAAATTAAAAATTTCATTGAGTTCTATGCTTTCATTACAAACCAGTAAAGAGCACAAAATAACCCTGTTTTGAGAAGATGCTACCATTAAACAGCAACAGCCTTGTCATTTTTACCAAATCATATTACTGATTTCTTGAGAATTGTTTCTTGGATGAAATTTTCTCGTTTTCACTTTTTTTTTCCCCACAAAGTGAATGTAGTCTGGTGCTGTTATTAAACAGTCCATCTGCTTCTTCTTCTTTCTCTTGTTCTTCCAGGTAACAGAGCTGAACGAAGCCCTGTCCAATGAGGAGAGGAACCTGCTGTCTGTGGCCTACAAGAACGTGGTGGGCGCCCGTCGCTCCTCCTGGAGGGTGATCTCCAGCATTGAGCAGAAGACCTCGGCTGACGGCAATGAGAAAAAGATTGAGATGGTGCGGGCCTACCGGGAGAAGATTGAGAAGGAGCTGGAGGCCGTGTGCCAGGACGTGCTCAACCTCCTGGACAACTTCCTGATCAAGAACTGCAGCGACACGCAGCACGAGAGCAAAGTGTTCTACCTGAAGATGAAGGGCGACTACTACCGATACCTGGCTGAGGTGGCCACAGGAGAGAAGAGGGCCACCGTGGTGGAGTCTTCGGAGAAGGCCTACAACGAGGCTCACGAGATCAGCAAAGAGCACATGCAGCCCACCCACCCCATCCGCCTGGGCTTAGCTCTCAACTACTCTGTGTTTTACTACGAGATTCAAAACGCCCCCGAGCAGGCCTGTCATCTGGCCAAGACCGCCTTCGACGACGCCATCGCTGAGCTCGACACCCTCAACGAGGACTCCTACAAAGACTCCACTCTCATCATGCAGCTGCTCCGAGACAACTTGACACTGTGGACAAGTGACCAGCAGGATGACGAGGGAGGGGAGGGCAACAATTAAAAAGAAACCGCACTTCGAAAAAAAAAAATATGAAGGGCCGGTGGACTTTGGCAGCCGCTTTTGCCGATGATACTACCGCAGCAGCAGTTCTTTATTTTTCCATGTGTTAAAAGAAAAGAATCAAAAGAGAGGTGAGAGTGGAGGTTAAATCTTAGTTTAAATATATATAGAAATATATATACAGTTGAAAGGGGCCTCCGTCTTCTTGATTTTCTCTTTGACATTTGCCAAAACCACTGATATGTCAGTCAATCAGCCTGAAGTGGTTGTTGTTGGATTGAAATGGCAGCCTCACACTGGCGTAGGAACTGAACTTGTTCTGTCAAGATAAGCTGCTTAGTTAGGTTTTTGCGTGATAGAGATGCATTTGAGTCACTTGAGAGAGAAAATGCTTGAATGGGAATGCCTCACAAAACTAGTTTGCATTGGTTCCAGTAGTAGTCTACGTAAGAGAAAGAACCCTGAAAGCCACTGATGCTTTAAACACTAGCAAACAAAGAGAAAGTTTTAAACCAGTCAAGTCCCCCAAATTTTAGAGGTTAAATTAGACGGGAGTGAAAATATCTGAGGATTGGTTAGTTAAATTTAATTCCCCTCGTCCTATTAGTCCGTTTTGTCGCTGGAACCATCGATTCTTTTGGAGGTGAAGATTACTAAAAGGCAGAGACTTAACAAAATAAAATGAAAAAAATGACAAAAAATACAAAATAAAAGCAGCTTCAGAGTTTGTGGTTTACTTCTGTGTTTGTTTTATTAAATGCACTTGCCTACTATACTGTTTCTTCAGTGTAAGATGATGACAACAATAATATCGATTATTCAATATTGTGCATGCCGGTGATGTATTTATATACAGTAGCTTGACTTTATTAACTTATACTGTGGGTGTTAAGTATTCATATGATTGAGAAAAACAGGCTTTGTCTGATGTTGATTTCTAATTTATTTCATTTTGTTATGGTTTTTGATTTGCTATACCAAAATGCTGATCGTAAAAATTGACCTGTAATGGGCGTTGCTATAGTGACATGCAATATGTGTATTTTAATTTGTTAATGAAAGAAAAAAAAAGGAAGCTAAAAACCCACCAGTGATCACCTAATCTTATCAGCTGGTGTTTGTCACATTGAAGTATGATTATGATATATTTTGTTCTTTGAACAGTATTTAAGTACTTTTTTCTGTCATGCTATCCAGTTTTAATAATGGTGAAGTTTCCAAGCTCAATGTTTCTGTTATGAATTCACAGACATGGACCATATTTTATTTCTGACAGTATACATTTTTTTTGTTTGTTTGTTTTTATACTTTTTAGCTGTTCCTGAGTGACAAAATATCTTGAATGTGAGTCATTATGTAGCAGTTGCACAAGAATCGAAATAATAGCTATGATAATAAAAAAAATATGACTAAATTATACATGCACCATTTCCGTGGTGGTCTAGTGTATTGTTGTATCGTCACCCATAAGTAAATTTGTTCTTAAGGAAAACCATTTCATAGGAAAAAAATGTTTCACTATTGTTTTGTGGCCTGAGTACAGTACTGGCTTCTTTTTGTGCGTGCCTGTATTGTTTAAGATGCCTCATTTGCAAGTTGACCTTTAATGGGGAAAAAAAAGGATTTTTCTGCCAGTATTTTACTTTCCTGCAAGGATGTGTGAAAGATAATATTTTCCCTTCAGTGTTTTTCTCATTTTCACATGTTTCTGCTGTCTGTACAGCACATGGGTATGAATAATCATCACCAACAGTCACAGGGAGAGCACAGTCAGTTCGCTAGTGTTGGTTATCGATTAGCGACTACACGTCTTCAGAACAAACTTTAAATAAACACTTAGAAGCTGCTTAAGAGGACAGAAAGCTGCTGAACAGGTTTACAGTCACAATGCTGCTAGTTCTTTAGAGTATTAATATATTCACACAGATGGAAGTTTAGTTTTTCCTTAATGCATGGCAGGTTGGGACACCTTTTTTATTTCAGATGTGATGGCTTGAGAGAGAAACCTAAAGCCTTAAGGTCAGTCATACAACCTTGTTCATGTATGCCAGTTATGTCACCATCATGAGTCAGCCTCCATGAGCTCACACTTTATGTCACAGCTGCTTTGATTTATTTTTAACGCAGTTTAAAAGTTGACGGCGCTGAAAGGCTCGCCACTCGAAAAGCATGAAATCCTAATCGGCACAACTGCTCACGTATGTCACCGATATTAAAAAGGAGTTCAGTCCTTTGCTTTAATTTTTAAGTGTTGTGTGTGGAAACGAGTAGAAAGGGAATTTTGTCACTTATTTTTGTTTGGATATTTTTGAAAGACTCACTCATTGTCAAGAAAACATGCATTGTGTTCCCTTTTTTTAATTTGTTTTATTTTCCCAGTGCTTTGTGTTTTTCTTTTTAAGTTTTCATTATTTGGCAGTTGATCTTTGTTTTTGTGACATGAAAACATGCAGAAATTACAGATAAATTACAAATTTGATTAAAAATAAAAGAGCTGAGCTGCTGCAAATTAGTCCGAGTTGGGGGTCAGGGGTTGATTACTGAAAACAGTACAAACTGTATCCTCTGAGGAATTTTTGGTTGCCATCTGTTGCCCATTAAAGTTATTTGTTTATCAGTATTATTCTATATTTTTTATTTTTGTCTGTTACACTCATGCCAAAACCACCACAGCTCATTCTTTTTCATTCTGATACCCAACATTTCTGCTCACACATTAATACAGGAAACCAGTTTGACCTTATATAACCTTTTGTGGGTCACATAACTGGTGCGCGTGTGTGTGGTATGTGCAAGTGTTTGCATCCATGTCTCGGTGAGTATGCGTGCACTGTATGCAACTGTGCTGTTCCATGTGCTGAACTTATGAGATGGAGTCTGTATTAGCTGCAGTGCAGAGATGCTGCCAGCACATACAGCTTACTGCAGTATGTCTTACATGAGGCTCTTTTTCAGGCCGCTTTGCTAATCATTAACTAAATTAGGCCATAGATCAAAGAATATTTCTTGAAAAGACTAGAGGTTTTATGACCGCAGCAATAAAACAAAACCCTGCATCTAATGTTGGGCAAGGATGGAGAATCACCATCCCTTAGGCTTTTAAATTCACCTGCCTGTTGTATTTTTTGACACCCAAAGGTCGAGTTTATCTGAGCATTTATGCACATCTGTGTATTTCAAACCAAGAGTCAACCCTTACGCTGATTAATGTCGCTGATAAAGCTGCTGGCTCGCCCACCCTCGGACTGCAGCCTCTCGCTGCAGCTTGCTGCACTGAACCTTTCATGAGATGAAATTCTCTGCTTTGAAAGGTCCTCTTCACCAGCCAATAGCTGACAAGCTTACTCTCTGCAGTCACCAATCCCATTCCTGTTGCTAGGGCTATAATAAGTACCCCACTATCAGCCCAGTACCTATTGCATCCTGTAAAAAATGAAAGCTCAGAGCACACAGGAGGCATTAGGATTCAGCACCAACCTATCTTCATGCTAGTGCTTCAATGCACTCACTGCCACGCTTTCAGGGACACCGGTGTCACAGTTGTTGGTAAATGCTGCTGACATTATGCATCCCAAAACACTCTGGGGCCTAGTGATGGACATGTAATTGAATCTCCAGTAGCTACAAATACAATTTAGCACCACTTATGGCAAATTCTTTCAAATCTGAATAAAACTCAATAGTTTTACATGCATACATATACATAAAGTTTTCCATACATACATCCATACATCCATGCATATGTTCATTTAAATTTATGTTCATTTAAATTAGTTATTTACATGAGGTTATAAAGGCCCTATGTACGGGAAACATTTGTTTAACTGTGCCTCACTTCCACATCTACAATAACTGCTCTGTCATTACAGGAAGCATCATTTCCCTGATGAGGCCAGGATGACGATGCAGTTAGGTATCATGGAGCCATCGTTATGCCATCAAAATGTCTTTTAAATCACTGGATCGTTATCATCAACAGAGGGCCACAATTAGATTTCCTGAGACGCTTCTGGTGATACAAAAGAATGTATACCTTTGATGATGGATTAAAAATAAACTTTGGAAGTCATACTTGTAGTGATAGGGGCAGGTTATTTTTGTCCTCTCTGAATTTCACAAGCTCTTTCAAGGTTGTAGAGAAGTAGCTGTCTACACACTTATTTAGATTATGTACGTGATGCATAGAAGAGGAAACTGAAAGTACAGACACTGAATTTAAAGACATTTTATAAATATGTTTATATGTTTTATGGATAGATGAGGATATTTCACCATTCTCATCTCTTTCCAGCAAATTAAAGAGTTAGCCTAGCGCTATCTTAAAATAACTAAAACCTCCTGCACTGCACTCCCAGTGTGTCCAGTATCTTAGATATTTTTAGTGCATCCTTGTGGTATATGATTGTTTGCCCTGCTCGTGCTGTTGACCATGAAGTTAACACAATACAATGCTTTTATAAGGTGCTTGACCTTATAAAAGTAGGCACGTAAATGCTTTAAACAGGTGATTTTAGCCCTTCTCTAGGTGGTTGCCAGGCAACCTGATGGCGTTATAATATGTCATTATATTGCAAGTTTTGTGGATGTAAATCAAATGTTACTGTCATGAAATACAAACAATGCAATTCTTTTGTATGTAACAATTTGCAGGTAAATAAATGCTCACACATATTAAACATATTAAACATCACTTTAGCCTGATAATATATATGATATAGAAAAGAACCTTGGGTGGCCCAAGACTTACCTGTGTGTCAAGTCTGGTTGCTTAATTCCTGATAGGAGTTAGTGGACAAAGAAACATACATACAGACAGACAGACAGATGGAGATTTGGTGTATTATAATAAGAATGCTTGATGGGAACAAGAACAAAACCATTTTTAGACTTAAATGTGTAAAGCAGCAACTTCAGGGGCTAACAAACACAGAAGAGACAAAAATGGCAGCTCTTGGCGTAGACCCTTTGACGCCAGCTTTAAAACAGACTCAGTCCACACAGACACTCGTGTGAAAATTCCAAATTAACCAGCACTAAATTGCATGTTGGTGATGAACATTTTTTTTTAACCTTTTCCATTTGGATATTAATTAAGGCTTAAAGGTAGGGGTGTTGACCCTTTTGATTGACAGGTGTGCTGGCACAGGCTGCTGTAGCCAGGCTCTGATAATTCCAGCAATCTAACAGGACCAGAAAAGTCAGGAAATTTGTGAAGCTGTATTTTTATCAGATTTGACTGGTGATTCAGGTTTTTATGTCTGTATATAAATCCTGAAACTTAAGTTAATTTAAAAGATAACCTGCTAAACATGTACCTGGAGGCTGCCAAGTGCAAACACATGCACAGAAGGATTTTTCTAATAATCGTGACTTTTATATTTTTAGTTACTAATGCAAATAAAATATGAGTGGGATTAATTGGCAGGTTTTCTTGTTGACAGGAAACTCCAGTCTGTCTTAGCTCAGGTAAGGTTTTACAATACTTTTCTTAAACATCAAGAAAACACCAGTTTCTAGAAATGCTTGCACAAATGGCATTGTCATTTCATCCACTATTTTGAATGAATGAATATTGGATGGTTTACGATGACATTGGTACATTTGGTTATTCTTGCTCCCCAGAGGATGAGACCTTCTAGTTCACGAGTTGACATATTTGGTTTGCTGTGCTCTGAATTAGCAAATTATGAAGGCAATTTATACCAGCTACCAAATCCTAATCTAACATATTAAACATGGTTAGAAAAAAAAGTTTGCTAAACAGTAGAGTATTAGCACTGTCACATGCTAGCTTGTAGATGTTAGGAAAACAGAGCTATTGTTTTAACATTGTATTATCTGAGGCCTCATATCTCTCAGTGACTTTAGTCAAAAGGTCATCGTCGTCTAAGCTTGGTTGCAGTCTATTGATTTCCTTTCACAGTGCTGCACTCTACACTGAGGGCAGCATTTTCTGCTGTCTACAAATTCCTGCACTAAAAGGCAGTTAACCTCCTGTAGTCCATGCTTCTCACAGTCATTGTTGACCCATTCATTCATCATCAGCCAAACCCCAAAGCTTTCATGGCTCATTTGAGGACTGTGGAGCAGAAGTGGCAGCTCTGTGAACCAGCAGCAGCAGCAGCAGCACCATGCTAACAAATAGCACAACACACATGTAATTAAAACTTAAGACATTCTCTAAAATAATAGGGAAAGACTAAGGGTTATGTGAGACTGAAAGACCATAGCTGAAACCTCTCAGCCCAACACCAATAAATAAAACCTTAGATTAATGCTGAATTGAATCACTTTCCTCGAGCACTGATGCCAGACACAGTAAGAATATATTTCTGAGCAGTTCACCGCACAGACATGTCAGATTTTGAAAAGTTTAAGATCCAGCTCAACGTGATCTGCATCTCAAAAGATGCAAAGAAGATAATAGCTGTAGAGCTCCAGAAATACCAACCCATTAGAGGTAGAAAAGGAGGGAGAAAAGAGAGATAGTGAGAAAGAGGGGACTGAAGCAGAGAACAGAGACAGATCTATAAATAGGCCTCCCTGCAGCCTGTGAATAGACAGTGAGTAGACCAGAGACATCAATGTGACAGCCCCTCCACTGTAGAGACTATCTGCCTCTGTTTTAGTGGTAAGAGTTCATATCCGTGGTTAAAACACTCTGATTCATCAGTTTTACCCCCAACTGAGCAAACTAAAAAACGGCATGGAAATAACACAGATTATACAAACAATCGACTCTGATCTGTTTTCTTGAAGTTCATTCCACTGTGCTATTATGTTTTCTGGTGTCATTAAGTTATGATAAGTCACAGAAGGCTGCAGACTCTTTTGGGCACAGAGACAGCTGTTATGCATGGCTGCTGCAAAATGAATTATTCAGGCTAACATTTAGACTTTGTATTATTTATCAAAAAGTGCCACAGTGTTCAGCTGAAGGTTTTAAGCGACTATTTTAGGGAGCACTCGTCCCCAAACATTCCAAGATACATTGCACCTCTCCATCTGGCTGCAGTACACAGCCCTCTGCTGTCTGGAGTTTGTTTTTTGTTTTTTTAATTATTTGGTTACAGATGCTTTCCTGCAATTTCTTTTAATACTAAGGGAATATTCCAACCTACAGAGTATAGCATAATCAACAAAAGTTTGTAAAATTAATCCAGTCCATTTGCTGTCTGCATGTTTGGTTAGGAGCTCAAATTTCAGGAACATTATAGCCATTAACATAACAATTTGCTCAGACTTCCTTATTTAAGCTTTACATTTTATTCTCTTCAACTACAAAGGGTAGAGTTATAATTTCAATGGATAGTTTTCCCATTTGGACTTTCTCAGGTTGGTGAAATGGTGTGCTGGCGCTGGCACTATGGCAAAAATAATACAGTCCTGCTGATGGAGGAGACAAAGAAGGCAGAGAGCAATTGGAATCAAAAGTAAAACAATGAGGGGCTTTAAGGAGCATCTACACATGAAGCAATTCACTTGTGCATGATGCTTTGTTACTAGTGGGTATTCCAGGCTACTGTTGCCTAAGTAACCTCTAATGTATTTACCACTTTGTGAATGGTATCTTTTGCTTTCAGTAGTAGTTGATTCAATTACCTCAAAGTTAAGAAAAGTTTAACTTTGGTTGATGCCACTAAATATCGCTGACTTTCTATGGACTCTGGTTGCCACGTCAGTGCTAGTTGATTCCTGTGTGATTGCCCTTTTGGGACTTGGGAAGACAGTTTGCATTATCTTAACTAGGTCAATCAGTGTTGTGAAACAGAAAGCAATCTGGTATTTGTGAAAGCAGTGCTGGTGTCTGTTGCCACCTAATGATTTATCCATTGTTTGTTAGCAGAAAACAAATTTGTGGGAAGTTAAAATAAAATTTTCATTTCCAATAAAAGCTGGTAAAATTCATTACATGGACAAAAATACTGGACCACCTACACCTATAGGAGCTGCTCAGCCATTGAAACAGCCAACAAAACTCCTGGTGCACAACATTTCCTTTGAACTCTCTGTGCATCCATGTGTAAAGTCTGGTTTAAAAGACGTTTGGTTCTCCAGAGAAAAATAAACCCTTTTAATCCCCAAGAAGTCCATGACCATATCTTAGCTAGCGAGACAGTGATTTGCCTCAAGTTGGCATTAAAGGAACAGCTTTTAGCTTTTGGCATTTTAGAGCCAGTTTACAGCCACAAGCTTGATCAGCACTTAGCGAGTGAATCATGGCAAAGTAAAAGACCCTTCAAGTCAGCTCAGGATTCAAAGAAGTGACTGATGGAACTACACAAGAATCATTTCTTTTCTAATTTTTATTTATAGTTGTAGGAACAAATTCAACTTTAATTTTGACAAGTCACCTGTTAATGAGGCTCAACATAACCTTTACAAAACTGTAGTTTTCACAAACTCTTGAAAACGAGGTTTGAATGACAAAACAGTCCCAGATTGTTATGTTGCACTCTGTACTGTGAATCATGTATGTTATAGGTCCACGGCGACAGCAGACATGAGTGTATTTACTATAATGCTGAGCATAAGTAAAATGACAAGTTGATGTGGAGGTGACGCTGGAATGCTGTTTGCATGCTGTGCACTTTTCACACTGTGAAAAGTGTGACTTTTAAAATGTACAGTATCAGTTACATTGATAAGACGCAACGTTTTCTGTAAAGGCAAAGGTTCTCTGTTTCTGGTTTGAGTAGCACTTTTCAGTTTCACTACCACTAGCTGAGAGGTTTGCGAGCATTTACAAACAAGTATGTGGCAGCTTGCTAGGCATCAAAGCAATCACAAGGAGGTCTTCAGTGCAGCACCCACTTTATTACCAATTTCACCTAATGATTGCCAGCAACCACTTGTCAACTGGGGAGTAGATATCATCCTCTATCAACCACTGACCGGTCTTTAAGTTTGTGTGACTGGGGTCTAATATGTGCAGATTAGCCATTTAGCTGTATCTTAGCGATGTATGAATAAATGTGGTTAGGGTTATTTGGCAGTTAGCTGTTAGCTGATCTAAATAAAAGCAAGCAATTTAACAGTCAGCCCAGAAGTTTGGATGAATAAACCAATGTTATCCAAGACAGGAGATATTTGGCAGCTTATGTCATTGTAATGTTGTTGGTAGTAACTACAAAATATAGATCAGTGCTTTGTGGGGGCTGTTTTGTGGACTAAGCCACTGAAAAATGCATGCTAAGTTAATGTTGCCTGTCTGTCCTAGGACAAAAGAGATCCCTCCCTTCTTATTCTCAAGAGTTTAACTTCCTGGTTAATTAAAAGTTGAGCATTGCTCACTGCCACCCTGCAGAGGAGAGAAAAGACTGAAGGCACAAATGGCTGGCTACATTTCATAAAGTCTTTTGCCTTCTGCATGCTTTTATTATGTAATTTAGATTGTTTTTTTGTTGTTGTTTTTTTTTAAATATCTGTTTCTGATATGTCTGCTTATTATAACAGGTTCTACTCAGCACTGCTTTATTACAATTAGCCCTCCAGGTGCCAAATACCTGGTGCCAAATTATACCTTAGTGTTTGTGGGTCTGTCTGGTGTCTGAGCCAGTGAGTCAGTATGTATGTGGGCTCAGGGGATTCCCCTGAGAGAAGTAGAAGAAAACCCCCTCCTTCACGGTGCAGCCTCAAGGGGATGTACAGTTCCACTGACAGCAGGGCAGTGGGGTCAGTTGTGGTGAATAACAGGCAGAGAGGGTGACATGGAGCTGCCTGGGTCTGAAGGGGTGAAACATAGCATGGCGATAGGAATAGGAGATTAATGGGGAGAGGAGAGCCAGGGGTTGTTGTTTCTGAGGCTGAAATGCAGCTGGCTCTGAGTGTGGAAACTGAAGGGAGTCTGGGTGTGGAAGTAGACAGTGAAGCAAAGTTTCCCCTGACCAGCAATGAAACAATGACTGTACAGTTACAACCCAAAATAATGGCTCCATTACACTCTGAAACAGACAGAATAGAATAGAATAGAATAGAATAGAATAGAATAGAATAGAAAAACAGATTACATACATTATTTCTCAGCAGTGGGAGCTGAGGAAAAAGAGCAGTCATACAGTGAAGTTACTACTCTGTATGAAAGCAGTATTGTGCCGTTGCATGGCAACAGTTTCCACAGAAATCTTTGCTCAGAAACACTCCTCTTTGGTCTTCACATAACTGCAGCGAGCAGAAAAATGGGCTGACTGCAGGAATACAACTGAACCATTTTAGCTTGCAGGGGCTAAAGAGTTATGTCTTTTACAGGGAAGCTAAAGGATAAGATGTAACCTGGAGTCTAGCCTTCTGTTGTATTTCACATCCCAACCATTTCTGTATCATGACTGCACTGTATTAGTGGATACAGTCCACATCAGACATAGAATAAAATGTGCAGTTTCTACAATGAAGGCAATAATTAAAGAAATGAAACCTTTCTAGACTAAAGGCCCTTCGTTATAAACTTACATAACAGACAGAGAATTTGTAAAGCATTAATTTTATGCCTTGTATACTGACCTGACATGAAGATATACAGTTGTGGTCAGAAGTTTGCACACACTCATAATGAGGATGAATGTTATGGTGATCTGGGGGTTTTAATGATGTCTTGAAACTGTTCTTTTACAGAGTGGAATGACTGTACAGCATGCATCTTTAGTGAGTTTAAAAAACATGATTCTGGCACACAGATTTTATTTTATTTTTTCTCTTAGCCATGCTGGATCAAAAGTATATATACAGCCTCAAATATATGTATAAACTCACTGAAGACCTGTTAACCTCTCATTAGTGATCCTGATTAACCGCAACTAGTAGTTTGTCATCGCCAGCAAAAAAGGATTTGTTCGACAGCACTCACTGGATTGACCGATACTCAGAACAATGGGAAAGTCCGAGGGAGATTTAAGGAAAAGAGTTTTAGACCTCTGAAACATTTGTAAACAACCGAGTACAAGTAAAAGTACAAGTTATTTGGATCTGTCACCACTTTGCTAAGATCTAGAAGAAGAGCCAATCTCTCATCCTCAGGTGAGAGGAAATTGGTTAGAAACAACCCAGGAACCACCAAGACTCAAGCATGCCATGAACTGGAAACTGCTGTAGCAACACAGTGAAGCGAGTTTTACCTCTCTGTGGACTAAAAGTGTGCCGACCAAGAAAGAGGCCCCTGCTGCAAAATCAAAACCTTGAAGCCCAACTGGAAATTACAGCTGCCCACAGTGATGACAGTAATCCAACAATGAAATAACAACTAAAGCTGTTCTCAAGTGAGGGTAGCTAGCATTTAGGAAGACTGTTCTTTGGTCTGCATTATGATTTTAGATTTAGCTATTGTTTGTTAAAATATTAGGAAACCTTCATTTCAAAGATATTTAATCATAACTGGAGATGCAATTAAGTGGTTTGTTGTTCTACCATCTATACTATTAGTGTGTTTAAGATCACTGTCCCGCTGAAGAATGAAACTGTTGCCAATCAGATGGTTTTTTAGATAGTATTGCATGGTGGATCAAAATGGGATACTTTTCTGTGATCATAATTCCATCAGTTTTGACAAGATCCCCAACACCACTGACTGAAATGCAGCTCCACTCCATGACAGAGCCTCCACCGTGTTTTACATATGGCTGTAAACACACACTGTTGTATTTTATCCTGACCTCCTCCGTACTGATTACAGTTTAAATCAGAAATTAAAAATCTGGATTTTCCAAGACCTGTTGTCTCTGACTTGATTTGGTGTAACTTCTTTCTTAAGACTGGCTTGTCTCTTAAGGAAATTTTCCTATTCCACTTCTATCAAAGCTTGGATATAATATTCTCAACACTAAGCATTCCTGGGAGGAGCTCAGCTTTGCTGCCAACTTGGCACTTACTGCTAACAGTGGTTTTAGAAAGATCGTGCAGTCAGTGACCACTCTCTATCGTGTGTTTAGGGAGTCACCATCACGTGAAAAAAAGTTTCCACAGGACTTTATGCAATCCTGTGTAAAACAAAGTACACCAATGATTCAATAGGTTGTAGAACCACCTTTAGCAGTGATATCTTGAAGTAATCAGTTTCTGTATGACTTTATCAGTCTCTGTGCATTGTGCAATATGGCCAAACACTTTGGCCTTATCTGTCCAAAGGACATTATTCCAGAAGTCTTGTGGTGTGTTCAAATGCAGCTTTGCAAATCTCAGGTGTGCTTCCATGTTGTTTTTATAGAGAAGCCATACTTCCTCAGTCTTTTTTCTAATTGCAGTTTTATGAACTTTAACATTTAACTTGCTAACTGAGGCCTGTAGAGTCTAAGTTTGGATATTAATAGTTTCTCTGAGCATTGCACAGTCTGAGATGGAATATCCACATCTTTAAAGATTGTGGGATTGTGTAACACACCTGAATGCCCCAGACCAGCAAACTGACAACATTTCGGCTTTTCATGCTCACTTGCTGAAGACTAATTAATCAAGTGGATTTGATTATCAGCACCTGGTTGCTACTTACCCTCTTAATACCTCTCGTAGCAGTAAGGATTTTTTTTTAACACAGGGTGCTGTGCAGATTCTCTCGTTTACATGGCTGTATATGTCGAGTCCTATGGTGAGCTCATAGCTAAACTCAGAAAATACTTTTGACAGTAATGGGACCACTCTCTCTGTGTCATAATTTATATCACTGCTATTGCATTTTTAAAATGTAACAGATTAGTGTTAGCTAAAAATAAATAAATAAAGACTACCATACATTTTTATGAGTAACAGGTGATAACAAGGAGTATAAATTGTCGACAAGTAAGCAAAAAGATTAACATGATTAATCGGGCCAGTCTTTCTTTTGGTTACAAACTGAGATTAAGCTGTTTTTTGTTATGTAATATTAAAACAGAGTTACTAAGATTCTGGAGCATTAAAGTAGATTTATTAATTGAAAGAAAAGGGGGTTAATTAGCTTTAGCTGTTACGCTCTGGTGATAATTTCTCTCCATTATTCTTTCAGATTTAACTCATATTTATAATGTTGTACTTTAAACTGTGCCACTTTTTTTCTGCAAGCCAGGAAATAGAATATTTAGATTAAGCCTAATCCAGTTGAAATCAAACCTCTTTAATGGACAATGACAAACTCATCCTGATATTTAATGTAATTATTCCTGTTTTGAAAGTGTAACTGTTAATTAGATTTGACACTCTGTGTTAAAGTCATCGCATTATATCACTGTCTGATTTAACATTTCCTTTGTCTGACTCAAAATAAAAGCCCTCTGGCTGATCGGTGGACATGAATGGGGTTTTATTGAGAAACATGTGCAGGAACATCTTTTTTATTTGAAAAAAAAAATATGTTGAAAGATTACCAATAGCTCAATAGCTCATCCTGTGAAACATGGGTGCTAAATCAGGTATGCTACCACAGCAGCGTAGAGGGAGAAGAGAGATGTGAAGAGTATGTTTTGTCTGATTAAGATGGTCAGATAGATGAAGATGAAGATGAGAGAGACAGATGACTTCATGATCTATTGATAGAGCCAGTCTAACATCTCATCATGTAGTTATGTCACCTTAGAAGCAAGAAACAACTCATCAAACCCGAGCTCTACACCTTTATCTGGAGCTCCTTTAACAATGTGAGCTCTGTGTTCGAGCTTCTCCATCGCAGTCACATGGTGCCAGCTTAAATCTCTTTTATTGGTCTTTACCTTTTCCTTTTTTTTTTAAACTCTCTACTTGTTGCCTTTGTATCTTTTCCATATTCTGCTGTTCAGACTATCAGAGATATTGTTCCACCTACTACACGCACCCCAGAAAAACCTTCAGCCCACCTGTACTACAGTGAAGCCTACCTCTCTAAATCCAGCTCAGTGCGATAAACTTGAAATCTGTGCTGATCAGGGCGTTGTGCTGTTACTGTGAAGCTGTGATGGTGATGGGCAGTGGCACTCTTGCTCAGGGATTTTAAATTTTGCAGCATCACGCCTCGTCCTCACTACTGAAACATCTATTTTTGCTGCACAAGAAGAGAGGAGGGTTGTGATATAATACACTCCAGATAGAACATCTTAACAGTGGCAAACCAGGTCTTTACAAATTTCATTACAATCACATGCACAAGGATCAGTACTGTTATGAGTCTAAGGACTGTCTTTATTGATGTAAATTTAATTAAGAATATATAAAATATCCTTAAGCTGAAAAATATAGAGAGAATCATTTTTTCTTACTCCTGAAAGAGAAAAATGATCAATTTACAGCAAATTTATAAAATAGATCTCAAAGAAATTACTGTATTCACGTTTGTGTGTCAACGCTCATATAACCGTATAAAATTTTAGAAAGCTGTTTTTGAACTACTGTAATGGTGAGGTGGATCTGTAGCTGATTGTTAGAGCAGTGTCCATGGTGCTAAATCGTCTATAGCTTAAGGGTCCTTCAGCAGGGCGGGTTATTGAGTTTGAGCCTGTATAATTGCTGCATAATGCTTCCCTCTACTGGTCAAAAGCATGAAGAACAGCCGATATTCAGAATCATTAGAAATGGTGGTAATGAAGAAGTGTGCATTTACGCGTGCACAGCTGTAGCAGCCACTGATAGTTAAATGGCGTCAACCTCCTAGAAACATTCAAATAAAAGTCATTATGAGGTAATAGGTTTTCTCAAGGCTGCCATCTAGTGTTTAATATTCAACACAACAAAACTATGTGACAGAAGAAACGTGATTCAGTCATTGTTTCAATAGTATATATTTTGTTATCTTCAACAGCTGTAGGAAAATGTAAAAATATCTTCATCTTCATGGAGTATATTTACTTTTTTAAGCCTGGATGGAAGATAATATCATGTTTTTCTGTATTTTCATGCACTACAAATCTTTACGTGAATATTCAGTAAATCACAAAATGACCACAATCTTCTCCTCTAATGTCAGAAGCAACAACAAACAAAAGAATTAAGAGAAAAAGACACAAAGAAATGTACAAAAACATACTTTCTGTGTTTTAAATCCACATGAGCCAGATTAATCAGCACTCTCTGTAAAAGCTTCATCTTCATACAAGTCCTCCAACTCTCCTTCTCTGCTTCCCTCTCTGCTGACTTTCCTGCAGGCGATAAATGCTCAGTCATGTCGTTGAAGGTGCAGCACTATGTGAGATTGCATGTGAGGAAGAGGAGGGAGGAGGGGCCACACTAGACTAGAAATGTTATGGCGTACTCGTCCTTCACAGCACAGCTCATCACTTGCCCCCCAACGTCGACCTCAATAGGAGGCAAGAGGGAGGAAAAGCCAACACAAAGCAGTTGTCAACAACGTCATGTGTCCTTTTATTTTTGGTACAGCTCGTTGCTGAGAGATTTGTGTTGTCTTGTTCCTCCTAAATCCTCTTAAGGTTGAACAAACAACTGATGAGCTGCACTAAGTATGAAGCATCTGAGCTCAGCCTAAATGCTTAAAATTTACCTCAAGGAAGGATGAAGGTGAGACGAAGACCCCAGTAAGCCCCAAGAACCACTGTAAGAAGGAGATGTGACGTAAGAGGCCAGGATTTAAAGTTTGTAATGCAGTTTATGACAAACACAAATTTTACTTTAGAAACACTGGAGTTGGTTGTGGACAGAAATTTGGGGGAAAATTGCTTTTTTGCTTGAGAGTTAGATTAAAAATTTGATGATAGCTATATATCTGTTTATATTTTTTAATATGAAGCTACAGCCTGATACTGGCTTAGCATAAATACAAGAGAAGTAGGGGAACTGCTGATCTTAATTCTTTCAATCTGTGCAAAAGAAAATAAGATGATTTTTTAGCTATTTTTTCCCACCAATTTTTTTTCCAGTGACTGAAAAACTCTTGAGCGTACAAGCAGTCAAAATAAAATACAAGCAATAGACTAAGAAACAGAATAAATCTACTTCTGTGATTTTCCATTAATAATATATTAATAATAAATTGTCATTTGTGCAGGATTTTAAAAAAATGTTTAAAAAACCCATTTGTTAGTATTATACTATGATAATGAGTTGGAAGATGAACCTGGCTCAGGCTAAACATGAAGTTAATTCTGACCTGGATCACAGTGCCGCACTACGTCATCCCTCCAAGAAGATCAATCTAAAAAGTTTTGATCTTCTTTAAGCTGGCTGGAGCGCTAATTAATACCTTTAAGAGTGTGGAATATTTCTGCCTTTAATTTGAATTTAAAAAGCGATTCAGCATTGCCATTATTAGCTCAAATTATCAGAAGATTTCAGCATTTACTCATCACATGTGTCAGATGGGCTCCACATATTTTGCTGAGTGGGAGACTGCAGCTCTGTGCTGTAGTACTGCTGGTGGCTGGGTAAGTGTGGAGGAGGATGTAGCTTCTCATCTCTTCTCATGGAGGTGTAATTAGCTGTGCCCCCCACAGACCGTTAATGGAAAACAAAAGCAGCGCAGCCACTACCGCTGCCACAGGGGCTCCCACTTAGCTTATCAGGAGAGGACAAATGCTTTTATCTGCCTCCTGCTCGTTTAAGGACACAACAAATACAGTGTAAGAGCTACTCGGTATTTGAAGATTAATGCTCTTGATATGCTGGAGCTGTAGATCTCCTGTGTGTAATATGTGAAAGAGACTCTACATATGAACTGCTCTATTTTTATCCAAGCATCTGCTCGCTGCTTTGCTTTGTTAGCGGCCTAATCGCAGAGCTGGCAGTCTGGCAGAGCGGCGCAGGCAGGATTTGCAGAGTAGGCTACTTACGTAAGAAGACCTCCAGGGGCAGACATGGACCTCTCCGCCCGTCTGCCCTGACACTCAAAGGGATTACTGAAAGACCGCTTCCTCAGCATGGACTTCACAAGAATCTGAGGGACATCAGAGAGAGTATCAGTGAATTCCCATTTGGTTTACATTTTTGGTAAACTATTGAGCTGCAAATCTTAGTTTTTAATTCTATTATATAATGAAAAATTAATTTAAAAAATTATCCCAATTACTGCAATTCTTATTGTTAAACATGCAATATGTCTTCTAATGCATGTTTCTGGAGGCAGGAAGTCTGAGCACTTCAAAATTATAATAACCCACTGATTTTTAACCATTTTTCAGTTACTTTTGTGTGCTTTCTCTCTGATTTTTCCCACCTCCTGAGTAGTTCTTGGACCCTCATATTCCA
Organism: Oreochromis niloticus; assembly: GCF_001858045.2. Lineage (NCBI taxonomy): Eukaryota > Metazoa > Chordata > Actinopteri > Cichliformes > Cichlidae > Oreochromis > Oreochromis niloticus. Next base: position 28,333,425 of record NC_031979.2, read on the forward strand.
CCCCAATTCAAAAATAGTGGTTTTGAAGCAGAAAGGACTGAAGTCATTCAACTGTACTACCAGATGAACATTTAAAACATGCAGATGAGATGTTTCTGTTTCTTTTCAATGTTGTTGTTGTATTATTTTTACATGTTCAAATTAAAGCCACGCAATACAGTACTTTTTTTTTTTTTTTTTAAATCAGCAGCCAGCTGCAGGTACTGTGATCTTTGCATGATCAATCAGATGTGTGCGACTCACCACAGTGGAGAGGCTGGGGATGAGTTTAATGCTGTTCTGCACCTCCTCCTCAGTGACCTCCACCACCGTGCAGTGCTCCTCCTCCAGAGGGAGAGGATTTGCACCGTTCTCTGTCACCCACGGATGGAGCTGCATCCGGACCACATATGTTCATTATAACTGATGTTGTTTCTGTGATTCTAGGATGTAGATGTGATAGATTTTGCTTCTCACCTTAATTTCTGGGATGGTGATTCTTGTTTCAGGGTTTTTATCCAGCATCCTTTCAATGAGCTCCTTCAGTTCATTACTTATTAATGGCCTGTCAAAATAAAAGAGTCAGAAAAATAAGTGGATAGGAATTAAACACATTTAGTTATGTTAACATGTGACATGAAGCTACTGATGAATAATATTGTATTATATAATAATATTAAATATCAAATCATTATAGACTGAATGTTAGTAAGTTCCAAAATGCTAAACAAGTGATCACAAGTTTATAAAAGATTTAAAACGCCAGTGAAAAAACAGCTAGCTGACAGAAGAGAAATGAATTAAAGTAAAAATACAAATTACTGACTTCCCTACCTTTAACTAGATTTGATAAAACACTTATGAATGAAGAAAACAACAAATTAAAATCAAATAAATGATCAGAAACCAAAAGCAAATTGATTTGTTCCTATTTCTTGCCTGATCTCAGGAGAAATCTATTCATTGAACCTATAAGAAACTACGATTTTAACCCATACTGGTCCTACTATATTTTAGTCTTATGTATCTACATAGAACATCTACACAAACCTTGAAAGTTAAAATCTGAGCTTGTCTACAGAACAGTCCTACAGTTTGCTTACGTCTCTGGAAACTCCACAGGTTTGTTCTTTATCTTGTTGTGTAGAGAAACTATGTATTCATCATAAAAAGGACACTAAAGCAAGAAAAATAGAAGAAAAGGATTCAAATGCTAAAAGATTGATGTAAAAGCATATTAATCTACAAGCATCATGCTGCAAACATGCTTACCATCCCAAAGACGAAGCAGTACAGTGTGACTCCCATTGCCCACACGTCTAATGCCTGGCAAATAAACACAAATAATCACAGTGACACCACTGAAAGGCTCTCAGCAGGTTCGCTGAGCATCACTTCTTGATACTTTCTCTCAATTAACAGAGCCTGATATGTAAAATCAAAGCATAGTTAAATCACTGATGACCAGTAGGGAAAAAGATCCTCTCACTTTTCCACTGAAGCTCTGCTCGTGTTCGGTCATCGTCTCCGGAGCCATGAAGGCCGGCGTCCCCGCTGTGCTTGACAGAAGGGCGTCTGTCCCCTCAAACTCTTTGCTCACACCAAAGTCTGCTATTTTGACGTGGCCATCATCTCCCAGCAACAGATTAGATGGTTTAATGTCCCTGTGAATAATCCTTTGGTAGTGTACTGCACAAAAAAATATATAGATTTAATATTAATCGGCCAAAAAGCATCAGCTCTGGTATATTTTAGAATGGAAAAAAATGTTATTATGATGAAATGTTGCATTTACATTTTTCCTGTTAAGTTTATTATTTATGTACAGTTTTATATTCTAAAGTTTAAAAAAAAATAACCTTTGAACTTTTTCTCTCTGATTATGGAAATCTTAAACCATTTAACACCTCGTCTGTCAATATCACAGAATCACAACTAATGGCTAAAGGTTAACGTAAAGAAGACATCGGCTCTATAAAGACATTGGTCACTGAAAGGTGAATTTTCTTTGAATAGAGACCATTTCTCAAATATTTTTCTTTTAAAGTAAACCTATTAAAATGTTATCCAACAGCTTATCTGACCCAGATCACAGGGGCAGCTGTCAAAGCAGAAACGCCAGACCTCACTTCCCCAAAGACATCCTCCAGCTTTTCCAGGAGGATACCAAATCATTCCCAAGCTACTGAAGAGACATAATTGAGGACCTCCTCCTCTCCAGGGTGTCTTCCTGGATATGAGACAGATCCTGACTGCTTTTGGTCTCCACACACACCTCAGCTTGATATTGTAAAAGCTCATGATGAACATATTTGCAGTTAGTAAGGTCAACTTAGTTAAGCTGCTAATCATTTTGAAATGTGTAGCTGTGACAGGGAAAGATCATTTGGGCTTAATTTCATATGGAAACAAATTGTAGACACACGTGTTCACCCATTCCTGCCTTGAGGCGTATGAGTGAAGTGAATGCAACTGAAAAGATATGTGAAATCAGATAACAAAAATGTGTCATAAAGTCTGTGTACTTACAGTACTCTATTCCAAGGACGACGTCTCTGAAGTAAAAGCGAGCCTGCTCCTCCGTTAAAGGGTTATCAGTAGGCACCTCCATCACCGGTCTGACCAACATGAGAGGTGTACAAAAGCAGAAACGTACATTAAATAGTCGTGCTGTATCTAATCATCATGGTGGCATCCCCAACTTAAAAAATCCCAATTCAGAGCTCAATAGAATACATGAAAGCACAGCAACGTACCCTTTTGTCACCAATTCGAAGGCTTGAAGACAGATTAAAATCAGATTTTAATGACTTCTTGCCTTCTTATTGAAAACACAATATTGATGCAAAATAGATTAATGAATTATAATAAATAATAAATAAATTATTGCCAACCCATGTGAAGTCCATCTTCATCAGGATCATCCAGCACCTGGAAGACACAGTAACTGATGTTTATAATTATAATTATAATTATAATTATAATTATAATTATAATTATAATTATAATTATTATTATTATTATTAAATAAGTCTTTGGCTCCTTTCCCATTGCTAGTGGAGAAAGTTTAGTCTTTTTCTAGTCTATCATTCTGCACACCACAAGCACATTTTAAGCAGCACAAAGGCCAGTGACACAGTTACAGAGGTTGTTTGTTTTTAAATATCTTTTACAAAGACTGATTCAAACAGGGATATAAGAAATAGATGCTTTTGGTTTTCTACATTAATATAACCAGGAAGTGTAAATTATGAGATTAATTATGGGATGACACAGGCACAGTTAATCTGGCATGTTTTTCACTGGCAAGAGCAACCAGGGCTCAGGCACAGGGTGAACATGCAAACTCCACACAGAAGAGCAGTCAGTGCTCGGGTTTGAACCCACTGCTGTGAGGCAACAGTGCTGCCCTCACATGGTGGCTAACCTCTGTTAAATCTACACTGTAGGTACATTTTAACCCCAAACCCCTCTGATATCTTAAGATGTAACCTGACATGCAGCTCTCTGAAAATGTACCCACACCTCTCATTGATTCAGGCTGCAACTATTGTGATTGGCCTATTTTCTACTCCTCCTGTGCATTTCCAGCCTCATTTTTTTGTGTGTATCAGTAAGAAAATAACAACATTGCCTCAGCATAATATCTCCACAAATTCTTGAAGGGAGATTTTGAAAAACGACTGAAGTGAATGTGAGGGAATGTTCAAAAATGTGGAAAAACCTGAGCGATAGATATGTTTTCCTCCAGAGAAAAAAAAAACAAAAACCTGACCACAGCAAAGATTAAGGACCCACCAGGGAAATACATCAGAGGTTTTTTTATTTGTTTCTATTGTGGCTGGCACCACATAAAATACTGGGCCATGACCACAATGTAATTAACACTACACACAGGGATGAATGCTGGCAACCGTGTCAACCACATACATAGGTTACGTCATAAGCTCTACAAAGATTCATTGCCGAAGTCTAAATCAGCCGTGAGATGTTTCCATCACTGCATACTGGAGTTGGACCTTACACCAGTGGATAATGCAGAATCATTTCACCCAGCAATTAATGTTTATGGTACCCAACTGAAGACAAAAAACAGATGTGAGCAGATTGTTTTAGTCCATTGCTGGAAGTTTGAAGCTGTCAACAGCAGGGACAACTTTAGAAGTTGCTTGTCATGTTATCATCACTGCTAGAAAGAATAAATATCAGTGATTACTACAGAGTGAATCCATGGGAGAATTCAAGACAAAAGCCAGATATTAACATACATTAGTGTGTATGTTTTCCATTGCAAAGGGGCTTAAGCCACCCACCAATACTATCTAATATCTGCCTTTTTCCTGGGTCAAATAACAGCTCATGATACAAAGCATGTTGAAGACGTCACTTCTGTGGGGAATCACTCTGTGACTCCTCTGTGTAAGCCACCATTTCCGTGTACCTCTGCTTGAACCTTAATCCAACATATTATCCAATCACCATAACATTGTCTGGCCTCCGAGTTGCATTCTGCTCTTTATTAAAAGCAGAAAAAGACTTTTCTGTTATAAAGTGTTTATTGCATTCAATACCGCGTGCACTTCATCACATTTTGTGGTGAATGTGGTGAATATGGCCTTTAATAGCAAAAGGAAAAAAAGCAAGTTTCAAAAGTCCAAAGGTGTAAAACTAAAAAACAACTTTCATTCAAAGTTGAAATGTTTGTCGTGTTTATTTCTGTTGTTCTAAGCTTCCAATGAGATTGTAAGACTGAGTCCTTGTACCAACCTCGACCAGTTTGACAATATTATGATGGTCCAGTTTCTTCAGGATGGCGATCTCCTTGTACACGCTCTCCAGAGGCAACACGGCTTTAGGGAACGGATCCTGCTGTGACTTTGACCCTGAGGTCGGCAGGCGGCCTGGAATGCGTACACATACATACACATCACCACTACAACCACAGCAAAAATGCCAAGAGGAAATTAATGATTGATAACTATGAATACTTTTGCACTCACGCAAAAATCCACACTGCCTCATCAGCTTCTTCTTTGAAACTACTTTCATTGCCTAAACGAATTAAATAAAGCAAATTGTGGTAATAAAGGCAAACTGACATGTAAATACTGAAGTGTAGTTTAATCTTTTGACTTACATAGTGCTCTTCTGAATCTTCATTATAAGCCAATTTCACTACTCCATATGAACCCTGGAGTGAAACACCAAAGGCAAACGGGTTCATAAATCGCATTTCCTCACTTCTGTATATCTATATGTTGTATCATATTTTTAATTTACCTTTCCAATCTCTTCCTTTAGTTTATACTGGTTGAGGTGGATACAGTCCTACATAAATGAAGGATAGAATTCCATTATCTGATAAGTAAAATATCAAATTATTTAAAATTTATGTGAAAATTATCTAAAAATTCCTCACATCAACGCCAGTGATTGACACGCGTTTGGTCTCAACGGTTGGCTGTCGGGCCATGCGGCTCCCTCTCTCCTGCAGAGACAGTTTCCTGTCTGAGAGGCGAACTCGGTTGGTGTTGGTGGTCCTTGGACCACCCGACCTGTAGCCATTAGGAGGGGTTAAACGGTTGGCGGCCACGTTCATGGCTGCCACCAATTCGGCAAGCTCGCCGTTGTTCTCCGATTCCAGCTCTGGCCTGCTCATGGTGTCAGCGCTCATGGTGTCAGCGCTCATGGTAGTTAACTCTGACTCACTCACAGCTCAGCATCCCAGAGATGTTTTGCTGAAGGGCTAGAGGACGCATCATCCTGCTGACAGGTTGAAGCAGAAACAGAGGCATGGCAAGATTTTGATATTGAGATCTTCCAAAGTAGTGCTTTTTAAATGCTGCCTCTAATGTTACCAGTCTTTACACCAGACCCTGGCTGGCTGGAAGTTTGGAAGAAAGTACTACTGCATAGCCTCTATCAAAATATGCTGCTTCTGTTTTTTGAACAATGCTTCTGTGTTTACACTTGCATTATCTCTGATTCGTGCAAAAAGGTTCCACTGCATCTTAATGCAATATTTACATGTTAATACACAGTATTGCTGGTTGTGACCACAACAAGAGTCAGTGCATCAACAGCTGTGGCAATGCGGTACAATGTTGCTCATTAAGACAGAAATTAAAGGAGCAGGTTTTCCAGCCTTGTTAGAGTCTGTACAGACAGATTGTGGGATTTTGGCTGAAGCCTCGGGGTGACACTGTCACTGTAGCTGTAACTCTGACCTTCTGACTTTCTTTGTATTTGTTTAGATAAAACTATAATGATGTGGTGTGTCCGAGCATCTGGTTATATTTTCGCTTTAAATCCAAGATAGATAAACTGAAATAATGACTGGTTTTTGCTATTAAAAGTAAATCTGAAGATGACAAAAGTACAAGAAGATTATGTTATCAGTTTTAATCCTTCCTGTGTACCTTCTTTGGATATGTCTTTATTTATATGCAAACATTTAATCATATAGTACACCATAATGCAGCCAGGTCACCACAAGATTTCTCACCTTTTTTGACAAAAAAATTACATATACAAACATACATTTGAATTGATCCCAAATTCTCCTTACTTTTATTAAAAGAGCAGGATGCCTTGATATTTTTAGATTTAATTTCTGCACCAAGGCCTGAGCTAGAGTTGCATTGTGGGTAATGTAGGCACCAGTTTTTTAAAGACAAATTTGTGGAATAAAGAAGAAGCCCGGCAATGCTGTTTCTGCATAAGATGATAACATAAGCAATTTGATGTTAAAGTGTCACATGAAAATGTGGTGAATATGGCCTTTAATAGCAAAAGGAAAAAAAGGAAGTTTCAAAAGTCCAAAGGTGTAAAACTAAAATGGGCTCTTATGATCTGGGTGACGTTTTCAGATCATAAGAGTCAGCAGGAGCCAAAACAGACTTGTTGACAAAGGACAAAAGGAAAGACGTGACTAATTGTATACAGAGGACTGATTACACAACAAGACAACTAAGACAGGGCGGGCAATCACAAACAAGGACACTCAGACAGGAGAAGACAAGTCACACGTGGAAAATATCAGACGATGAGATAAAGTGAAGATGACACACAGGGAGGAGAAACTACCAACATAAGGTAAGACAGAGGAAAAGACACAGAAACACTGGGACACTGCAAACACAAGAAGGAATAAGAATAAAATCCAACCAGGAACCAGAACCCAGAAACAGAAAATGATGTTTTTCCTGCACCCTGTAACACTGAAAGCCACATCACGCCAAACACTAAGCACAACATGACTGCACCATTAACATGAACATTAACTCTCTCAGGAGTCTTTGCAGTCTTAGCAAAAAACTGCCCGGGATCAAAACAAGTGACTTTTCACTTGAGGTCGGTGCAGTGATAACTAATGAGACAGTGAATAATCACAATAAACTACAGCTCCTCTACTGAGAAAGAAAAATCACAATTTCATGGAGGAGCAGAAAAATGAAAAGAGATGTGCTGAAAAGTGAAATGACAGCATTTAGCACATCGTGTCAAAATAAGAGTTTCACATCAGTGATTTTGTTTTAATAACTAGCAAAATTAAAATTAAATTGATTGCTCTGAAGCCATACTTCAGAGGACTAACTTTTAAACTTACGTACCAAGTAACTGGAAATATCAACCTAACCTTGTTTGTTAGTTGTTGTTCATCCCCTCCATGCCCTAATTACTCACAACATGCAGCAATCACAGACTCACAGGACTCTTTACACACTTATTCAAACAATAAAATGTGTTGTGCTTTTTGTGCAAATAGAAGATCTGGTTAAGAGAAAGGTCTTTTTGTGTTTTGTAAGTTGAAATAATCCTTTGAGGAGTTTGGAGATATATAAACAATGACTTCTGCAAACTCCAGCACAAGCATAGATAAGATAAGAACTGATGTGAACAGAAACAAAGGCAAAGACACAGAAAAGGAGAAATCCTAACAATCAGAAGGTGCAGATAACCATTAACTCTTTATGAGCAAGACTTCTGTTGCCCATAATGCAGTACTGAGAACTGCAAAGCTTTTTATGAAGATCTGTAATATTTCAAGACAACACAATTTGCACATTTAAAAAGTAATGTTGTAATAAATTTTTTAAAAGGAGAAAAAGACCTATGAAATGCAAAAAACCCTAAAATAACACCCTATAACCTCATTAGAACTGTCTTCAGCATACCACACACACACTAAAATACATCACTACGCAATATTTTAAAAAATTAAGTACAGGAAGAATCGTTTCCTCACCCAGTGGACATGTCCTGTGTTCAGGGCTGTGGTGGTAAATCTGAATGTTGTCTGGACATGAAGCTCCTCTCAGTCTCAGTGCAGGACTTTCACTGACGGACGGCAGCGCTGGACTTAAGGATTAACTGAGGCTACATATAGCCTCAGTTATTCTGAGGGCAGCAGTGGTCATGTTGACAGGGTGATCAAGACAGGACAAGGCTGGACAACAGAGACACACAAAACCACGAATAATCCCACAGTGGTAGCGACAATATGTCAACAACACACACTCACACAATATGCTGCGCACTGACGTTTTCTTTTCATCCTTTACTGTGATAAATACGGCATATTTATATAAAAAGTATGCAGTATATAAATACTAAGGTCTTTAATCATTACAAAAATAAACAAATTCTTTTAAATTATTTTGAAATTCTCTAGAACTCATCTTGAATAAATATTAAACATGGCAAGGAAACTATTTATGTAATTTATTGACAAGAATAAATAACTTCCAGCATTATCTTCAAGGGCTTTTCCCCAAGTCCTTGATTCATTAATACATGATGTGTTTCAGGTATTTTTACACATTCAAACTCAGTTTTAAGACACTCCTAAAGAGGTCAAACAAGCTTAGAGAAGCATTTTTACAAAACATCTCTTTCTCCAGGATGTCAAACTTTGAAAGGAAGAGTCATGTTTTTCCACAAACTCTGCAGTAGTATAACCTCTGACGGTCTTTGAATGCAGCATCAACAGCTCCGGAAGGACGCTTCAGGAGCCAGCAGGCGTTATACTGAGGAGACAGAGAGCATCCAGAGCACGGACGGTCAGCATGTCTCTGCCGGTCCAGTTTCACTTCGGGGTCCGAAGAACCAGAGAGCTGCGAGAGCTGCTGGAAGACGAGGACAAAATAACTCACATGGCCAGGAGCAGTGAAAAGGTGAGTGAAAAAGATGTTTAAACTAATACAAATAAGAAATATTCGGATTCTTTTAAAAGTGCAGTGCTTAACAAATTCATTAGACCACCTGTCATAAAAACAGGAAAACACAAAGATTTTATAAATCTGTCAAATCATCTTTAAAACTAAAAAGAATTATAGAATTCACTGAACTACATTCACGTTTCCCAAATTTGAGCCTGCACCCTGGATTTCTCTGAGAAGTAAATAAGTAAATAACTGTAATTTGGCATCTTAATTAAATTTTTTAATATGCTTTATAATTTGTTACTCCAAATTTATTCCAAACTTAATGGATAGCAAAAATAATTATATGTTAACATTACAAATATAATGTGCACACATGTGATTAAACCATTAAAGAAACAGAAAATTATTCTCGTAATTACCAACACCGTTAATTGAGGGCATTGGGTGGTAAATGTGTTAAGTGGGTTACTCTGCTTCTGTGAAGTACTAATGACACACAGTAATCTAAGAAATATTAAAAGTGTTCATATTTGTTACATAAAAATGTTCCCTGTCAATGTCCTGCTATTCCTCAGTGTTATAAAATCATTAATGCAGGGCTGGAACTAATGATAGTTTTCATTATAAATTCACAGCAAAACCTCTTCCATTTTAAAATCTCTGACCATCAAGTATTTAATATTTATTGGTTCAAAGAAAGATTTAAACAAACATTATAATAGCGACTAATACATTCCTCCCAGTTGATTAATCAATTAAACATCTCGGGTCTGCTGTTGTTTACTTTTGCACATATAGGGGAAAAGCACAGCACTAATTCATTTCTTGTTTCTAAAACAAGTTGTGGTGCTTTTTTAGTTTCAGAGGCTCCAGCAGGCTGCACAAAAGATACGGATTTCAAATCAAAAGCTGGCCAAAGTCAATCTTACCCAGAAACCCAAATTTAGAGATGCAAAGCTGCTGCTTGCAGTGAAGTACAAGGAGCTGAAGAAACTCAGAAGCATCATTCAGGCCAAACAAGATCAACTCGGTAAGTGAAATCCCTTCTGGTCTGATTTTTTTTGCCTGTCCAAAAACTATTTAGACAACATGCTGAAACACTTTCATTTCTCACTATAGCAGAAAAATACAGTGTTCATTATGCTCACTGGTGTCTCCTGAACAAGATCAGACATGCAGAGGAGGAGTCTGAGGTGAGGAAACAATGTTTTTTTTTATAATTTGCAGAGCCACTGTGTTGATCTGTGATCAATGAAGTATTTTCTTTAATCAACTCTGTCACAGTATGTCACACACTCAAATACCTTGTTGATAATAAGACGATAGTAAATAAATCTCACTGGATTACATCAGAAAGATCTGCAGGATCAAGATCTGTAGGAATAAAAGGTTTGCCAAGTAAATAAAAAAAATGAACAAAACCTAGGATTCTTTTGTTTTTTTCACATTTATATTAAATCAGGAGTAATATCCCTGCATTGGCTCAATATGTTCACTCTGTCTGGCAAAGCTGTGGCAAACTATTATCCCGTTATAAAAACAATCCCAAAAACACAATAAATATATAGAGTTAGGTCCAAAAGTATTTGGACAGAGACAATGTTTTTCTAATTTAAGTTTTGTACAATACCACAATTTTTCTATTTTTGCAACTTAAGGATGGCTTGTTTCACCTGCATGGAGAGCTGCATTGACCCATTTTGTCTGTCCACAGCTAAATCTTCCAAATGCAAGCACCACACCTCAAATCAACTTCAGGCCTTTTATCTGCTTAACTGATAATGACATAATGAAGGAATTGCCCACACCTGCCCTTGAAATAGACTTTGAGTCAATTGTCCAATTACTTTTGGTTCTTTTAAAAAGAGGGTGGCACATGTTAAGGAGCTGAAACTCCTAAACCCTTCATCCAATTTGAATGTCTATACCCTCAAATGAAACCTAAGAGTCTACACAGTATGCCCATGTCCATTATATAACTGCCATTGGAATATGTTTCATTAAACAGGTAAAAAAAAAAAAAAAACTTGTGTCAGTTTCCAAATATATATGAACAGCAAGCTAAATTTTTCCCACTTTAATACCCACAAACATTTCAGAATGATGCTGGAGCCAAGTTATGCTCTAATGTGCTGCAAAACGCCTTCTGTGTGTGTTTCTGTCTGACAGCTACTGTTTCAGAGGTTTACAGATGGAAAGACAGCAATACAAGATTTTTTGGAGCTTTTTGTCAGCTCCCAGAAACTGCACCACATCAGGTTGGTCCTGGTGAGGAAACTGCAGGAGATAATCAGAAATGAAACAACAACAGCACAAAGGCTCAGTGAGGCTCACTATTTGTCTCTGGGCCTTCCTGAGCAGGTCAGTTTGACCACAGCTGTTGTCTTACCTCCGTTCCTACTGGCACTTGGCGCCCACATAAACACTGTCCCCTGTATCCAGCCTTCGGTGTTTTGCTCTGATGAGGATGAGCTCCTTCAAATGGAAATGCACCGCCGAGGCCGCAAACCCACCCGTCTTCAGCCACTAAGCATGCAGCCGAGGAGGCACCAACAAGCACCACATTGAAGTCATGGATTTTTAATCAAATTTAGTCTGGATTAATGTGTTTGTTGTAATAAATAAATAAAATAAATATTGAAAAGCAGTAAAGCATGGGTAGAAGAATATATTCAGTTATATCAGAAAAAACTCAGCAGGTTTATTGTTTATTCTCCAGAATAAACAATAAACCAGAGTTAGTTAATTTTCAGTTTGTTTGGACTGATGACTGACCAGCCACTTAAATCACCCTCAACAAACTTAACATGGACATTTTAAAGAAGCCATGTTAGATCATCCAACTCCCCACAGAAACAGTTCCTAATGTATTTAATCTGCTGCTGTACTCTGAGTTACACATTTTTTGAAGCCTCACAACTCTATGGAGACCTTGAAATCCCGAAAGGTAGTGTTTCTTTTTTTAAAAAAAATCTTTTGCACACCAGATCTGTGTGTCTTTAACTCACAGCCAGCATATAATGGATACCTCTCAGCTTTCAATGCTAGTGCCATTAGTGGAATATTATGAGATAACACTCTTGCTGACCTTACGCAAAGGTATCTATTGAAGCACTTTTTAACTGATGTTGATGACAGTTCTGTGTCTTGAGTATAGTAGCTGCAGGAGTTTCACTGCATGAAATTACAAGGTGAAACTAACTTGATTTCCCTAGTTTTCTAAATACACCTGAGGTCGTTATTGATGTATAGGACTAAGTCTGGTGGGCAAAATTCAACTCATCTAGCTGACTTCTTTTCTCCTCATTTAAAGGGGGCTGTGTGCATCTGAAGTCATTAGAAAGGCATATGAACCATGCCCCGTTTACTTTTTTCTAAAGTTTTGCTTTTCTTGCACATGATACATGATTTCAGGTGATCGATATGGAGGTTGTTTCCACAGCTGAAAAAAAATGCCATTCATAATTAAAAATTTCAAGTTTTATTCATTCAGTGCTGGAAACAAGTTTCCATAGAGCCATACACTGCAGATATACTATTTTAACATAGTAAACCACACCAACAATGACAGGAGGAAAAATGGTAATTTACAATAGCAGATAATACACAAACACAGTTTCATTTTCTCTCTAGGAGCAAATACCTTAACTAAATGCTTCTGAGCTTTTAGCCTGTTTCAGTAAGAAGGCGGTGGATGTCGGCATGTAACCAAATCAATGCAAAGCACATCAGCAAGTTTGTTTTTTTGTTTCCAGGTAACAAACTTTGATCATTTGGATTTTTAACTTAAGGTGATTTTACTGTAAATGCCGTCAGTAATTATAAGCTGGTTAGAACACAGTAATGTTTTCTCTGCGGTGAACTTGAACTGCTCACTGACACTCGATACCTGCAGCCATTTATGCCCAGAGACTCCTGCCAAGGTCAGAGAAGGAGCACAAGCAACGCTTCCTTCATGATGATGTCCACGCTCAAAGTCTTTTGATAAAAGTCCAATGAGTCCATGTCCTGCTTTGGCTCAACATGGACTCGCCTGAACACACATTAGGGTTAGCCAGGGTGCCATGTGGTCCACCACACTTTGCCATACCAGTTCAGCCATGGAGATGATTAGCAAGGTGGACCATGTATACGGGCTTTTGTTCCAGCACAGACTTCAGTTTCATCTTTGTCAGCAGCGTCTTTTGTCCTGCAAGACTCAAACTGGGCAATTTTCTTGTCTGTCAGCTGGTTGTTTTGTGCTGTTCACCTGCGTGTCTCTGCATTGTTTGGCAGGAAACTCGATTATGTTTGAATATGTGGATACTTTTGTTAATAAGCTTGTATACACACCAAGAATGATACAAATGGCATAAGAAAGATGAACTATCATAAAATATTTGTTGGAGCTTGCATCCTCTAGCTTCAAAAGTCTTTTACTGGCTTGAATCACACACTTAGGTGGTGTTTTATCTCTGTATTGTTTCCCTGAAAGGTCTCATGGGGGATTATACAGAAGAGTATCTGTAACAGCATCCAGTAGTACAGCAGGTATATAGTAACACATGATGAGGTTCACTGTGTATGTGTGTGGGTCAACATTTGGCCCCCTATAGAAAATGTTGTCCTTTTTTTACTGCCTTCTTATTTCATCTACATTTTATGCATATTTTTAAAACTTTAAACAGGACAGTCCAGTTGGTCAAAGCATAAGCCATACATTAGACATAACTGAAAGGCATACAAGTGCAACAGACCAAGTGAACCAGTATACTTATACATAAAGTCTAACTCACACACAGTCAACCTCGTATATGAGGTTAGAGAGGTTAAGAGATAAAAATGCCCTGACCCAGAAATACATTCACTTAAAAAAAAACAACAACAACAAAAGTCACAAAACAATAATTTTACCCAAAATACAGAAAATATATGAGGCTTACAGGGAGTTTTCCCACAGTAGCTTAAACCCAGTGAGCAAACATATGCTATGAGTGCTGTGTTCAAGTTTTCAATGAAGACTGAGAAATGTTAGAAAACAAATATTATGCCGGATTTAATGTAACCCATTTAATCTCATCTGTCACAATACTGATCTGAGTTATATAAAGGTCTAAAAATGTGTCAGAATTATATATCTATGCATTTTGAGCAGATATTGAAATAATAACACTTTAGCATAACTTGTCATATGACCAGAGAAGATGGTGGGTTCAAAGCCACCAAGCAAAACGTTATTGAACATGGTAACTAAAAAGAGGCCTATTTGTTTTGGTCATCATTATCCAGCACCCACTGAGAATGAGCGACTTATTGCTAGAATTGTGAAGCAGCAAACCACAACAGTTTCCTCAACACCCTTACTCCTGATTTACCTCCTACAAAACACAGGTAGACTGGTTGGGCAAATGTCCATGCACCTCAGGATGATAAAGAGCTGGCCCACCATTACACAACCAGAATAAAAGCTGTTGTTCCTCCTGAATCTGCGGTTATAATAAACAATTTGCCCTTTTCTCTAGTATCCAGGAACAGGCCTTTCTGAAGAGTGTGAGTAGAGTATACATGTTATCTCAGTAGTTTCAATCATGGCCTAACATAAAACAAACATTTCTACTTTATCCATGAAATAAAATAAAAAATAGGAGCTGCTCATTCCAAAAGGTGACATATGACCTGGTTATTTGTATGTTTTGGAAAAATTCAGTATGAAATGGGATAATTACTCTGGGCTACATATTTACATACATTTGCACTTCCTGTATTCTTTTTTACAGCCTCAGAAACATGTTCGACCTGTTCTGTCAGTATATATCCAACAGTCATTTGTTACTTTACACATCTAAATTCAGTTTTGTGCTTCTCCATTCATGTGTGTATTACTACACTTGGAAGCAAATGCACTGAATGCATAAACTTGCCTAAGAAAGATACAACTTAAAGAATATACTGTGGGCATTTTGTCTTGTGCGTCTGTTCAAGTGTGCCAGTAAACATTAACATGCCTCGTGTGAAAAGAGGGCTTGTGGAGATATAAGAAAAGAATTATTAAATATTTAAATAAATGTTTGTTTGTTTTTTAAAATCAATCATCACTGCAGGTTCTTTTGGGGGTTTGACCTTGTTAGATGTGCACTTTTATTCCTGAGGATGAAAAGGTCTAAACCAACAACAATAACTGTGCTACAATGGCTGCATAGCTTCAGTATCAAACCAACAGGCAAACAGGTCTGAGCAAAGACTTTCAGGACTGCTGAAACCTCATCACGGCTCTCTTTATCTGCTCGTAGCTCACAAACATCACAATGTTCCAGGAACCCAAGCGAAGGAATGAGGGCACAAAGCTGTGAAAGAAATCAGATGAGACAAGAATGCATGTAGGAGTCACTCTGTCATGCTTGATTTTCAAAAATGCATTCCTTACCCCTTGTAGAAAGCTGTTGGTCCTTCTTTAATCAGCATGGTTATAGCACAGTTAACAGCACCGCTGTACTGCCCAGGCACTGAGTTCATGAAGCGTGTCTTTATCACATCCACAGGGGATGCTACAATCGTGGTGCAGAAACCGGCTGCAAATGCTGCGGTGAAGTGGCACGGCATGTTGTCTGCAGGAAAAACTGATTTGTTATTTAAACTAATAAACAAACATGACGCTGGAGAGAGAGTTAGAAAGATTTGTACCTGTCATCAGGTTATACTTCAAGATGCGCTCTTTCATTATGTCATAGGTCACAAGCTCAGAGCAGTTTACGATGGCGTTACGAGCTATATTTGGAAGACAACCTGTAAGAACAGCAAAAATATAGGAACACCTTTCTTTCTCTGGTGAATTCAGTCTTAAAAAACATCCTGCGCTGTCATCAAACAGTCATGAAAATCAGTCATGATTTTCACTTTGCTATAAAGAAGAAATTCTTATACCGGCCTCAGATATCAACAGTTAACAGCATCTCATTTTAAATCCTGTATCAGTTTCAGCAGCACACTCGTGTCATTATCAGCAGAAATTTGCAAAAAAAAATTTGGAAAAATGGAGTGAGAAGATAAAAAATAAAAGGAAATACTTTGGATATATAAGTTTAAATTTGTGGCATATTTGCTTATTCCTTAAAAATGTATTGTGGAATTTATTTATGGCTTTCAGGGGGAGAAAACAATGATCATGCAGAAGTCTCACTGGCTGCTAACTTAAAAAAATATCCACAAGTCCCTCTAGAAGCAAGTCTTGCCATTCAACAGCCATCGTAGTAACATCTCTGGGTACTTGCTGTATTTGGACAGTTGTTTTGAAGCATTGTCTAAATTAATTCTAGTTTTAATGGTTAAAGGACACAAAAATGCATATAATGAACTATTAATCCACACTGATTAAAAAAAGCACATAGAAATGCAATGACTTCACCACCAAATAAGGTTTAGGGTTAAAAGTTAAGGCTGAGAGTCTGCACTCAAGCATGCAGAGTTATGAAAAATGCGTCACTGTCCAAAGATTTCTAGACTCTACTGTATGTCTTATTCACTAATAGAAATGGGAAAAATAATTGTCATTTGTGGAATTTTACAGATTTGTCTTCCTTGGGAAAAACCTTGTGCTTTGATTACCAACAATTCCAGGGAGTTTGTTCAGTTCTGTTGTGTTGCAAGCAGCTAACGTAGTTTTAAGCCCATTTTTTTTTTATTCTTAATTTTCTTTACCAAAACAAATTCAAATCACTTGTTGTGGTTTTGTCAGTCAATAGAGGAAGCACTTTTTTTCTGGAGCCACACAGTATTTTTTCCAAACATACAGTAGTTTCATGAACACCTGAAAAAGACTGACATGTAAAATCACTGCAGTTCCCCTTTAGGAAGACTAATCTGAAAATGTGCTGGTTTATCCCGAGGTCATTGTGGGCTCTCTGTCAAATGCCTGAAGTAACGCAAGCTTCACATCTTTGTTTTGCAACATAAAATCTGCACATAAGGCAGCAGGTTTCTCTGAGAAGGTGCTCGGCCAACAGAAGACTCCGTAAAATTCTGGGGACAAGTCAGTTGAAGTCAGTCAACTGTGGTTTAATTTGTGACCTAACATAAGTGTTAGGCTGCAGAAACCATAAAAGCTCCACTAACATGTGTCAGTATGATTTTTACTTTTGTTTCCCTCAGAGCTTATATTTTTAACATGACCCTAAACCTTTGCTTTTTCCTTTTTGTTGACCATGATGTTACAGCTCAGACGCTGACATGAATCATCCCTGTGGCAATCTATAACAAATATAATGGTATAAGTCATAACTGCTACAAGATGACCGCTGCTCAGTGGTGTTAGGGATGTCATGTTGTGCAATAATAACACCTAAACCCTGTGGAATGTATTTTAATATAGTCTAAGGAGCTTGCAAAGAAAAGCGTCTGGACTTCTTTAAGTTGCTTGAAGACGTGTGAACATGTGTGAACATTGGCATCCTCGAAAGACTGACCTGCCAGTGTTCACATTTTGGACAGAGAGGACAGATGGTTTGAAAGAGGAGTGAAAGAAGCCATTTATGTCCACTGTGAGCGACCATCTTTGAACAGAGGTGGTGGTTTACGACACCAACTGTCTGCCATCTATAATCTAGTTTTGAGAACCCTTCCCAGATGCCTTAACGCCCACTCACACCCTGGGCCATCTGACCTCAGGAAATCACATGATAGGGTGGGGCCAGGTTTCACAATGAGCACACCCGAAACCCTGGCTGATTGTGACCCACATCCGTTTTCACACCTTGGCTCATGTGATTAGGTAGAGGATCATCAGGGGGTCCTTTGTCCCTCTTTGGGGGGAAACTCCCACTGGGTTTAAATCTGGAACCCAAGGGTCAAATGGTGGGTCAAAAGCTTCTCGGATGAGAGGTGAAACGTCTTCAAGCAACTTAAAGAAGTCCAGACGCTTTTCTTTCCAAGCTCCTTAGACTACGATGACCTGGATGACTGAGAACCTTCACAGACGTATTTCAATATACCTTTCCAGAGGCCTTTAAAACCTTCGTCCCTGGCAATGGTCCTGTAGGCATCAATCGTGCTGCTGTATCTCTTGACAGAGCCGCTCTCAGGCCGCTGGGCCTGAGCCTGGAACCTGACTTTCACCACGTCAGTGGGCTGAGCAAAAGCCACGGCCATCGCTCCTGTGGTGGAACCTGCCAGCAGTCGAGTCCCGAGTCCAGCATCTGTTATGCAAGCAATTGATTTATGACATGTTGGTGCCTCAAACAAAGACACACACAGCAATTAGAGATCAAACTTGGTGCAGTTTGGATAATCATAGTGAAACCTGGATGCACAAAATTTTTCAGTTATGCTTTTAATATAAAGCGAGTTAATATTTTACTTTCTATTTGGTAGATCCTCTTCTCTCAGGTTTCAAGCATCATTTCCTACTGGGGTAGACGTACACTGTTTTCTTTGGTAGAACATTATTCATTCAAACTGGTTTAATTGATAATTTCACTAAATAAAGCAACAAGCTAGGCCAGAAATTATAGTTTGGAGATGTCCTCATCAAGGTCAGGCACATGTCCTTATGCCTTTGGGAGAGTTTAAAAACCAGAGAAAAAGTGAAAGAGAGGGTGGGACATGGAAATGAGAACAAGCGGGTGTGTTGTTGTATCTCTAACTTCTGAAGTTTTGTTGATCTGGGAGGAAATCTGGATTGCTTAATAATGCCACAGCGACATAGTGAGAATAGGTGAGGCCTCCAGCATAAACACATTCCTTGAAAGAGGAAATTTTTTCTCCACGGCTTACATCATGGAGGCGTTTTCTGCAAAACAAGTTCAGGCGATTAAGGTTTAGACTTATACTCATTTTAGTCTGAGTCTGATTTCCGGTTAGATGATCAGGACTTATCAATTTCTGAAGTTTATTTTCAGATATTAGGAAGGGGGTGTATGAGCTCATTAGCCCCTTAAGAAATCTTAAAAAAATCTAAACTAACCAGTTGCTCTAAACATCAGTTAAACGTCTCTTTTTGAACATAACTTCTTACATGTTTATACCTGTCGACTGGCATGTATTTCCTAAAAGCTGTGAAACACTGACATCAAACTCACAGTAAAGGAATTTTTGCACATCTGGATCACCTGCAAGGATTTTTTCTGTTTTCCATCTGCACCATCTTTAGCTGTGATAAGACTGAAAACTTGTGCAGTTGACTCACCAGGCAGAAACATAAACAAAGAGAAAACTGTGTATTAATATTAAAATGTAAACATGGACTCCGTCTAAACTAGAATTTTATTAATCAAAACAATGAGACAGTGAGTCCTTCATAAAATAATTGTATTTGAAGCTCATTTTGGGGGGGTTTTATGTTTATTTTTACTTTAACCAGGAAGTCCCGTAAATTAAGATCTCTTTTACCAATGGAAACCTGGCTTTAAAAGTTCACCATTATAAGGTTTTTTTTTATTAAAAAAAAACTAAATTATAACATAAAGAGACATCGGACAGAAACAATAAATCCATCCAAACAAGGCAATAATACAAAGTCCAGCTCAAGAACAGCAATAGGTTTAACAGGCTAAATTTGTTTGGTGGTTGTGAAACTCCTGAGGTGGAGTACACTGGCTGTTTTGATGCAGACGTACTTTCTGAGCCTTGGGTGTAGAGCTCCTTCATGGTGTCATACATGCCGATGCGGACCGAGGCGAAGCTCATCTGTCTGTGCAGTCCTGCCACCAGCCCGCTGTACAGACTCCTCGGCCCCTCTGTCTTCACCATGGTGAAGATGGTGCCAAACACACCTCGGTATTCCGCCCTCTGGCCTTTCAGTAAGGGTTTGGATTCACCTTGCACCTGAAGAAACATAATAACAGGTTCAAGATGTGCCATCAGCCTCACTGCCTCACTTAGAGGGAAAATGTGCACATATGTCTGTGATCAGGCTGCTTTCTTAATTGTTAGGTTACATTTGTGTAACATGCACCAGTGTTGAGATATTTCTGAGCATATGCTTGAACATATGCTTAGACAACATGAAAAGCAGTTTATCTTCTAGTCAGCCAAAACACAGGTAACTTTGTATTGGCTGACAACAATCTATATCTACAGTATCCTAAAAATGCTCATGTGGTAACATTATGAATAAATGTTATTTTTTTATGCTCTTAGACGGATATGGCAACTTCAATGATTTTGGGAAAACTGACACTCACTGGCAATTTTGTTAGCTATGCCTGTAAAAAAAACAAAAAAAAACAAAACCCACATTATTTTTAACAGGCGTTAACAGCCCGTTTCAAATAACTCCCAAGCATCTCAATAGAGTTTCAGCCTGGAGTTTGATAAGGCCAGTTCCTACTTTGACAAGGCCATTTGGTGTGGCTATAGCTCAGGTGCTAGAGCAGGTCATCTGCTAATCAGAAGATTGGTGGTTCTATCCCTCGCTGCTTTAGTCTGCATGCCAAATATCCTTGAGCAAGATACTAACCCCAAGTTGCTCTCCGATGCATCCATCGGAGTATGAATGTGTGTGAATTGTAGATAGAAAAAGCATAGCAAAAATTGCTTGCTTGAATGGGTGAATGAGGTTGTGTAAAGCATTTTGAGTGCTCAGAGTAAAAAAGCACTATATAAGAACCAGTCAGTTTACCATTTAGGAGCAGGACAAGGATCCAAAACACTAGTGTGTTTGTTGCATAACTCAAGTGTTTTTGGGTTTGAAGGGACAAACCTATTGCTGGACATTTTTTTTTTTTTTTTTTTTTAATTTGTTCATTTCAGGCACAACAATAAAGTTGAACATAAAGTGCACAAAAACAAAAACAAACAACAAAATGTACCTGAAAAGGAGTGGGATGAAGAAAACTTATTAAATCCCACCCCTATATTCACTTATCAACAAAAACAATAAACTTCCCGCAGCTACGCCCAAGCAAAACAAATAGAACCTTCATAACTGAATACAGAATATATTAATTATAAATTGCGTTACCACAGGTAACAGGCAATAATAATTACAAGTAACAAACACACATACATATACATACATACCTATATATCTACACACACATGTACATATATATACATACATATACACAAACTTTTTTTTTTTTTTTTTTTTTTTTTTTTTTTTTTTGAATCCATACCAGCAATGGTAAGAGAACAGACATTTCAGAGCACACTAAAACCATCATTGATTATACTGTGACCAGACCAACTGTTTGTAGAGAAATTTAAATCTATGAATATTTTTGCATTGTTTCAGTTGTAAACTCAGACTGTTCCAGATTTTCACACCACATACAGACACACAAAAACCTTTACGGGTTGTTCGAGTTCTGGGTAATTTGAATTGTCCAAAGCCTCTCACATTATAAGCCCTTTCTCGAATTTCAAATATAGATTGTAAATTTGCAGGTAGAAGTTTATTAAAGGCTTTGTATAAGATTATGGATGTATTGTAATTAACCAGATCCTGGAATTTAAGTAACTTTGCCTGAAGAAAGAGTTTGTGAGTATGATCTAGATAACCAGCCTTGTGAATAATACGCAGTGCTCGTTTCTGTACTGTGACTAATGGATTAGTTGTGTTTTTATATGTGTTTCCCCACACTTCCACACAATATGTAAAATATGGAAGAACCAGAGTACAGTACAGAGTACGAAGTGCATCTTTATCAAGGTATGGTTTCACTTTGTTCAAAACTGCGAGGCTTCTGGAAATTTTGGTTTTTATGTGTCTGACGTGGGGTTTCCATGAAATTTTGTTATCAATTATGACTCCCAAAAATTTGTTTTCACTCACATTATCAATGGGTACACCTTCTATAGTAATTGGTAATTCTATATTATATTTTAAATTACCAAAAAACATTGCTTTAGTTTTATTTATATTTAATGATAATTTATTTATATCCATCCATTTTTTTATTAATTTTAACTCCCTGTTTACGGTCATTACAAGATCAGTATAATCATCGCTACTGAAAAATATGTTAGTATCATCTGCGAACAGTATGAGTTTAAGTACTTGAGAAACATCAAAAATATCATTTATGTAAACATTGAAAAGTTTTGGTCCCAACACTGACCCTTGGGGAACACCACATGTAATACCAAGTTTCTCTGAGTGGTAATGCCCTATGCTAACATATTGTTCCCGACCCGTTAGGTAACTTTTTAACCAGTTTCCAGCTTTCCCTCGAACACCATATCTTTCCAATTTGTCCAATAAAATTGAGTGATTGATTGTGTCGAAGGCCTTTTTGAGATCAACAAAAATACCAACTGCATATTTATTTTTATCCAGTGCATTGGTAATTTCTTCTACTGCCTCAATTATCGCCATAGAAGTGGTTCTTTGCGTTCTGAAACCATACTGACCAACATTTATTATTTTATGTTTTTCAAGGAATTTTTCTAATCTTGAATTAAAAAGTTTTTCTAAAATTTTTGAGAATTGAGGCAGTAGAGAAATAGGCCTATAATTGGTAAAACTGTGTTTGTCATTACTTTTGTATAGTGGTATTACTTTTGCAATTTTCATTTTTTTCGGAAAACAACCGGACTGAAATGATAAATTACAGATATATGTTAAGGGACTAGCAATGTTCAGAATAACCTGTTTAACTACAGACATATTTATGTCATGATAATCCATTGAAGACTTACTTTTACATTTTAATGTGATATTTATTACTTCTTGCTCATTTGTAGCTGAAAGGAACAGTGAAAAGGGATTTGATTTTATATTACTGATGTTTTCATTTTTTTGACATGGGATGTCCGCTGCTAGTTCAGGGCCAACATTTATAAAAAATTTATTGAACCCATCAACAATGTTACTCATGTTGTAATTTACACCATTTGCATCAATGAAATATTCAGGATATGATGTTCCAGAAGATCCTTGTTTAATTAAGTTATTTAACACATCCCAAGTTCCTTTTATATTGTTTTTATTTTCATATAATCTTCTTCTATAATAAAGTTGTTTACTCGTTCTTATAATATCAGTCAATTTATTTCTATATGCTTTATATCTTTGTTCCACTTCTTTTGTTTTTACTTTGATGAACCGTTTATACAGATTGTTTTTCTTTTTGCATGCATTGATAATTCCTTTTGTGAGCCAAGGACTTTTTATCTTTTTTTTCTTTGTCCTGTATTCTTTTACAGGACAATGTTTATTGTACAACATAGTGTAAATATCTAGGAAATTTTCATAAGCCTTGTCCACCTCTGACTCTTCATACACCGAACTCCAATCTTGTTGCGCTAAATCGAAATTGAAGGCATGAATTGCTTCTTCATTTATTGTTCGCTTTGCTATCGTAATCTTGGTATCTATTATTTTTTTTAAATCACAGTCATACAAAGTAAAAACTGGTAAGTGGTCAGTTATGTCACAGACAAGCAGACCACTATTAATTTGGAAATCCATGACATTAGTAAAAATGTTGTCAATAATAGTGGCGCTATGTGATGTTATTCTGCTTGGCTTTGTTATTGTTGGATATAGTGATAAGCTGTACATCGTGTCAGAAAAGTCATCAATGGCTTTTAACCTTGTTGGGTTCAGCAAGTCAATATTAAAATCACCACAGATGAATAGTAATTTTTGGTACACCGAAGAAAACACTTTTTCTATCCATTCATTAAAAATGTCAATACTTGAACTGGGTGTCCGATATATACAACTTATTATAACATTTCTCTTTTTTTCATTCATGATCTCAATAGTCAAACATTCCAAAATTCCATCAATAGCCATAGACATAGTTGTTACAACATTATATTTTATAGAGTTATGAACATATATAGCAACCCCACCGCCCGCCTTATTTAATCTATTCATGTATTTTAAATCATATCCATTCAAACAAAAATCTATTCCTTTATCAACATTGAACCATGGCTATAACACTAAAGGGGCGAGAAAATTGTTGCAAGTAATCCTTAATGAAATCAAAATTAGAGTACATACTTCTACTGTTAAAGTGAATTAATGAGAGCTTCCCGTCTAGGTTGATTTTTTTTTCATATTGTTCCTGTGTGAAATAATTACAATTTTTAACAAAAGAAGAGAGAAAATTACTTTCAGAATCTATTTCTGGGTCTATTATATTATGCTCCTTATATTCACAATCTAGATCAATTACTTTCTGTTGGAGAATTGATTTCAACGTGTCCATGTCATTTCCTGGTGTAATTAGAGATGTTGGTGTATTTATCATTTTTGATTGTCATTAGAGTTATATATTACCTCGATACATTAGTGTCAGTTGTACTTGTCCAGATCCTCCATGTTCCTCACTATCAGTACTTTTGCCTCTTCTGGTGTCCCGTTTAGCTTGATGAAAATCTTGCAGTTTGTTACCCATGTATGTTGTATTTTACCGTTCTTCTTCAGTTGCCTTGCCTTCCTCGCGATGTCTGCGTTTTTTCGTGTCAGATGCTCATTAATGAAAACGTCCGTGCCTTTCAGTTTGCGTCCTTGTTTCAGCAGTGCGACCTTGTTTTTCCGATTGACGAATCTCATAATGACGGCCGGCGGTCTGTCGCTCCTCCTGGGCAGTGGGTGACATGCTTCTACGTGCTCCAAGTCCATCTCTATCCCTTTGCTTTGGAGGAAGGACGCCACCTGTTGCTCCACCGAGCGGTTCTCCTCATCGCTTGGCTCCCCGACGTTCCCGGCCACTGCGCGCGCATACGAGCGCGGCTTGATTTTAATACCGCTGATGACCACGTCGTTCGTACGGGTGTACTGCTCCAGCTCATCCACCCGCCGCTCGAGATCCATGATTCGTCTGTCCTTCTGGGCATTTTGGAGGCGTAGCTGTTTTACCTCCTTCAGAAGCCCCAGAAGCAGCTCCTGCTGCGCCCTGACTGCGGCCACATCTCCGCACAGCGCTCCGAGGGAGGTTTTTATGTCCTCGACCTCCTCTGGTGTTGGGCCTTTCTTGGGTGGCATACTGGGTGACATTCTCCTTCAGGATGTTCTGGTAGAGAGCAGAATTCATGGTTCCATTAACTACAGCAAGTCGTTCAGAAGCATCAAAGCAGCTCGAGACCATCACATTCCCATCACCTCTATACCTCTGACCTTAGCTGAAGTGAGGCCTGCAGTTCTTCAGATGTTGTTCTGGGTTCTTTTCTGTGGTTCACTGGAGTCCCAAAGACTTTGTAACCCTTTTCAGACTGATAGCTTTCAGTGACTTTTTGTTTTACATGTTTTGTTTTGTTTTGTTGTTTCTTTGAATTGTGTCATATTTTAGCCTACTTCACTTTTTAGACTGGCAGTAATCACACCTGGGTGTGGCTAGTGAAATTGAACTTTGCTTTCTTAAAAATGTGAGTGGTCACAGTAAATTTTACATTTTCACATAAGGCAAGGTAGGTTTGGATATCGTGTCTAAAGTGTGGAAGTAAATTTAAAGGTAATTTGATATACAAAGAGGTGTTTACAAGGGTTATAGAGCTAATTATGTAGCTATTTGGTGGTTACGTGTTTTGGTATTTACATGTTTACACATTTGAATGTTTACACATGCATGTTCAAAGCAGTAATAAGTATATAATAAGTAATAAGTATATTGTAGCGTCCCTCCGACAGAAGACACAGACAATCGGCGTTCCGGTTACTGGTGTTTATTCAGAATAGTAACACGGGCTACTGTGGGCCGTAGCCAACGCCAAAACAACAGGGAAAAAGCGCGCTCTCCAACAACAAAAACAATCCCGCTCTCTCCTCCTTTCTTCCGCCACACACACCCCCATTCTCTAACCCCGCCCCCGAACACTCTCAGCCAACCACACACATGCTCTCCTCCAGACTCTCTGTCATTGGTAGCTGATCTGATTGACAGGCCAACCGGCCTCTAGACTACTGCACATTCAAGGACACTCGTGTCAATAACGCAGTCCAGTGCCCTGAGTACATCCAGCCCCAGTATACAGTCTTCCAGGTCTGCAACCCATACAGAGCAGCGGACTGACTTCCTCCCCACACTCAGGGTGAGCAGTGCTTCCCCTAGCATGGGGGCCCGCTCTCCCGTCACAGTCTGCAGCTTCACCATGGTAGGGAGGATGCGATCCCCCCTTCCCACCACATCAGGTCTTAAAACTGTCGCTGAAGACCCGGTATCCACCAGGGCTGAGCAGCATAGTCCATTCACAACTAATGGGGCATACCAGCAGCTGCCAACCCAAGTCCTGCCCAACAGAACAAGCCGCTCCATCGGTCCATCCACAGCTCCGCAGGGGCGCTGTGCACCCCCGTGGGCCCTGAGCTGGGTTGTTCCTCCCGGAACAGGAGGTCGGGACACAGCCCCAGGGTCCTGCATCGTCCCGGTTATGCAGACCCCATGTCGTTTCCCTGATCCGGGTGGGCGTGGGGACAGTCTCGGGCTAGGTGACCCGGCCGTCCACATCCCCAGCAGACCCTCGGCCCTCTTCTCGGCCTTTGTTCCCCACGTAGCGTGACAGCTCTCACCAAGTGGGTCAATCCCTCCGCCCATGCGGGTTCTGCGGCGCCCGGTGCAGTCCCTCCTGTAGCCCCCATCTGCAGTGGCCTGGTCAGCTCAGTCAGGGGTTTAGCAGCCCCAGCGCACAGTAACTCCCTCTCTCTGTAGCCAGCTCCAGGGCCTCCTGAAGGGATTTAGGGTGAGCTAACAGTGTCTGGATCCGCAGCTCATCAGGAAGCAGGGCCTGGAGGAAGTGGTCACAAGCTAATTCGCCCTGGATGGTGGGGGGCATGTGGGCATAGGTGCGGTGGACCAGCCCCTCGTGGAAAGTGCCTCTATGCGTCGGAGTGTCTCTCTCCACACTCTCAGCCGCTGCAGAAGTCCCCAAAGACCTCTGTCGGCCACCCGAATGGTGAGAGGATGCAAAGCCGGCTTCTCTTGCCATATCCGCGGTCGTTTGTCTCACCCGCTCTCTGTGTTCCGCGAACCTCCGGTCCCTGGGGGAGTAGTCGTGTCCGTGAGCTTCTGCTGTAGGTTCACGCTTGATCTTGGAGTAATCCATCGGAAGCATTCCGCAAAGTCCCGCAAAAATCTCCAGCGTCCACAGCCGATGCCGTGAGTCGGGGCGGCACGAGCGCAGTTAACTCCGGAGGCGAAGCTTCACTTTCACTTCTGACACCAGTGTAGCGTCCCTCCGACAGAAGACACAGACGATCGGTGTTCCGGTTACTGGTGTTTATTCAGAATAGTAACACGGGCTACTGTGGGCCGTAGCCAACGCCAAAACAACAGGGAAAAAGTGCGCTCTCCAGCAACAAAAACAATCCCCCTCTCTCCTCCTTTCTTCCGCCACACACACCCATTCTCTAACCCCCGCACCCCAAACACTCTCAGCCAACCACACACATGCCCTCCTCCAGACTCTCTGTCATTGGTAGCTGATCTGATTGACAGGCCAACCGGCCTCTAGACTACTGCACATTCAAGGACACTCAGTAAATCACCATGCTGCGGGTGTGGTCCAACTATGCCATAAGTAACTGGCAATTCTGAACACAAAACACTGATAACACAAAAGTCAACTAACTTGTAACCCAGTCCGTTACACTACCCCAACCCCTCAAAGTCCCTCGCCAACGAGGGCGGATAAAGTCTCTCAGATGGCCTGGTGGTCTATGGTGCCTCCTTGGGCGAAGGCGCCCGGATGGAGGTGGGGGAGGGGCCACGTCCGAAGTGGCTGTGGGCCCAGGGCTCACAGGGCTCATAGTAGGGGCTGTCACAATGGTGGTGGGAGCATCTGCAGGGGTGGAGTCCAGGTCTGTCTGCGGCCCACCCTGTTGTGTCAGTGCAGTGGCCGCACCCCGATAGGGGGACAGTCTGTCCCGGTGCAGGGCGACCCTCCGTCCCCTTGGGGGCAGTTGTACCCTATACACCACTTCCCCCAGACGTTCCAGAACCTTACAGGGTCCAACCCAGTCACTGCTCAGCTTAGGGCATCTGCCCTTTTTCCTCTGGGGGTTGTACACCCAGACCCTTCCCCCACGTTAAAATGTCGGCCTCTGGAATGGACGTCGTAGTTCCTCTTCTGCCGCGCCCCCGCACTTATCAGTTTCCTCCTAGCAAAGTCATGAGCAGACTCCATGCGATCCTGGAGCTTCCTCGCATAGTCCGGACCTGGTTGATCCCCATCAGCATCGGGGGGTCGGCCCATCATCATCTCCGCTGGAGTCCTGATCTCCCTGGCCAACATCAAGAGGGCAGGGGAGCACGAAGTGGAGTCTTGGACCGCCGAACGATATGCCATGAGGACCAGGGGAACATGACTATCCCCGTCACATTGGTGTTTAGCCGTCACTAGTGCCAGTTGCTCTGCCAGTGTACGGTTAAATCTCTCAACGAGTCCATCACTCTGTGGGTGGAGGGGTGTTGTACGGGTCTTATGGGAGCCTAGTTTCTCGCACATGGCCGCGAACACACGAGACTCAAAGTTCCTGCCCTGGTCCGTGTGGATTACTTCAGGCACCCCAAATCTGCTGAGCATCCCCTCCACCAGAGCATCCACAATTGTCTCAGCATCTTGGTCAGGTAAACTGTATGCCTCTGGCTACTTTGTGAAATAATCCATAGCTGTGAGGATATAGCGGTTTCCCCTTTCTGTGCGGGGAAAAGGACCCAGGATGTCCATCCCCACCCTCTCCATAGGGTACCCTGCCGGAAACTGTTGCAGTTGGGCATGGGATTTGGCTGTGGGTCCCTTCCGTGCTTTACAGCTGTCACAGCGGCGGCAAAAGTCCTCTACGTCCCGTCTATGTCGGGCCCAATAGAACCCCTGTCGGAGGCGGCGGAGTGTTTTGGTGACACCAAAGTGGCCAGACCCTGGGGCCCCATGCACTGCGTGAAGCACCATCTCCTGCAGGGCCCGCGGGACAACCAACTGCCACCTCATCTCGCCCGTAGCCGGTTCCTTCCAGCCCCTTTGCAGCACTCCATCGTGCCGCCGCAAGGCATTAAACATGGACCAGAGTCCCTTTGTGGCCCGTGACAACATGGGGATTTCCTCCCATTGGGGTTGTTGCTGTTCCTCAATCCACCCAAGCACTGGCTTGATGTCAGCATCCTCCTCCTGTTGATGTCTCCACTCCGTTGCATCCACAGAAACCAGCCTCTGACAGGATGGCCGTTCCTCCACCCCTGTCACAGCACACTTTACATCGGGCACCAATTGGTCCTCCTCCTGAGCTTCCTTCCTCTCACAGTAGTGGCATCCGTCCTGGGCACAGGGTCTGTGGGAAAGCGCATCTGCGTTCCTGTGCTGGGCCCCAGGTCTGTGCACAACCTCGAAATCATAAGCCTGCAGCTCCTCAATCCAGCGTGCTAGCTGCCCCTCTGGCTCCTTAAAAGACATGTGCCATTGCAAGGCAGCATGGTCCGTTCTGACAGTAAAGTGGAGGCCCCCGAGGTAGTACTTAAAGTGGCGTATGGCACATACCACTGCGAGCAGCTCCCGCCTTGTGACACAATAGCGGGGTTCAGCTTTGTTGAAGGCCCGACTATGGTATGCCACCACTTTCTCCCCGCCGGGTGTCACCTGGGCTAGCACTGCACCAGATCCGACACTGCTGGCATCTGTGTCAAGGACAAAGGGCAGAGTGGGGTCAGGCGGAGAGAGCACTGGGGCCCCAACTAGGGCTTCCTGCAGTGAGGTGAAAGCTACCTGGCAGCCTGCTGTCCACTGGAAGGTCACACCCTTTTGGAGCAGGTGGAACAGTGGCGCGGCTATTCAGGAGAAACCCCTTACAAACCGTCTGTAGTACGACGCCAAGCCCAGGAAGCTCTTTAACTCCTGCACAGATCTTGGGGTGGGCCAGTCCTTCACAGCTTGGATCTTATCATCCATGGTTCCGACCCCCTTGGCCCCCAGTCGGTGGCCCAGGAACGCAACCTCACATCGCATTAAGCAGCATTTCCTTGGGTTGAGTTTTAACCCTGCTGCCAATACCCTCTCCAGGACCCGTCTGAGGGCCCCAAGGGCAGCGTGGAAAGAAGCACCATGGACCAAGATGTCGTCCAGGTACACCACGCATTCTCCGTGGGGAATTCCAGTGAGCACCTTATCCACGAGTCTCTCAAATGTGGCAGGGGCATTGCAGAGGCCGAAAGGAAGAACTTTAAATTGCCATAAACCTCCGCTGGTAATAAATGCAGTCTTTGGTCTGGCATCTGGTGCAAGGGGTACCTGCCAGTACCCGCTGCGTAGGTCTAGGGAGGAGAACCATGAGGATCCCGCCACAGTGTCAAGGGTCTCATCTATACGCGGTAAAGGATATGGGTCCTTCTTTGTCACCTTATTCAAAGGCCGGAAATCTACGCAGAACCGCCATTCATCCTTCACCTTCTTTGGAACCATAACAACCGGGGAGGCCCAGGGGCTGGTGGATGGTTCAATGAGTCCAGCACGGTGCATCTCTCGCAGAGCCCTCTCCGCTGCAGCCTGTCTGGCCAGGGGGAGGCGTCTAGGCCTCATCCGAATGGGCTGTGCATCTCCAGTATCGATGTCATGTTGAATGAGGTCAGTGCGGCCCATATCATCCTCTGAGAAGGAGAAGCAGTCCTTGAAGTCCAGCAGCAGCTGCCAGAGCAGGCCCTGCTCGCTAGCAGTCAGTCCATCGCAGTTCTCCTCCCACACCCTCCTCACAGCTGAAACTCTCCCATCCTTGTCCGGCGGTTCCTTAGGGAGAAGGGGAGGGCATGAAGCAGCATGGGGTGCAGTTGAGGTCAGTGTAAGTGGGTCCTTGGGGGCGGCCGGACCACCAGTCAGGTCTGGGGAGGAGTCGGCTGCCCGCTCAGAAAGGGCATGGGCTGCAGGGTGATCAGGTTGGGGTGGCAGCCTCAACATCCGAACAACACCACCGTCAGGGAACGAGAGCGTCCCCCCCCCTCGTGTCAATAACGCCGTTCAGTGCCCTGAGTACATCCAGCCCCAGTATACAGTCTTCCAGGTCTGCAACCCATACAGAGCAGCGGACTGACTTCCTCCCCACACTCAGGGTGAGCAGTGCTTCCCCTAGCATGGGGGCCCGCTCTCCCGTCACAGTCTGCAGCTTCACCATGGTAGGGAGGATGCGATCCCCCCTTCCCACCACATCAGGTCTTAAAACTGTCGCTGAAGACCCGGTATCCACCAGGGCTGAGCAGCATAGTCCATTCACAACTAATGGGGCATACCAGCAGCTGCCAACCCAAGTCCTGCCCAACAGAACAAGCCGCTCCATCGGTCCATCCACAGCTCCGCAGGGGCGCTGTGCACCCCCGTGGGCCCTGAGCTGGGTTGTTCCTCCCGGAACAGGAGGTCGGGACACAGCCCCAGGGTCCTGCATCGTCCCGGTTATGCAGACCCCATGTCGTTTCCCTGATCCGGGTGGCGTGGGGACAGTCTTGGGCTAGGTGACCCGGCCGTCCACATCCCCAGCAGACCCTCGGCCCTCTTCTCGGCCTTTGTTCCCCACGTAGCGTGACAGCTCTCACCAAGTGGGTCAATCCCTCCGCCCATGCGGGTTCTGCGGCACCCGGTGCAGTCCCTCCTGTAGCCCCCATCTGCGGTGGCCTGGTCAGCTCAGTCAGGGGTTTAGCAGCCCCAGCGCACAGTAACTCTCTCTCTGTAGCCAGCTCCAGGGCCTCCTGAAGGGATTTAGGGTGAGCTAACAGTGTCTGGATCCGCAGCTCATCAGGAAGCAGGGCCTGGAGGAAGTGGTCACAAGCTAATTCGCCCTGGATGGTGGGGGGCATGTGGGCATAGATGCGGTGGACCAGCCCCTCAATGTCATTAGCTAGGTCCCTAATGGATTCTCCTGGTCAGCGGCGGCGGCTGCACAGTTCGGAGCGCAGCAGGCTCGGAGCAGAGCAAGAGCCAAACCGCCTCTTCAGACCCCCGACCAAAGCATCATAATCCCCCCTGCCCTCTGGGCTCAAAAGCAGCAAGCTAGACAGGGCATCGCCAGTAAGGCACATAGCTAGCTGCAGGGATTTCTCTTCAGCAGACCACCCACCAGCCCTGGCCAACAGTTCAAATTGTGCATGAAAAGCTTCCCAGTCAGCCTTGCCATCATATGGGGGTCTTCATGGAAGCGTGGAAAGTGCCTCTATGCGTCGGCGTGTCTCTCTCCACACTCTCAGCCGCTGCAGAAGTCCCCAAAGAGCTCCGTTGGCCACCCGAACGGTGAGAGGATGCAAAGCCGGCTTCTCTCGCCATATCCGCGGTCGTTTGTCTCACCCGCTCTCTGTGTTCCGCGAACCTCCGGTCCCCGGTGGAGTAGTCGTGTCCGTGAGCTTCTGCTGTAGGTTCACGCTTGATCTTGGAGTAATCCATCGGAAGCATTCCGCAAAGTCCCGCAAAAATCTCCAGTGTCCACAGCCGATGCCGTGAGTCGGGGCGGCACGAGCACAGATAACTCCGGAGGCGAAGCTTCACTTTCACTTCTGACACCAGTGTAGCGTCCCTCCGACAGAAGACACAGACGATTGGCGTTCCGGTTACTGGTGTTTATTCAGAATAGTAACACGGGCTACTGTGGGCCGTAGCCAACGCCAAAACAACAGGGAAAAAGCGCGCTCTCCAACAACAAAAACAATCCCGCTCTCTCCTCCTTTCTTCCGCCACACACACCCCCATTCTCTGACCCCCGCCCCCCGAACACTCTCAGCCAACCACACACATGCTCTCCTCCAGACTCTCTGTCATTGGTAGCTGATCTGATTGACAGGCCAACCGCCTCTAGACTACTGCACATTCAAGGACACTCAGTAAATCACCATGCTGTGGGTGTGGTCCAACTATGCCATAAGTAACTGGCAATTCTGAACACAAAACACTGATAACACAAAAGTCAACTAACTTGTAACCCAGTCCGTTACAATATGTTATCTACCTAGCTGTTTTTCGCTGCATTGATCTGAGTATAAGATTTCCTGGCTTCTGAGAGCCCAGTGAAGTATTCATGACCGCGACACACAGGAAGTGTTGGTTTTTGTTGTTGCTGTGTGCTGAGAGTAAAGAGGCTGCTAAGACAGTTATCTGTTTCCATCGTGCTGGTCCTAATTATTCAGGGAGATGCCAAACCATCACGTTACACTTGTTTCTTTAATAACTCAAATCATCAGTTAAAAACGGACTTTGGGGTTTCGGTAATTTGGTGATCTGAAACATTTGAGTGTGACAAATATGTTTAAAAAGAAAAAAGAAAGAAATCAGGAAACAACACTTACACGATAAGTTGGGCCGGGTTGGGAGGAGGGGGTGTCCCACTGTGCACCAATTTTTCACTTTTTTTTTTTTTACATTCTGAATTTTGTTACAATTTTTGTTATAAAATATAAAGCTCTTAATTATCGATAATATTTTGAGGTGGCTATAGTTGCAAATAGCATGAGGCGGGTGGGGCTTCCTGATGCCTCACCTGCAGCCGGACTTTGGCGGTGTCCAGTGGGAAGGTGACCAGGTCCGCTACGCAGCCTGCTGTTCCAGCTGAGAAGATTTTAACAGCAGCTGTGGGCGCCAAATCAGCCGCTCTCCCTTCAACCATGATCAGTGCCTGAGCTCAACAGCAAGCCTCACCAACAACTTAAACTTAAACAACTTAAATAACAAAGTGCGCTTTGAAGGATTATAACCCACACCGCCGTTTGGCTGGACTAATCATCATTTCATCCTTCGTGTCCGGAAACGAATAAAAGCGATGTAGGTCAAGCTCCATGCAAAAGAAAGTTTGGAGTTTGAAGGGAACAGCGTCGTCGTGCCATTACACAGAAACGCTCACGACAAGAAGTCGAAAGCAAACTGAATAAAGCCGGTATCTTCGCATGTCAACAAACACCTGACTGCGCAGCTGGTGAGTGAAGCCAGGCCCACATTTACTGACTTTAAACGGACCTGCTGCACCGCCCTGCCTGAACTCCAGATACTCATCACACACATGCGCGGAATAACCCAGATTGTTCTTTATCGGTGTTCTCTGTCATGATCCACCTGCTTTCAAATAAAAAACTATTTCAATGTCAGCGGAGAAGAGCTGAGGCGTCATCAGTAAAGTTTTATGTATCTTAGTACGGATAATGTCCTCCCATTCTTATGGGAAATAATCCTGCTTTTGGTGTTTTGATGATGGCAATGGCGACCACCGACTCACAGGAGTTCACTTGGGTGTATATCTGGTAACTGTGAAGGCCATGGGAAATAATATGAAATAATTTATATACCACCTTTCTTCTACACCACAGGTATGAGGATAGTCTTTTATTATAGAAATTGCACTTTCTCTTGATTGGCAGTGACATTTTCCTCTAAGAGTTACAAGAAGACTCAACCCATGGCAACAAAATGCCCCCCAAAGTATAACAGAGCCTCACAACATCCTCAGTACAGGAGTAACTTTAACCGAGTTATGTTACATCCCCAAAACTACCCCGCAGTGTCATTTGGGTGTTGTATCATGGATATGTGGTTGTTGTTGTTTTTTTGTTTGTTTTTTTAGATCAATTCAGGTTTCATGTTTCTGCTATCATACATCTTTAGGATTATGTATTTAAACCCTCTATTTACAGGAATTGTAGGTGTGTTAATATTTCAGTAGGACCACTATCTGAAAAGTTTAAAGTCTGGAGATCACACCTCCCCACTCTTCCATATGTTTATCTTTTATATAGTTGTTGTTATTATCAACTAAACCACAGTTGTTTTTTCCCTTCTGATAACACTCAAATGTTCAACTTTAACTGCCACCACATTTTCCATAAATATTCCCAGTTATCCTGACTTATTATGTGTCTCATTTTTGCATATTTTTTATTTGATGCCAATTATGTGTATCGCATTTCTCATATAAATACCCACACATATGTACAGGTGCCCTTCTGTTATGTCAGCTACTATAATGAGTTGAAGAGGTGATGTGGACTAGCAATGGCATTTTTAAACTGAACTTCAATGTTTTATTTCTTTACAAATCAACATGATGGGAAACCCAAAAACATGAAATTAACATACACAGCTGTCTTACTCAGGAGAGAACCTGAAACAGTTACATCACCAAAACCTGTGGCCACCAGCCGTGCAGACATTCAGCTTCAATAAAACATTAAAAAAAAAACAACAAAAAAAACTTCAGTAGTGAAAATGGTTAATATTTATTTATAAAAATACAAAATGTTACATTTAATATACATGATTATTGTTGCAGGCTGAAACCAAACGTCTCTAATTAGTCTCATCAAAGTGAGCTGCAAAAATTTTTGCTATTCTCTCCGTCTCTTTCTTCATGGATGACGGTGACATGTTGGGACGCTGCCGAGGGCCTCTGGGAGGTGGGGCGCTGTGAACCGATGAGTTCTGGTCCTGAAAACATAAAACATTAAAGTAAAAAAAAAAAAAACCCAAAAAACCCCACAAGTTCTGAACTGCAAGTACACAGTGTACCAAGACAGCTTAGTTGCGATACGAGGCTGAAGACAAACAAGTTAATTAATCTGAAATCTTTGTGGTTACATGACTCACAATTCATACACAACAAACCTTTGTTTGGTTAACCTTCATGTTGTGAGACTGTCAGCTACATGTATCAGCAACAAATGGCATGCCTGAACAGGTTCTTTGAAAGGTCTCGTCATCATGCAGGGAGGAGAGGTGGTGCCAACAGTCACACCACCTCTCCAAAGAAGTTCTAACTCTCAACTTCTGTTTTATTGTGCTCTTCAAAAAGTTGTAAAATTAATAAACAGGAGTGACAGTCATCTCCATTGATTCTTTTTTTTTTTTTTGCATGTGACAGCATCTTATTGTATTGTACTGCCGTATTATATTATATTGTACATAAGACTTTTATTTTATTTTTATCTTTATATTGTTTTAGTGTACACTGAGGGCCATGGGACCGTTTCAATTTCAAATTCCTGTGTATGGAATGTACATATGGGTTTTGACTATAAAGCTGCATTTGATTTATAATTTTTGTTTGTTTTAAATTGCATTAAAATGATCAATTACATTAGAAGAGAGATCCATCAGTGGTTGTAGAATTCATACTTTTTACTTAATCACATCCAAAGTTTGCAAAAATACAAAAATGTGTTGTTGGTTTAAAAAACAACAACAAAAAAAACCCCAACATTTAAATCCTGGGCAAACACTGTAAATGAGATTACATAAGAATGGAAGTCAACCTGTTAGTGCTGCAGAACTGAGTGTTAAATTACACCGAATGTCAGTCTGGCGTCACATACGTCACACATCATGTGAAAGATTATTCATAACACTGTGTTTACAGGAAGGTTGGGCAAGTATATTTGCAAAACCATTAAATTATGCAAACATGAATAGATACATCAAAGGTAAAGGTTAATCTCTAACACCAATGGTCAAAGGAGTTTGCAAAGAAAAGGGTCTGGACTTCTTTAAGTTGCTTGAAGACATTTCACCTCTCATCCGAGAAGCTTCTTCAGTTCTAAGGTCAAATGGCCGAGAGTCCCAGATTTAAACCCAGTGGGAGTATCCCCCCAAAGAGGGACAAAGGACCCCCTGGTGATCCTCTAATCACATGAGCCAAGGTGTGAAAGCGGGTGTGGGACCTAATCAGCCAAGGTTTCGGGTGAGCTCATTGTGAAACCTGGCCCCACCTTGTCATGTGAATTCCTGAGGTCAGATGGCCCAGGATGTGAGTGGGCGTTAAGGCGTCTGGGGAGGGAACTCAAAACTGGATTATAGATGGCAGACACGTCTTCAAGCAACTTAACGAAGTCCAGACGCTTTTCTTTGCAAACTCCTTTGACTACGATGACCTGGATGACTGAGAACCTTCACAGACACTCTAACACCAATGTAAAAGTAACAGGAGTGGAGAGAGTGAACATATAAGCAGGCGTGATGGCCAAAAGCACTGCCCGTGGACAAACACTCACCGGGTTGCTGGACACCTGGGAGAACGTGGGTGCTAAACGTATAGCTCTCATCGATGCCTCCAGTTGGTGGGAGGGGAGGAAGAAGTTTAGAACCTCTGCAGGAACAGAGCTTAATGGATAAAGTTAAAGAAAACATGTTCTCAGTGTGTTTTATGAGGCAGTTACAACTGAAGAGGAGGGGAACTGTGTTTAAACAGTCCCCAAAAACATGAAAGTAAATATTCAGAAAAACAAAAACAAAACAATATCTGTTTGACCTCCACAGGAAAACTATATTAAGAGTTAAGATTCTTATAGTGAACTAAAACTAAAATAACAATAAATTAAATTAACAATTTAAAAAAATTGTTAACTAAAACAAAGATAAAAATTTAAATGATCTCATGAATTTGGAAAATAAAACAACATAAAATACAAATACTGAATAGAGGAAAAATCCATAGTTTTAGTATTTGTTAGTTTGGTAACTTTCCCGATGAGACACTGATGGATGTGTTTACTGAGACTCTGGATGTCTATAAGACTGTGAGTTAACTGCTTTCAAAAAGGTGGGTTTTTATTCTTATACCCATACCGTTTTTCCTAAATCTTGCTTCTGACATACGCTCTCCAAACAATAAATAAAAAGCAAAACAAAACAAAATCAAATCAAATCTGTGACTCTAAAATGAAACAACTCTCATTTGTTGACATTTTAAAAGCATTTTGAAAGATGAATTCAAGTACATAATAGTAATTTTAAGGTATTTATTGGGAATGACTGACTTTTGTGGACATGTGAAAATGACTGCTAGGCCTATGAATATGTCCGAGTTAGCCAACATTCCAACTAACTACACAGACTGTGAGCAACCACATGGGATTTAGTGTGTGTGAGTGTATGTTCAGCCTGCTCAGCAGGAACGTTTTCGCACTTCCACCTGTCAGTCTCCTTCATCTCTAGATTGTTGAGATGAATGTTGAAATAAAACCCTAAAGACTCCACACAAGATATAGCATTTACACACCTAGAACAAGTTTTATAATGAATCACTAATTTGAACTGGCCCTGAAAAGCAAATACAAACAGTATAACCTAACGGGCACAAATGAATTATGAAACACGTTTAAGGATACCATTGGAGGTGTGGCTCGTCTGAGGAGGCGGAAACACTGTGGGTGTCTGTGGTGTGCCGTTTGGCTGGTGATGAATCTGTGTCATGTGACCTCTTGTTAGGGCTGTTTAGTTCTTGTTGTTGTCTTTCATCTCCAGCATGTTGCAACGTTTCATCACCTCTCTCCAGGTCTGAGGCATCTCCTGTGGAACCATTTAAGCTGCAGTGGTCTTCACTTTCCTCTTCCCTGTGCTTCCCGCTGGGGTGACCTGATTCCATATCTACCAACAGTTTCTTTTTGCCCTCATCTTCACTCAGGTCCAGGTGCTCTGGTCCCTCCAGGCTCTCCAGAGAGGCCAATTCAGGATCTGACAAGATGCTGGTCCAGGGACTGGTTTTGTCTGTTAATGAGGTCACCTCATTTAAAGGCCTCAGCTTCACTACAACCTCCTCATAATCCTCATCTGTCTGCTCATCCACATCATTGTCCTCTTCCTCTCTGCAACCTGTTTCTTCTTCATCACTCTCAGTCATATTAGCCTTGCCACTTCGTCTGTCCTTTTCTTCCTCAGGCTCAGAGTCTGTGAGGTCCTCAGACACTTCTGCTGGTGCAAATGGCAGAGGAGACGTGACTTCTGGGGAACAATGTGAAACTCTGTGAGGACTGGGCGATCTGTCAGTGATGGCTTGCGTATTGCTGTCTCCAACAGGTGACACTGTTGAGCTACTCTGTGGGTTTGAAGGAATTGTTTCCAGGCGGTGTCGTTGTAGACCTGTGTAAAGAGACAGACAAAGTTTGAAGGGTTTGAGAAATGCACATGCATGCAACATGTGTCTAAACCCGGAGCTGAATCTTTTTAGTTTTGTGTGGCTCACACAGAAGAAGTTATTAACATAAATGTAATTTGGATATAAAATAAATATAATGGGATATGAGAAGAACTGTACAATGAGCTCATTTAAATAACAAGCAGCAGAAGACTCAGACTGTGGAGACTACAGCACCATGGGTCGTCCTCCGGACCATCAAAATATACATTTCTTTTATTGTTTAAAATGTAAGGTAAACATTCAGTACCTCTCTGAGCAGAGACTTAAATGAAACCCTGCAGTCCCTGGGAAAAGTTAATGTGGTGCAAAAGTAGCTTATGAGTAACTAAGTAAATGGTAAATGGGGTGGTTCTTATATAGCGCTTTTCTACTCTGAGCACTCAAAGCGCTTTACACAACTCGTTCATTCACCCAATCACACAAGCACTTTTCTAAGTTTTTTAGTTCTGTCTAACTAACATTCATAAACACATTCACACTCCGATGGATGCATTGGAGAGCAACCTGGGGTTAGTATCTTGCAAAAGGATATTTGGCATGCAGACTGGAGCAGACTAGGATCAAACCACCAACCTTCTGGTTAGGAGGTGACCTGCTCTACCAACTCTGCCAACTATGCATAAAAAAGCAAAACAAGAGAAATGAATAAAAAGCAGATTTAAAAAGATTTGTTTTTAACTGGCTTTTAAAAAGAATCCACCAATCTTAAGTCCAAAGCAAGAGAGTTCCAGAGTCTGTGGGCCACTAAACAAAAGGATCTGTCTCCTTTTGTTTTCAGCTTAGTATTGGGCACCATCAGCAGGCCCTGGTCACAGAACCTCAGGGGCCTGCCATAGACATATGTTAGTAGAAGCCCTCCGGTATAACCTGGTGCCTGTCTGTGAAAAGCTCTCCAAGTTTGCCAAAGAACCAAGAGGTCCAAGTGTCTCCTTTATCCCAGACATGCATTTATCTAATTATTTCATTTTTCTCTTGATTTACCTGAAGAGAACTGCCTGCCATCCACTGTTTAACAGTGTCTAGGCACTTAAATAAACTGCGAAGTTTAGACATTTCATTTGGGCGAAACAGGGTGTAGAACCAATTATCATCTGCAGAGCAGAGATAAGAGCTCGGCCTCAAAATGTCATGTGATACTCTCAGAAGATCCATTTCAGTTGAATGAAATCTACGAAAACCTGACTGAAAGTGGTCAAGAATGCTGTGCTGATCCAGAGCAGCAGTTAACTATTTGACCACAACTTCCTCTAGGATCTTAGCAGTAAATGGATGAACTCACCACTGATGATGTTGTGGACTTCTCCGACTAACTGGTTTGACTTTAGTAGAAGCTGAGATGAGCTGTACTCCGAGTCCCTCCGTTTCTCACGTTTATTGTGACTTTCCTGCTCTGGCATAGGTGGGAATGTGGGAGTTGAAAGTTTGCGGCTGAAATATTTCTGAATGTTGTCGAGCTCACTCAGTTTTTTCCTGTAAGAAAAGAAACAAAGCTCAGGCTCTGCATCAGTCATATAAATGGTTAAACAACGCAGTGTTTATAAACTGGTACCTGAGTGCTGAGAACAGGATCGAGCTGGAAGGATTGATGTCACCTGCACTGCTGCTGTGAAAGGACTGAGACGCTGTTTGCTCCTGCAGACTTTGATGGTACAGGCGTACATTGTCCATGTGCTCAGAATGACGGTCACTCTCACTGGACCTGCAGCAGTCATTACAATAACAGATGAATACAGTTGCAGACTTTATATTGTAGCATGTGGGAATGAATAAAATTGTGCAAATGAAGGACCGGTTCTGCAAAGCACCAGTTCTGTGCCAATACCAGTGTTTAAAATAATCTGATAGCAGATGCTTGTGTTCTTTTGGTTTGTTGACTTTTTGTGACAGGAAAACGAATTAATCCCCATTGCACAAACACAGTATTATACACGGTACTTACGCCACACTCATTTATTTATATTTTGTTTCCAAAGGGGTCAGGCTTGTAATATTTTGAAGTGGTCTTGTGCAATAGTTCTCCAGGTTTTCTGAAGGTTTTTGGAGGACATTGGCTGCTTTAAACTCATTTTCAGAGAAATGGGGTTTTTTTTAAAATTTGTCCAGCCACTTAACACTGACCTATTAATTGTTTTCTTCTTTTTGCTGCTATTTTTAAGGGTTATCAAAATGGATCATCTGCCTCTGCTATTCTTAATGCCAAATTACACAAGAAGCGGAATAAAAAAATCTAAATTTGAAGTTTCTGGTTTTCAAATGATTGTCAATAAGTAGAGAGGCGGTCAGGTAATAGCTACATCTGCAGCGGTGGAGGCTCTGTCATGGTTTGGACTCAGTGGTGTTGGGGATCTTGACAAAACTAATGCAAAAGCACCCTAAACTGTGTCACCAATGTTAAAACTGTTTTTTTGCCTACATGCTTAATTGTTTGTTTCCAGGTTTATACGTTTCAACAAATTGCTGCACATATTTCTGATTTTCATAGCAAAATACAAAGAAATGAGGGGAGGCTTAAGGCTTACTTACTTACTGTAGATATACAAAAACCTGCCCTAACGTTTTTCAGTCCTCAATGTGTCTAAACTAAGTGATACACATTTATGAGACTGGATCTCAGGAATAAGGACCACAAAAATGATGAAACACAGCTGATGAACATCTTCCATTGCCTTACTGGCTGCAAATATTCTAACAGATGATCGGCACAACCATGGTGTGAATAAAAACCTCTCAGAGAACAGCCTGTCCGTGTGGTCGGGTGATGAGATCTTCTGCTCAGGGAACCTGCTGATGTGAGAGGGAAAGCTGCTGTATGTGGCTGTAGTCTGGTAGCTGAGAGGAAAGGCCTGGAACAAACCCTGCCAGACAAACACCATCTGGTTTGTTTCAAATTTTGAGAAAGCCATCAAGTATAAAAAA
The DNA here is from genome assembly GCF_001858045.2 of Oreochromis niloticus. NCBI lineage: Eukaryota > Metazoa > Chordata > Actinopteri > Cichliformes > Cichlidae > Oreochromis > Oreochromis niloticus. The sequence goes on from NC_031979.2 coordinate 28,375,263, forward strand.
AATCTGTTCAAGCAGTCTGAGTTCTCTCACCAATGAGTTTTTGGCAGCTTCTTCACTCACAGATAGTCTCTGCCAGCGTAAATCTTGGACCCCCTTCAGTGGAGTGATGGACACTTTAAGCTGGCCGTGACACTGGCCACCAAAGTCTGTGATGTTGTACCAACCGCACACTGATGGGAAGCCACAGACTAAAGGGGACAGGTCTACAGAGGCAAATCCAATCACCCTGTCCAGCTCTATGGAAGCAAAATGAACCATGAATAAATTAATCCATCAAAGACATTAAAGCAACACAAATAACGGGGTGAAACAGCTCCTTTACCTCCTTTATGCCAGACTTTAAAAACAAGGGATTGTTGTGGATTAACCAGGAGCTGCTTTGATAGCCTGGAAATTTGAAACAAACACATTAGCCTGATGTTTGATCAGTAGGTTATTTAAGTTGAGGTCTGTGAAGTTATTCAACCTGCACTCGTGCTGATGGTCCCACACGGGGGAGTCGGTGTTAGCTATCACAGCCGTGGACACTGGTTCAGCAGAGTCAGCAGTGGCGTATGAAACGCAGCAACATGGCATCCCTTCACTGCGTTCTGCGAGAGGACAGCCTGATGGAAAAGACAAACATGTTGTTGTTAGTGAACTGTGCATTTTTTTTTTAGACAAAAAAGGCACAAGACATCAGGTCACACCTTTCAGGTTCAGGTGCATGGCCCGATCCACTGTGACTGTCACAGGGAAAGATTCATCTGTACTCTGTTCAGTGTGCTGCACAGATGAGATGTCTGGAGTGGCTCTGGAAGATTTATACTTGTGTTTGCTCTGTGCTGATGATTTTCTGAGTGTAGATGGAGAAGGGACTTGATCTCTTTCTTCCATGTCCTCTGATAACAGTTCTTCCTGACTGTCAGAGTCCACCTGAGTCTCAGCTCCTGCAGGTATTTCTCCTGGATCTGAACCGCCTGTCAGGGTGATGTGTACCCTGAGAGCTGCTCCTTCTAGATCTGCTGCTGAGCGCCTGAACAGAGGGTACACTCCTGTGAAAATACAAAACTTATTACACTCTGAAATATAGAGACGATTTTACTAAAGCAATGCTGAGTAGTTTATCATACCACTTAGTGTCAGCTTCTGCTTGGAAGTCTTTGCAAGCGAGGACAGATCAACGAATGCTGAGCCCACCAGTCGGTCTGTGTCACTGGGCCTTCTGGTTTTATTTTTCTTAAAGGCAACCCACACCTGCACCTCCAGCTTCTCCTCCCGTAGATACCACATTAAAGGCTGCGTACGTCTCAGTTCAACAGTCCTACTTCCTTCAAAACTCACTGTGGCCTGGTCTTCCTCTGCGCCTTCATCAGCAGATGGGTGTTTTAGGTGAGAACAGAAGGCATCTCTGTCATAGAACTTGTACCTGATGTAGCAGTAGGTGGAGCGCTGCAGCTCACTGTAGCCAGGTAGCAGCAAACAGTGGAGGGGTAGCCACACTCTAGGCATGGTAAAGGTCAGAGAGAGTTTTTTCATGCTCTCTTCAAACAGTTCTTCTTCATCCTGCATCATGGAACTGTCAGTCAGGGTATTTTCCCAGCCTAAACCCTGAGCAGCTTTAATGACCCTTTCTCTATCAGAGTGGTGAGCAAAGCTGATGGAAACCTCGAGGCCTCCGACCAAGATGTGCTGGTGCTGAGAAGAACTTGTTTCCCGACTTACATAAACTCCAAACCAGCCAGAAATCCCTACATGTGGAAAAAGAAACACTCTGACAAAAGTCTTCACAAAAAAAACTGCTTTAACTATTTTAAGCCCAACATACCTGTTCTTTTGTTGATGAGCTCAGACAGAGGTATTTTCACAGTCCCCAACATTAAATCTTTAGGTTTGGAAATGTTCACACCTACAAAAGAAAAAAAAAAGGAAAAAATAAATATTAGAAACAAATACTGCAAATAACATTTTTACACAATAATGTTTCAAAAATTTCAAATACATGTTTTTTTAAAAAAAAAACTTGACATTATGCTGCCAAAAAGCAAAGGTATCCTTCAATGTCCTGGATCAGCTCTTTTACAGACTTTTCCAACGCATTAATGTTTATCTCACTGTTAAATGGTGTATAACGAAAAGTCTTTATAAACTAGGGCTAATATTCATGACGATTTTTAATATCTAGATCAGTCAGTTATTACACAGGTGTATACGATATAATATTTTTTAAAAAAGGCTACGCCAATTTCTATAAGGCTGCATCGATGGGTAAAGAAAAGATAAATGAAAAGTAAAATAAATGATTAATGGTCTCAAGTTAAACATAATCAGAAAACTGTAACATAATATACTTTAGGCAAGTTAAGTGTAAGAGTGACTTAATTACACAAAGAGTGCACTGAGCTCACTTAAACTTTTACGATTGTCTCGGTTCCAGACAGTGAAGACAGCAGAAGCCTGTTCCAGCTGCTCAGCAAGGCTGAAGGTTTCTCCACCACTGGTCTGAGCAAGCAGATCACAGGACACCTCCATGTGGTGGTCGAACTCAGGGCAAAAAGTCCTGGCTGCTGTGCGGGTGCACCTCCTTTCACTCTCGGGCAAGAAAGAAAGCTGGACTGTGATGAAAGTGTTCAAACCAACGCCGACGAAGTAGCTGAACCTTTCATCTTGTTCTGATAATATCCTGAAATAGCAGAGACAGTATTTCTAAGTACTAATTTGGGAATTATGATTTCAATACACATAAAGAAGAAATGAGCGAATACTTTTATTTTGATCAGATGAAATTTGCCACCAATCTCAGGATGAACAAAAATAAAACAGCAGAGTCTCAACAACTGTAGATTTGGTGCACATCATCAGCTCTTAATCCTACATCCTAACCCAAATGTTTTTATCAGAGCGAGCAGGTGTCCAGAAAATCTGTTCTAATTAATGAGCTTTATCATAGATGGATGAAATAAAAAAACATCAAATTTTCTGGAGGTCAGTGTTAGTGATGTACCTTGCGGCAGCCTTCAGACCACATGCTCTGTGCACTTGAACCATGAGTGTCACAACCCGAGAGGCAGCTCCTCTTCCAGTGTGTCCTTCAGGTCTCACAGGCCTGTGCTTGTATCGAATGCAAACATCTAACAGTCCTACAAAAACAAAAGCAATAACAGTCAGATATTGCCTGTATCTATATATTCCTATTAGCATTCGTGCATGATTATGTGTGTATACCTGAGGGCTGAGGTTGGTGTACTGTGGGACTCTCTGTCCTGGGAATCAGGGGCAGAGAGAACATCTGAGCCTCGTCAGGATGTTGTCTCTGCATGGTGACCATGGCACACAGCTTGGACAGCGGAAGCATTCCTCTGGCCACGAGCTGATCTCTCACATTTGGATAGTAATATCTACAGAGAGACATTATATTGATCACAAAAAGAAAAAAAGTTGAGCCAGTTGCAATCAAGACTGATTACTTTCACATAAATGGTGATTTAAGTTAGTGGATCTCAAAATTCTGTCTGGCATGCCCCCACTACACCTGGTTGTCTGTACACATACCTGCAGCTTGAGAATCACTTCACTAAAGACACTAAAGAGTAATGCTGCAGACCTGTATATCATTATGCACAACTGAGCGTTTAGGAATAAAGTATTTTCCTTAACAGGATACAGTGTGAAACTCACTGATTAAAAACTTACAAAATGCACTAGATTTATGTAATGAAACAAAACTTACAAAAGCTGCCAAGGAAATAAAGTTTTCTGTGCTCCTTGTACCTAATGAAACTTTAAGTAAAGTTTAAAACATATTTTTACAGAGTGCACCTTCAGCTCAAACAGGAAGCCAAGACATTACCATTCCTGGGGTAAAAATACTAGGCTTATAATCAGCATTTTAACTGTGGTACATATCATTTCATTATTTTATTTCAAGTTTAAATATGATGACAAAATAGCATCCACAAACCTGCACCACACTTCAAACTGGATGCCTCCACCGCTGCTGAGACCATGACTTGAGAGAGAGCTGAGAAGCAGCCTCTGGACAGGAGTTCCTTCAGGAGCCAGGAGCACATGAGTCTCTGTGTGACCAAACACCGGGTCAGGAACACAGAGCGTCGTGGTGGTTCGAAATGGTTTCAGGTTCACAGCTGTTGGGATGTGATTAAGCTTGGAATGATTAAGAGGGAATAGAAACATATTATGATGAAGATTTGAAATGATTAGGTGGCCTTACTGCTCTCTATGAGGTTTTGGTCCATGTCTGCAGCAGAGTTGCCCTCCTGACAGGGGAAGCTGTACTGGATGTAGCAGTCTGCCTCGCCCCACACTGTGGACTGCAGAGGAGTCATCCCACTGACCCTCTCCACCCTTACCACAAAAACATGCTCTCTCATAGATTCTACATGTGCTGCAGTCACCTGAGGGAGCAGGGCAGTTAATATTTGTTTGTGTTCATACCAACACATTAGAGAAAGAAAGGGAACAAACAAGTTGTGTTGAAGCTTGGTGATAATGTTTTCATTAATATTTATTCTACCAAATCACATTCATGAGTTGTGAGGTTTTAAGAATCTAAATAAATTAAAAAAACAGCATTGCAGCGAGTTTCCATAAAAACTCAATACTGACAAATGTAAATTATGCAGATTTATTTATTTTTAAATTTTGGTCTATATTGTGTGCCAGCACATATTTAAAGTGGAATTTTCTCTACACTTTCTATTAAAAAAAAAACTGCCAGCACTAACCTATTTGACAAGTATTATGCAGCCAATGGTAACACCAACCTTTGTTTGTGAATGTGGATGGTGATCAAGCAGATGAACTGGTCTCACAAGATGAGGCAACGAGTCATATTCTTCATCTCTCGTGCGCTGGAGGGAAACTATCTGCTCTGATCGGCCCATAGCCAAAACAACCCTGAGGTTTCCTTTACAGCTCCCTGAGAACACATCAATGACAGGCATGTAGCAGTCCACCCCTAAAACGGGGTACTGCGCCTGCAGGAGGAGGCGAGTGATCTTTGGATCCCTGAAGGGGGCAGACATATTTTAGTAAACTTGTTAGTATGTACTATACTTTGTCATATATTTTAGGAATTCACTTAGTGAGTATAATGTAGGGGCACTGCCTTTTACAATACATTCTTGGTGTATGTAAACCGGAGATACTAAAAGTTTTCCCTGCTCTTCCCTCTCAGATATTATTATTGTGATTCCAATTTATAGGACTGTCAGCTAAATAATAATTACAACTGTTAATCAGTGGATAATGTTCTCAAAACACTGGTACTTAAACACTCAAAAAAACTGGACAAAATATCAAAATATAATTCCCAGGCACAAACAGTGTAGGATTTACATTTAACTAATTTCTTCAGTCAAAACTCAGAGATACTTCTTGCAAACAAATAAATGGCCAACTGACCAGCTAGCAACTGTAATATTTCATAATTATCCTGTATTACTGTTTACCTATCATACCTGAATGACATGTAGAACTGATGAAGAGGTAATTTAACTAGGCCAAGGAGTCGATCCTGCCCTGAGCTTCTAGTCTTCTGCCACACTTCTATGACCATCATATTATTCTTCATCCTCTCCAGCAGCTTAGCTGTTAAGGCCACAGGTGTCACCTAAAACAGAGAAATGTAAAGAGTGTATTTAGATCAAGCTGCAGTCACTGAGAAATCATCAGTGATCCCCACAACTCAAAATGCCAGACTAAAAAAAGCATTAAATGTTCATAGCCTGGAACATAAAACAGTTTTGAAGATTAATAATAATAATAATAATAATAATACTAATAATAATGACAATAACAACAACAACAATTATTATCAATTATTATTATTAGTAGTATTATCATTATTATTATTATTATTATTCATTAATCTAGATTTATTTGACACTAATTCGGAAGTGTCTGTTTGTTGCATCCATGTAGTTTAAATTGATGCAAATTCGAAATCTGGTAACTTATGGAATAAACAAATAAACAAAAAGCCTGCCAGGTAAAACAGACTAATGTATGCTTTGATTTTTATGTCAGATGCCTTTACTGAAGGAACCCCAAGAGGATTTGTTTCTCCTCCTAGTCTCAAACTCAGGACTTTTCCCATGATAGATAAACAGGTAAACAGCTACTCTGTGAAGCCACAGCCTAATTTCTAATACCAGTTTATGCTAATTTATTCTTATGTTAATTTTACTACTAGTTTCTAGTAGGATAGCACAGTATCAGGGACATGAATAAATATTTTAAAAAAAATGTGACAATATGTAAAGCTTTTAAAACACTCAAAAATAAAAAAACTCTTAATGACCCACATATTCCTTTATTACAAAAAACAGCTCTGTGCAAACTGTTTGTAGATCCAGAAAAAAGACTTAAGAGAAAAAGTAAGTTTGTTTTGTCTTTTGTTTTGTGGATTCAGTTTGCAAAACCATTATAGTAATTTCCCTTCATAAATAAGATCATTCCAATGACTCAATGACGTACAAAGCCAGGCAGCAAACTTTAAATGTGGTGAGAATAATGGACCTGCAACACTTACCTGAACAAAGTTAAACGTTGGGTTTGCCTGACCCCAGCTGACAACGGATCTTGCCGGCTCATCACACCAAAACAGTTTACAGTTCAAATAAACATTCGGCGCCTGCAGAGGCCCACAGTTAAAGTTCTTCCCATCTGGTACCATGAGTAAGGCATGCAGCAGGACCTCAGGTTCCTCCTCCACCTGCTGCCACGATTTAGGAGAAGTTTGATATCCGGAAATAGGAGCAGGTTCCCTGGAGAGTCTCTGAGGTGTCCAAACATTCAGCCTGGCTTCTTCTAAACAGCTAGCCGGTAACTCCTCTCTGCCATTGGTAGCATGCTGGGTTCTGAGGCTTGTCTGTCTCTCTGGACTTTGTGACGGTGACATGTCTCTCCAAGTCACCTTGCTTTTATTTTTTTCAGAGGAGAAACCTTTACTGTGTGCTCCAAGTTCTAGTGAAACCTGCAAAACATATCAACATTACTTCTGTGACAGTTACTTTCAAACATTACTTCCTGAGTAAAAGAAGCAAGCCAATGAAAATATATTACCTTGAGAGGTCCAATCTCCCATGTTTCACTGTTCCCTTCTCGCTGAACAGGCAACATGACAGACTGACTCAGCTGCTTGCTCTGCAGCAGACTGCGCAGTGGATGAATTGCCTTACCAATAGCAACAGGCTGCAACACAGGATATAGTGATTTAATACATAGTATACCCGAGCATTTAAAAGAAAACAGCAATGATCTTTTTTGATATTTAATGGAATCACAGCCATGTGTTTGTAGAACATGTTAGAAATATAATAACAGACTCTTCAATATTTTAATCACACTTGTGGTATTGTCTGAAAATGTGTAGGTCAAAAATATTTTAACTTCAAAACAACCAATTAATTAAAAATAATCATAATTTAAAGCCTTTGTCAAGAAAAACAGTAGCAAACAAAATCAAATTACTAATAGTCAGTTGGGAGGTACTTACTTTCCTTTGGTCACTCTTTCGTGAGTAAATCTTGAAAATCAGATCAGTTCTCCACCACTGTTCAACTGTGGCTGTACTGAAGTTGACAGGAAACACAGAGAGATGATGGAAGTTCACCACTAAAAAAAACATAGTGTTTGTCAGTCACAAACCTGAAGCAGCACAAGCAGTACTTTTCACTTGGGTCGACTTCATTAAAGCAGATTCTCACTGGTCATACCTCTTCCTGTGACTTTACTGGAAACAACTCTGGTCACTTCCCCATCTCGACTCGCCTTACTGCGATCGTGTCGATTTGAAGTCACTGGGATCGAATACTCAACAAAATATGTACTAAAAGAAAAAAAATGACAATAGTTTTGTCCCTAAAAATTCATATTTTTTATAACAAAGTCAGTGATTTGCATTTTTATTATGATTATTGTGATTATCATTATCATTATTATTATTATTACTGTTATTATGATCAACAAGATTTTAAATGTTTTCCTAACCATTTCCTGGCAATTAATGGCCGAGGTGGTTTTCCTTTATTTGAGGTTTTTCTGGGTGTTGTGGGTGAGCTGCCAGCTGGTACAGTCAGAGACTCAATCGTCACTCTTGCCAGCCGCACTGAACTCAGCAAAGTCAGCTGCTCTGCACTCAGGAGAAAATGGATATTCCCACCATCTCCTGACCGCTGATCCTCTGAATTTTCCCTGGACACAGAAAAGCATGGTTCCCAACCATCTTTAAAAGGTATAAGAAATTGTATGTAACTTCATCTTGCATTAAAGCCAAAAATTTCACACCTCAAGAACAAACTGAGCCTCTGAAAGAAGCTCTAGCTCTGGCTTAAAAAGAATACGTAAAGGCCCTCACCCTTCACTAATCTTGGGTGCAGACTCAGTCAGCTTTTTTGGCTGATCTTTACTTGAGGACACGATCCCTTGGCGCTCCTCCTCAGTGTCACCTAATGTGGTATCTGTGATCTGAAAGGATGACTAAACTCAGTTATACTAGAAAATCAGTTAAACTGGCAAAGCTTACTTTACCAAAAAAAACAAAAACAAAAAAAAACATATCAAAGACAACTACTTACAGGAGTTTTGTAGAACAAATTTTCCAGCAAGCTCTGATCATACTGTGGATCATTGAGCTCGCTATCACTACAGACACTGCTATGACCAGACAAAGAATCAGGGCAGGAGCCTTGTCCATCCCAGAGAGGAAAAGCAGAAGTAGAGCTTTAAAGAAAAGAGAAAAAAAACAGGCAAAGCTTTAAGTAAAAATACAACATCCTACATCTGCATCTGGATATAAATTCAAACATGGATACCTGCCAAGTACCAGATCCACAGCTCTGTTGTCTATGTCAGTAGGTCCGTCCAAGCCACTGTCTGAGATTACAGTAACATCATCAGAGTGATTCAGAGTTAAATCAGTGTGAAGGATATTTTCAAGAAACATCCCAGAAGGAGAAGACAAGGGCCTGCAAGTAAAAGAGGAAAATCTTACAGAAAGTGAATTGGTAAGAGAAAGGAAGCACTATTTTTTTTTAAAAAATCAACACTAACTTTGGCAGAGGCTGGATGTTATCCTTTGGTAGAGGCAGTGGAGTATCTTTCAGAGCTGCAGCACTATCCGCGTCAGATTTTAAAGCTGATATCACCATTGCATTTCTGAGTTTGTTTCCACGGTCGAGAATAACTGAAATGAAAGAAATAAAATTTCAAAATATAGATATGTGTTTCTGCAAACTGATAATGCATGGATGCTTAAACAAACCTGAAATGACATCATTAGTTGGTTGATTTAAAGGATTCACAGCTGTTTGACTGTTCTGAGATCTGTTTGTTGTTGGCATCTGATTTTCAAGCGTCTCTTCTTCATCTCTCTGTGTGTTTTGGAAATATAAGTGGTCCTTCCCTCTGAAAATATTATAGCAACGAATAAAATAAGATCACTGTCCTCAGATTTAAAAATGGCACTGCGTATGCCAAGATACGAGATGCTGTGCAGCTGTTTGAATTCAACTCTAAACCTTGGTGTGTTTCCACCACTGCTCTCGGCTGATTCTTTCCCACTGTCGGCTGAAAGCAACCTGTGCTGTGAGAGCACGGTCATTGGGGTGACTTGTTGTCGCTCGGTGCTGAGGTCTGTGTGGGGACCAGAGCCGCTGCTGTCATAAGCTTCTGTCAGTGGCTCCAAACTAAGAGCTACCTGATAAGGGGTGTAAAAAAAAGCTTAGATGTGGACTGTCCTCAATGTCACAAAGTGAGTGAGCAAAGCCAAATTTCAATACAGCCAATAATACTCAGATCCAAATAAGCACTTGGCAAGTAAATATGATTTTAAGTCTACACTCACCTGTAGCTCTCCCAGCTTTTCAGATGTTGGAGATACAAGAGTGTAAAATCCACTGATTGACTGTGACAGTGACAGGCGGGAGATGCCAGCGACCTGAGCCCGTGCAACTGGCAGATGATCTGGTTTGGTTAGGACTTCCAGCACCAAAGAGCCCATATCTGTTGATGAACAGCATAATGCAGATGAAAAGGAAATCGAAGCAGCATAGCAAAATCAAGAGCATCAACCTCTTTCAACTACCTGTAAGGTAAGAGGTGAACTGTTTTGGGCCACAGCGGATGGGGAAGCGAGCTGTGGTCTTGATAGTTTTCTGTGCCAGCTGTGATCCATCTCTGGGAAAGAAATGTGTACCGTTGGATGACTCTCCCCACCAGCGCAGCCTGATGAACGTTGCAGATGGTGGCTTGTGAACTGTCCATAAAACTCGGCCTATGGTCACCTTCAGGAAGCATCTGAGCTGGCCCTCGACCAGAGGTGGGAGACTAGTGGATGGGGACACATCACTGGGGACTGCAAGAGTTAAAGTGGAAACACAAAGAAAGTAATAAAAAGAATGGGCTGTTCAGTTTTCCTATATTTTCTTTTATTGCCTTTAAATTGAAAAACACTGGACAAATATAACAGATTGGATATGACAAATTATATCAAGCCTTCGTCTAGAAAGAAAAACATGTACTGAAAGATTTTACTTAATGTTTTTCTTTAAACGACTGAAAAATATTAGGTTAAAGAGGGAAAATTTTACTGTCAAAGGTACTTTAACCCAAGCTAAAAATCACACTAACAATACTGTTCTAACTTCAGCGCGACATAACTGGTTATATGGGGCTTTCAGTTAGGTCGTATGTTACGACATAGATCCGCAGAGATTTAAATGAGGCATAAATAAATCTATAGCAAAAAACACCAATGCTTATGCGTTTAATGGATATTTTATAAGTTCTTTTATATCGCCCATTAGATTGAGATCTAGTGACTGTGAAGGCTAGTTGCGTACAATGAACTCTTTGCCATGTTCAAGAAACCAAGATTAGACAATTTGAGCTTTGTGACATTATACCCATCAAAAGATGGACACAATGTGTTCAGTAAAGGGATGAACATGGCCAGCAAAATTACAAAGGAAGGCTGTGTTTTGTTTTTTAAACAGTTATCAGTTAATACATACTAAGGGGTTCAAAGTGTGCCAAGAAAATATCCCCACAGCCTTACACCAGCAGCAACAGCCTAAACAGGTGTACCTAACATAGTGGCCGGTGAGCGTTCTCAAGGTCTGATTACTTACTTAATCTTACAACAACTTGCAAGGTATTAGCAAGTATTTTGGTATCACTTGTGAATACAGTCTTCTTTATGCATAAACACCACAAAAACGAAAAAGGAAGAAAACAGAAACCGATTGAAGGCGCCCGTTTTAAAGAGAGATTGTATACTTTGCCTTTAGCTTTAGCATATTTTGACAAAACCACAAACAAAGGCTGCATAAAGTTGACTGTTAGAGCTACACGTAAACAAACAAAAGAGATTTGTGAAGACCGGCGAAACAAACCGAAAGACAGTGCATACAAAACAGACGGTACATAGGGAAATGTAACTAATAAGTAAGTAAACATTTGAGGCTAATCTGAGGCTGACAGCTGTCGGTAACAGTACAGTAGCTAACGGCTAGCTAAACTGAGTTTACCTTTCTTTTTGCTGCCTGCAGTTCTGGCGGACCTCTGCTTTCTGCTCTTCATCCCTCAGCTCAGTAAACATGGACTGTAACTAACAGCCAGGCCAAAGCACAGTCAGAGACGTTAGCGGACATGTTATCGCTCTGCAGCTAACTAATAATCCGTTAAACGCAGCTGAGTGAGCGGCACACACACACCCACAGACACTCATAATACAAACAGCAGCGCGGAAAACTGTTCCCGAGCAACGAACTACCCCGCTTCCGCTGCCGCTGCTTTTCACAGAGGCATTCTGGGAAAGTGAGTTAACTTTTGCTGCGATGTTTTTTTTGTTGTTGTTTTTTTTGAGAGCTGTTGAATGGATTCATTCATAATAAAAATGTGGAAAACCATACGACTACACAATTACTGAGCAGCATGATAACCGCCATGAAGTAGGATTTATTACATTTGTATTTATTGCATTTACATTGTGTTGTACTAATACAGTAACTAACAGTGTACAATGTCTATCTTAATTATGAGGTTTTTAAACCATAATATTTAAATAATTGCTGGAATGGAAGCAGGAATACAGCGATTAATTGGGAGGGGCAAATAAACATTCTGTTTTAAGACTTTTCTCTGCCATTTGCTTTTTAGCCACAGTGGACACTTTTACTTTTTGCAGCTCAACCATTATAAAATTTGTGAAATATGTATCACAATTTATGAGACACATGCATATGATAGCTTTATTTGCAATAATTTTATTCAGAAGTGTATTTTATTGGCACAAAGGTGTTTTTTCTTGTACCCAGTGTCCAACAGACCTTTAAAACAAGCATAAGTGCAGCTTCAACAATGCATCCAAAACTGTTCAACTGTGTAACAGCAAATAAACAACAGATTAAAAAAAACAACCAAACAATATATATTACTGTGAAACATTACAAGAACACCTCCGAGCTGTCTACCAGTAGAGGGAAGCCCTGGTCTTTGAGTCAAAGCTGTTCACTAATACAAGTCTGTATCTGAGTTTAAAAAGACTTGTTTTTACCTATGGTTTACTTTTTATGTTGCTGCTTATCTGTATTTTCCATCAGTTGTGCAAACTCACTGACTTTAAAAAGTATTCGTTTAGTTCTCAAAACTTAGAAAGACCCATAAAGCTCGGAAGAATTTGTTTTATGAGGCACAGAATCACTGTGTGCTCTTGACAATGTGCCGAGGAAGACCTACGCATGACCTGATATTATGACCTCTGGTTATGTGAGCTTCAAATAGTTTGGACTTTCCGCTTGCAGAGCAGCAAGTCCATCTGCAGCTATATTTGCTGTGAAAACAGTGAGAACCAGTGATAATGTATGAGTACAGTGAGAGTGCAGATTAAAACTCCTTCAGTTCTAAAAGAAACAGTAAATTTTAAAACAGACAGAAAGAAATGATTACTTTAAACCATTCTGATTAATGAGATGTTTCTGATTTGACCAAATAAAAATAATCTTTTTATTAATTAAAAAAAATAGATGATTTTTATAGGTAATAAAATGAAGCTAAATACCTAACCCAGCTTGTAACTACAGTGTTTTTTTAATATAGTAGTATTTAGTTATTCTTTAAATGAAATACATTTGTGTTCTAAGATCTTTTTGCTTTGAGCATTTCCTGTGAATTACACATGACAAGCAAAGCGTTATTAGAGCTTCAGAGCAGTAGAGCCTGTCTATCCATCATCTCCCTGGGAAAATAATCCTGCTCTTTACTGTGCATGCAGGAATGTGAAAAAGGCTGGTTGATATACTTGGAGGCACTGTCTGTGTACACTGTGGTGAGCAAAGGTATTATTCAGAGATCCTTGCCACTCAAGCAGCAGGGCATCTCCAACATACATCCAATCCTGCTTTTCCTACCTCATATAGTGAATTTCAGCACTGTTTTATGATGGGTTATGACCTACTTAGACACTCATATCTGAATAGTATGCAGTCAGGATTGGCCATGTTTACACAAGTTCCAACATTAATGAAGAGCAGAATCTGAACCTCTACTCTCTACTCTTGCTGGTTCATTTGTTCCATGAGACATTCAGTTAAATCAAACCAAATTCAAAGAGTATCCCACAGACAGCAATGACCACATCATTCAGCCAGCTGGGAATGCGCAGGCACATTCACAATTTCTAGTTCCTTTGACTCATTGGCACCAGTCTGAACCTCGAGCCTGAGCTCTGACAACATTAATCTCTGGCGACTCAGATTTTAACCTCTTGAAACCTGATTCTTTCTGAGACACTGAGTATCTCTGTTGACTTGGTATTTATTATTAATTTACTATTTATATTTCAAAATAAAGTTTTGACAATCATATATTGATTTGTAAAAGCAGATCCCTGAGTGGGCCCAGCGTAGGAACGGGGCTGTATAAGATGTCTGTATTAAAGCTGGCAGGAGGTAAACAGCCTTGCACAGTGTACTAAAGCCAGCACAGTGTGCAAAGGCAAAGGCCTCTATCCATCTGCAGGAACTGGCCAGAAAGAGCATTTCGCCTTTGGGGGCTGGCTGCCAGATGCCGCACTCCTCCTCTGCCTCCTCCTCCTCCTCCATGTCCACTGCAGCAGTGTCCGCTGTACACTCCAGGATCCCTGGGGCTTTAGGGCTCCAATCACAGATGCAAGCTGCCCCGGCTCTCGCTGCCCTTGCTTGTGCATCAACTTTCCTGCTGCCTCCTTCTTTCTCCCTGCAAATGTGCCTCACAATTGCAAAGGCTTGTACTCCAAAGGGGCCCAGCAATGGCTCCACCCCTTCACTCTTGAGGATTCAGACTGCAGCGATGTTGGAACTCTTGACCATACTCATGGATCCATTTGTTTGCCACTGGAACACAAAGATAGACACAAATCAAGTGAAATTATCTTCTACAGAAAAAAACACAGTATCAGTTTTTTTTATGTATTAATTTTTTTTTTTGCTGTTGAATATTTTCAACTTTTGAGTCATTGCACTTGGAAAGTGTAGCCTGGAGGTTAATATCTGACGATATATATGGCTGCTAAAAACAACACCTTCACTAAATACTTCTGCAGCTGTTTTTCAATGATTAATATCTTTCTGTTAGCTTAACTGAGTCCTGAACACACGTGTGACGGTCTGGTTCCAAGCATCAGCAGATGTTTAGATTCCAAATGTCTGAACTGCTCTCGGCCACTTCTCTAAATGCCTAATGCGGTACAGATGTGCACCAGTATATCAGGAGAGCTGAATGCTGGATAAGTGATGGTGACTGATTTGCTAGTTTCCATATTTACGCTACTTTTTCACAGCCCTGTCACATCATAATGAGTCTGAGTCTTACCCCATTTGTCTCCAATAAGTACGGGGCAGCCAGCATGGAGTGTGTCATCGTCTCCTTCACCATTTCTGTGCAGGTTCCACCAGAAGATAGCAGCTTTCTGTGATATGAAAAACGAAAAACAAATCATTTTGAGTATCCTAAAAAAAAGAAGTGTGGTTTAAACTATGGTCAGTAACTATCAGCTATACTCATTAATAAGTTTTATAGTCTTCTTAATTTTTTGGTCTATATAGTATTATCAAGTAAACAAGTTTTAAAAGTGTGTTAAGTATCCCTTTTTTGCTAAAAAAAAAAAAAAAAAAGCACACTGGATTCTGCTGTTGTGAGAGGCACTTTGCTGTCATCGTCCACTTGTCCCCTTAAACAGGAAGTCTGTAAGTCAATACAGTCTGAGTGATGGGAGAGCCACTTGCAGGAGGACAATATTACATCCTAGAGGTCAGTAAATGGTTTATTGTGTCTAAAAATGCTTTAAATCGTGCTTGGCATTCACAGTAACCACAGCAAACCAAATTTAAAACCTGTGGTAGATTTGGACTACCATGTTAGACCATGTCTCCCCATGGCCATAATTAAAACACCAAAGGGGGAAATTTCTTTTTCAAAGAGCATTATTCAAAGACTTCCAGACAGTTGAAGAATCAATGCCAAGGTGTTGGCATCGGAATCTTGGCATTGAATATGCTGGCATTGTGGCCTAGTATTTTACTTTTTATGGTGGTGTTTCTTTTAATTTGTCACCAGTGTGTATAAGACTTCTATTTCTTACTTTGTTTTTGTTTTTTTTGGGTCATTTTATCTTTTTCTGAAGTTTGGGCAGGAAATGAGTTCTAATAAAAAAAAAAGGTGAAAGGTTAAGCCCCCAGGAATGGCCTGTTAAACTTTCCACTGCAGCTCATTTATCAACCAGAAAAACTAAAAACTCCACTGACTTTGCAAAGTAAAGTAGTGAATTCATCTCAAGGCTATTGTTTCTGTGATCTGACATTTAGTATTTTGACACCAAACGTATTTAAATGTGTAAAAAGGAAAAAATATGAAATGAAAATAACAGATACTAAGAAATTTGCAGTGTATTTACCTCCACGACAGGAACACTGAAGTTGGCGTAGATGAACGCTGTGGACCCACCTGCCTCCACGGGGCTGAGCTGTGGAAAAGGACATTCCTTCAGAGCTGTGTCTTGTGTTTACGTGCTCATGTTATGAAAAGCTGCTCTGTCTGCTGCAGTGTTTGAAAACTCATTCTTTTTTAATCACCACCCAGTTTTACTCTTATTGTAAGGACAAAAGCACTCAGCAGATGGACAAATGGGTTACATGAACACAAATAAAGGTTTAAATAAATGTGTTCTCCCACCAAACATTTCCTGAAGCCACTGCATCAGGAGAGATAAGAAGGCGACTGTGAGAGTTTGTTTCAAGTTTGTTGCGTGGCAGAATATCCCCAAAGTGTAAATGTAGTTACTGTTGTCAGTTTCTCAGGATTGCTCTCCAAGTTGGCCAGGTTCTCCAAATGTGTTTATTTTTAATTTAGACTTTTGGACAGCTGAAAAAGAACTGCCAAAGAACTTTTAGCTACGGGGTCAAATAGGGTCAATAAATGGTTCGACTTTACTCACATATATCATAAACGTGGCCACCCGATTCCCAGTTTTCAGCTTGAACACGGGGCTTGAAGGTGACTGTTTTCACAGAAATGCAAACAGACATTTTAAAGGCAACTAAAATATCCATAAATAAGTGCCAATCAACCAACACAACAAACTTACAGTAGCATGGTCAAAATGAGGTTCATAATGGCCACCAATCCCATAATTCACCACTTGGAGGTACTCGCCGTATGGATGCTTCACATTCAGACCTGTGAGCAGTGAGATCCTCTGGTCCAACTTCCCAACAATAGACTGTGCTGAGCCCTTCAGCCATGCACTAGCAGTAAAAGATATTGATTAATAAAATAATACTGTGACTGAAAAGAAATACCAGCTGCATGTAGCAGTAAACCTGCAGCAGATGTTTTTATTGCTATGGCAGTAGTAGAGTAACAAGAAGTGTTGTTTGTACCTCTTACTGATTCGATAGTCTGCTGTTGCTTGTTTCTCTCCAGCTGCCACTACAGACCTTCTCAGCTTGTTAGCAAAGACAGAAAAAAGCATCTTAATTTTGTGAATGTTACAGCAGCCAAACTTTAATGCATCTAAGGATGGGTTTCCATTAATCCTTCCGTTTTTTTAGGGCTTCGGAGGAAAGTGAAGCACAACCTGAGAAAAAAGCACTGCAAATATATTTTTGTAAACCACAGAGCTCCTCCGGTTTTCATGATTGTTTTCCAATTTTCCAACAGGTATATACAAACATTTCCATGCTGAGAAACAGTAATGAAATATTCAACTCAATATATATACTTCATACAATTAATCACCAAGAAAACCTATAAAACTGTTTGTTAACAGACTTGTATTCTGGGATCTAGCAACAGCAAACTGGAAACCATGCTCCAATCCCACTCTCTGCTCCAAACTAAGACCATACCAGGGGCCTGTTTTCAATCAGTCCACAAGCTGACATAATGATGAAATAAGTACAGGGGTTTCCATCTGAGCAAGAGATGGAAAACCCACTGAACAATGCCAAAACCTCACAGAAACTATAGGGGCAGCAAATGTGTTATCCCACCAAATATTTCCTTAAGTCACTGCATCAGAAGACTGAAGAGCTCTCAAGACGATCCACTGCAGTAAAGTTTCACTTTACTCAATGGAAATAAAGACTTAGCTATCGTGGACTGAACATTTATCGGCCTCAGCTCTGTTGGTTTATTTGGACAGTTTGAGGAATTCAGCCAAGTTTTCGTAGTAATGTATTCCTCTTTTCCTTAAGCTTTGCTAAACGTTTGGAAGCACGCCAACTCTTCCGCTATATGATCCCTCCAGAATCTTCCCAGTAGGAAGAGTCTGGCTTAGACCCCAGCAGTCAGAGGCCTTTTGTAACACACCTACACACGGTCTAGATTCAAGGCTCGTCTTTGAAAAGTTAAAGAATGATCAGCAAAAAGCACTAAAATTAATAGTACTCATTATAACCTACATGTCTATTCACGGCATTTTATATACATCTATATTAAAATATTAGATTCCCTCTACACATGCATTAATTAGGTGTACCAAATTTGAAAAACTAAATGTATTAACTGTTTATAACAATCCAGCATTTGATGTTTTTCACCATCAAGAAACATCACTTAAAAGTTTACTCTGAATCTTTATCTGTTATAAATAAAAGCTCCAAAGGCAAAAAAGATGTGTTTCGTTAAAGAAAAAACTCGTCAAATGATAATGTTTGTTAGTGACACACAAACATACACATATATATTGATTTAGTCTATTAGAACATCTATTACATGCTTCAGTTTGGCAGTCCCACACTTTAATGTGACTTTGCAAAGGAAAAAAGTGTTCATTTAGTGCCTTTGTTGATTTGCCTTCTTGTTGCTAAGAAAACATTTTTCAGATTCACATTTTGTGAGTCCCATGTGGGAAAACCCCTCCCTTTGTTGACAAAATTCTCCAAAACATGGGATTACAAAACCATTCAACAATCTGACGGAATCAACTAACAACACATGACGTTAAGACACTGATTATTTTTTTAATTCTGAAAAATTGAAGAGGCATGGGTTTTTTGACCACATGCGATGAGCACTCACTCCTGGGTGGGCGAGGCTCTTGATGTCTTCAGCCTCCGTGTCAGTGACAAAGTCATGGTAGAGGACCACATACGGCTGCAGGCTCACCAACTCCCGTCTTGCAGGCATCAGCATCAGTGCAGGATTGTTGTTGGTGAAGTAGTCACAGAAGAGTTGGGGATTTGTAAAATGCCTGCGCTGTAAGAAGCAACGACCATATGAAGTCTATTAACAAGATCAAAACATGGATATCCATCTACAGTTACTCATATAATGGATCTTGCCACCACATAAAAGCTTAAAAACAAAGATGACATTTAGAGTTTTTGTGGTGCTTTTTAAAGCCAAGAAAACATTTTACAAACCTAAAAATGTAGAAATTAAATGAAGTTCTTGGGGTATGTTAGGGGCGAGGGTTTATAGCTTCAGATCGGCACTTTGGTCCAGACTTAAATTTGTAAACTTATTTGATGGATTTATGTGTTTTTTGGTCAGAAATTAAGTATCCTCAGAGGATAAAATCAAATCGAATCACTGAGATTTTCCTTTATTAGTACTGGTGGTGTGTTTTTTTTGTCAGCAGTATCTTGTCAATTTCCATTTTTGTAATTTTCATTTGATGTGAAGTTTGTGCTTGTGCTTTTATCTTGAAAGGTGCCATATAAATAAATACTGATGCAAAAATTTAAACTGTAGTCCATGTAAAAATGAAAAAAAAAAAACCTCTTAAATAAAGTGCATCCTGAAACACTGAACATCTAGTGACATAAAACCCTGTAACTCAATGCTACATTAATGTATATGCATTTGAAAAGTTTGATGTGTTCCTGTCCTGATCTGCTCCTCATAACTGTAATACCTGAGAGCCTTGAGTCCGGCAGAGTCTCTCATAAGTGTCCCTGGTCCTTAAATAACTGGAGGATGGTCTCCTCAACCCAGTGCCTCTGGGTGGACCAGCAGCAACCAGGAGCTTCTCATATTTCTTAACATTCTGCAAAACTCTTCCATTCATTGGATCTGAGAAAGAAAATGTGTAAACAATCTGAGAGAGGTATGACACAGTTCACTGAGAAAAGGGGTTTTAA
This sequence comes from Oreochromis niloticus, assembly GCF_001858045.2. Classification (NCBI taxonomy): domain Eukaryota; kingdom Metazoa; phylum Chordata; class Actinopteri; order Cichliformes; family Cichlidae; genus Oreochromis; species Oreochromis niloticus. Next base: position 28,394,888 of record NC_031979.2, read on the forward strand.
GAGACTTACTGTGATGCAGTAACTCCTGAGACAGACTCAGAGCGTAGGAGACGTTTCCTGTCTGAGACAATAAAAGGAATTTAGAGAAATCTAAATCATCAATCATGCAAATTTCCTCAGTCTGTCTGTTCACTTACTTTAAAGTGAGAAAAGGCAAGGTGATCCAAAGCATCCTCCAAAGTGCCTTCATTCTCAGGGCTCCACTCCTCTCCTGCTCCCCTGAAAAGGTGCACAGACTCCTCCAGCCACTGCACTGAGTGATAATAGTCTTCTTCTTCATAGGCCACCTGGGTACAATAACACAAAAAAAACCAAGTACTTCACAATTTAAACAGAGTCTGTCTAGAACTGAACAGCTGAATATTGCATGCATGTTGGTCGGAATTTGTGAGGTTTTGTGGTTGCGGGGATGATTTCATATAATGATCACACTAACAACTGTAAGACCAGCCTGAGTCAGAGTCAGCAGCCAGAGTCAGACTGTTTCTCCGATCATGATAGTCAGCTGACATATGTTTGTGGTTGGCTGAGCCATTTTAGCTACTTCGGCTTCACTTGAATTCATTTCTTTTGGGTTTACTGGTTTAGGATCTTGTTTCATTTTTTTGCATATCACCTCTGTCCTTTTTCTTAGGGTTTACTCTTTTGTGTGTCCTGTGATGCCTTGTGCCTCCTCAGTCCTTCTATATGTGCTTCTTGTTAATTTCTTTCCTTTGTTCTTGTTCCACACCTTTATGACTATTTTTGCTTTTCTTGACTCTCCCTCACCTTCACCCTATTGTCGGCCCATCTGTTCACCCACCTGTGTTTATTCCTTGTGCTCTCCCACTTTCAGTTTTTGTTTAGTCCACCCTTTTATCCTGCGTGTATCATGTAGCAGCTTATGTTCTACAGCTGCCATCAAGGCCCAGTTTCAGAAACCTTTCGCAGCACACTGACACGTAGAATCTCTGATAAACACACCTAACTGAAATAAATGAATTCCTTCTTTGTGCTTTCAAAAATTGACTTTGTCTTTTGAATTTGTCTTTCCCTTAGGTCCCATGATTTTAGAAAAGCTCTGCAAAATCTGATAAAGTACTACAAAGTGGTGTCAGCTGAAAGATTTGAATGGGAAAAAAATCTAGGTTGCAGAGTTAATAAAGTAAACCTAACAGACCTCTGCAGCCTGATTCTCATCAGTGCCTGAAGCAAGTAGATAAAAAAAATAATCTGGACATTTCTGTAACCAAATATGGGCAGTAGATTTGCATTACATGTAGGCCTATGTAGGCATTTCTTCCACAGAGTGTGTCCCTGCATCACATTTTCATGTATGCTATGGAAATATAAAACTAGACTACAGCATTTTTAGATTTTGAAAGTCACAAACACTAAAGGTCTCCTTTACTTGGGTTCAAAGCAGTTTAGCAGTTGACCTGACTTGACGAAGTAGGTGCTGACTAAAGGGCTGACATCACCCACACTGAAAGTGGGTGGTAAGAGTCTCCTCCCATCACAGATTACATCCACAACCACAGCTCCATGTGTGCTATTTAACCCCCACAAACACACACAGAAGCCCACCAACTAATCACACATGCTGAGTTAATCCACCACAGGTTTACACCCACATTTCACTCTTTAATTTAAGATCAGCTAGTCTTAACAGAAATAACCTAAAGAGCAATAAATGTGTAAAAATATTCAGCTGATGAGGTAATGAGCCTGAGGGAAGTGTCAGCTGGCAATTACCTTAAAGGGCCCTAAACCTCTCCCCACTAAAACTGAGACACTCAAACTTGTGTTAAAAAATGTTGCTGGTTTTCAAGATCAATTTAACAACTACACGAAAGCACATGCAGGTAGCTTTTTTATAGAGAAACCCCTAAAACTAAGCATCTCTGCCTCACATAATTTCAGCCCTGGTACAAGTGAAGACAAGCTTCTGCAGCATGACTTAATGTCTTTTCCATACAAGAGTATGTCTCTCCCACACAGTGCCCTACCCTTACACATCACCACTGCATGAAAACAGTGGAATTTATTGTGGGGAAAATCTGCTTTTTTTCCCCCTTCTATAGAATATTATATTCATCTGCGCATGAAAAGAATTCCCAGGCATGCAATGGAAAGAATCCCAGTTTTCTAGTCTAGGTTCCCACAACAGAACTATTAACAAGTCTGGGATAAAACTGCAGCCCTCTGGAATGGGATGTTAACCAGGGGGAAAGCTTTTCAGGGCACCAACTTCCAAATATGTTAATTTCCTTCAGTGAGTCCTCCTACCTTATGTTACTCTGAAAGCTGTTCCAGAAAGAAGACAGATGTGTCCTCGCACCACATTTCCTTTATTGTGCTTTTAAGAAATACAGAGTTGGCACAAATACTGAAGTACTCTACACTGTTTTCATTTTATGCTTCGTCACATTTTATTTGAACACATTAATTTCACAGCTATAATTTACTGTTTAAAAGAAAACAATAATCCTGCATTGTTAAAGATTAAAGCACGGTTCCCAACTTTTCTTTTTTGTGACCCTACAAAAAAGTTTCTAGTTCCCTTTCAGCTTTTTATATTTTTTATTTCATATCATTATCCATTTAAATGACGCTAGGGCTTAGAGCTTTTCAACGTTATAAGGAAATATAGCTGCTTCAAGTGACGGGTGGTGCAGCCAACACATACAGCTGAAGCTAACAGCTGCCTGTTTAGACGTCATCTCTACTAAATCAAGTCACTGAACCGCTTCTCTCGACTTTGTTTCTGGTATTGATTTTGGAGGATTTTACTGCAGTAATCGGACAAATAATGTGGCCTGCTCTGTGGTTAATTGTACTAACAGCCTGCCAAGAGGTTTGTGCACCACTTTTTTTGGTTTTCTCAGTGTTTGCACTAGCTGAAAGGTAAGTGCAATGCCTCTTTACAGTCCACAGATAATTTAACTTCAACTTCCTATGCACAGTTGTTCACTTCTGGCTCCAAAAAACCCAATATGGAGATGGTCAAAATGCCAGACTCAAAGCTTTAAACATCAGCCCGCCAACCTTTGAATGATGTCATTGTGGCTATATCCATCTTTTATGTAGGCTTAGGTTGTTATTAGATTCACTGATGAATGGTTTGCCTTTCAGGCAATTTGGTAAAGATTACTTTTTGATCTAAAGTGTAAAACTTAGACAAATGGACAAAATTGTAAATACGTATTTGTGTAGTAGTTAATGTGAGGAGCACATACAGTTGCCATGTATGTGCTCCTCACATTAAGCATGTGAGGAGCACATACATGGCATCAGCCATCACATGACCAACCCCTGGGCTGGGAGCCAAACGTAAAAAACTGCAGAGTAAAACAGTACCATTACTTTTGTTACTTACATTTTACGAATATTTCTGTTCTTTTACATGCAGGACTGTGTTTTTTCTAAAGTACATAACGTTTTCAGTACCTTCCCAACCAGAAAGCAGTCATCACCAGAGAGCTGGACAGATACTGCAGGCATGTAGACATCCACAGACTCGCCATTAGTGATTCTCTGGAAACGACCCCTTACAAGGCTGGAAACTTGCAGCGCATACACATCCTGCAGCCTCATTAGCCCCTTAGCAGCCCCTTGGAGGTCTTCCATATTGGGCAGATCGGCCTCTTCCTCCTCGTAACTGGACCTGAGGGCTGGACAGCAGAGGGGCAAAAAGGTGAATGGTGAGGGGTTTGGTGGTGACAGTAGAGTTGAGGGGGGTGGATGCTTAGATATCACCACCAGATGTGTCTTTGAAGACGGCAGTGGGGAAACCTTGTAGGTTCTCGAGGGCTTCATTGCTGTAGACGACATTCAGCCACTCTGAATGAAGACGTTTGATCAAAGTAAAAGCCACCAGAGGGTTGGCCATTGCGACCGCTGGGCCTTTGTAAAGTTCTGTGTGCAGGTCGGATACTTTGGCATAAAAACTGTGTGAAGATACAGAATTATTAAACAGGGTCTTCAGACTGGAAACAATAAAAACTCAATAATTAAACTGGCATTTGAGGACAATACATTATTTGCACCAGAAGAAAGGAACAAATGGAAAAGTGCATAAAGATAAGAATCCTGTCTATAAAGTATTAAATTTACATCTGCAAAAGTCCTCTATGGGGAAAGTATCCTTTAGAATATTAGACTGATTTAAAGAAACCTGTATCTCATATAAATACCATAAATACTGAGCTTATTCCAGCTCAAACACTGCAAAAATCCACCACAATCAAGCCAAAGTTTGAATTCTCATGATCAAAAGGTTCCTTTGCAAAATCTGAAGCAATTCTACAAAAAAAACTATTGAGTTATTTGTATAAATTAGCGGGAAGTTACTTGGTATGTTTTGTATCAGTGATCCTGCAACCAACATAGTGAAATAGAGCCACGAAAACCTTAAGTCTATTTTTTCTGCATTTTTTAATGTCATACTTATAAGGTTTATGCAGGTCATTATGTGATCATCTCACTATCAAACCTCACATCTGCAACGCTTGTTCTATTACTATTTACTATGTGTGTGTGCAGTGTCTCCCGGGTTATGATATAATCACCACCTCTGGAAAACAAACAAACCGAGGTAACAATATCTATGGGGGTTTCTTCTGTATTACTTCAAAATCAGAGTAAGTGTAATTTCTAAGATGCAAATCTTTTAAATCTTTTACAATCAAATCTGTTTCCAGTGTTTCACCATTACTCACCGTTTGATGTCTTCCAGTCTGTCCAACTCGTGGTCAATGTAAGTTCTCAGGTAATCGATCAGCTTCCGTTCAACACTGATCGCCTGCTTTACGTTCAGCAGCGATGTATACATTTCCCCTCCAACGACACTCAAGAGAAAGCAAACAAGCACACAAAACTTCATCTCCGTAACTGAACTGTTCGTTCTCTTCCTCGGCAGATTCACCAGCTCTAATTGCGCCTCTCAGTTTTCCTGAACAGCACCGCTGAGCTTCAGCATTTGGAGCAGGCTCTCAGCTGATCTGAGATCAGCCTTCGCCCTCTGTTCATCATATCATACATAGAGCCTGGATTGATTCAGAGCAATTAGTTTGCGCTCATGTACTCACCAAAATCATCAGATTTATGGGGTTGTCACGGATGCTGATGAAATGAGTTCAGTTTGTGCAAATTTAATTTTACTTTGAAGTCAACGTTCTAAAATGTGAAAATCAAAGAGAAATCATCTGTTCTTAAGAGTCCAAAAACCGAGTTTGGAATCACAGCGACATCTGCAGGACAAAGCTCTGCGCAACAACCAAGCTGCAGCAGCGAAGTGCCAAACCAAGGATCCCTAAAAGATGGATAGCGCCTTCCTGGTGGTGACATGTACTGCAGTTGGACGGTTCGAGGTGGCAATGTCGTGTTCCGGTCAAATTTGAGCAATTTAGAAATTTTATCTCTGAAAGATGTCCTTAATTCGATCCAACTGACCAATTCCAGGTCTTTTTCTACAAATAAGATGTCAACACACAAAATAAACTGCATTAATTTGTGTGTTTTGTTAAACATTTGTACACTCTTGGGTTTTCCCAACGACAACAGTTGTAAATATCTCGATTCAAATAGATATGTCAGATGGATATATGGACACACACAAGAATGCATGCATGCACACACATACACACACACACACACACACAGATATAAACACATGTGCACTGTGCACTCACACACATCTTGGTTTCCCTGGCAACCACTATGGGAAATTTTGCCCAGTAGATCATCTCTTCCACAGGTATAACACCTGTGTTGGAAGTTCTCACAGACAGTTGCATCGCTGTTTCAATAGCACTGAAATTTTCCTGTAACTTTGGTGTATAATGCTTTTTTGAGGCCTTGGTTACAGGTCACTGTGTAGCAGCAATTTGGCACGTTGATATACCTTAAGTGAGGCTATTTACTACATATTTGATCAGTACACTGGTAGGAGGAGAGAGGCCAGGAAACTGACAGAGAGGATGGATTAGATAAGGAAGTGTCAGAAGCGGAAGATGGCATGGAATATAATCTGTGCAATCTAGGCTAAAAAATGACTGATGAGAAGGAACTCAGTGATGAGGACAATGGCTATGTTGAGGCTGCTGTCACTCAAAGAAGGGGAAATTATCCCCACCTGAGAATCAAGTTTGACTTTCAGCTAAAAATGTCATCAGGATGATCACAGAACCAAAAAACTATGACATATCCTGGACTGATGACATCAAATACTGCTTTGAACTGTTCTTGACTGAGTCCAATAGTGTTAATTGTGATGAAAGTGGAGGGAAAACAGACTTACAAAGACAACTGAAAGGAGGTAACTCAGAAAGACGTCAAAGCATACATGACTCTTTTTATTTTGAGCGGTGTGTACCTTTCCAGAAATGAATCTACCAGCAGTGTACATACAGTATGGGATGCAAAGTCATTTCAGAAATTTTATTAACACAACAAATTGTGATAATATATTTATTGTTCTACTTTCTCTTAAAAAAAACAAACAAAAAAAACAGGTCACCAGCCTAAAGAGTTCATCCAAAAGGGAAAACACGATGGGTTTTAAATATTATAAGCAAATCTCACAGAGGATTTTAGAATTGATCCTGTGTCTACAACTATGCATATTTATTTATTTTATCCCTGTTGTCCTCTAAAATATTGTTTTTCCCCCATTTGTCTAAGGTGAGATTATTTTCCAAAAATACATATCAACCATGCTAAATTATTATTATTTTTTAAGTTTGACATTGCTGTAAAGGACCTGTTTAAATATTTAGCCTACAGTTAAAAATGAGTTAAACCAAACCAGAACAAACTCGCATGTATTTAACTCATTGTAAGGACTATTTTAGGCTTGTATAAAGATTTTCTTTTATTATTAATATGAGGAAATTTTCAGATTGTATTGAATTGTGATGGCATGTGCAGGAAAAGTAATAACCAGGATACAATGACTTATTGTAAAGTAAGGAAGGCTGTAACTGTGACATTAATGATGAAGAGATTCATCTGAAAAAAGGTGTTTTTCTCAGATTAAAAGTTTGTGGAATGACGTTGTTAAGACTAATCTACAACAAATTTGAGGGGTAACCGAGAAGAACATTTTTTATCTACTGTAATAGACTTTCAACAGCTCTATTCTGTGTTCAGTTTTATTAACATCACGTGATAATTATCCTCAAAGAAATGCAATAAACATCAAACAAAGTCTGATAAGAAACAATAATATTATATGCATTAAAATGTTCTGCATCCAGATACTGTTGCAAGGATTTCTTTATAATACTGACAACATAAGATTTTAAATATGTGCGCTTAGATTACTAAATGTCAAACTTATCAATAAATCCTTAGATTAAAAGGTCAAAGCATTATGGTTCACTAATTTCAGATCCAGAATATTTTTTCAGTTTTCACCAAGTACAGCTTTTTTAAACAGAGCGCAGTTTAAGATGATTTAATGATAATACTAACCAAAGTGTTAAAGCATGAAACTGAGATGATAAAGACATTTTATCACAATTTTATAGAATTTCCTTTCAGTATAAAGTGACATCTTTTATTAGTGCAGTTATTTTTTAAGTATTTTCTGAGATTTGGTCTATACTCCAACAACTATTGTAGGTTAGAGATCTAATGGAGCTGTCAAACATTTATCAGTGCGAATATCACACTTTTAGTCAAACATGCAATCTGACACAAAACATGACCTGTTATGACTTGTTAAGATTTTAGAAGTTTTAGACACCTTTTATTAGCCTTTTTAAGGAAAAGAAGTCAAATCAATATTCATGTGCTCAAATTATCACTGAAATGTTTTTTATTTACTGCAAATGTTTACCTGATATATACAGAGCCCCTTTCATGAGCCAGATTCTTTGTTCTGTGCAAAAGTATCTGAAGGTAATACAAGGCTTTAAAAAGTATAAATCAGACAAATAAACGGGATCTTTTGGATATATTTTTAAATATATTGCTGGTTTGTGTTTCCAGATTGAGCTTTAGAGGAGGAACAGTAATACAAAGAGTTTGTTTTCTCTCCAGTGTAACTTTTTCCACTTACTGTCATTTCATGAAGACTGATTATAGGTTATTAGTCTGTTCCACATGCAGTACAATAAGGAATCTGTTAATGGCCAGTGTGAATGGAAAAAAAAATTACAGCATAAAAAACTGCTCAGTGTTCATTTGGGGAACCGACAGACAGAGATGCAGATATTCTGCACAGGTTTTCTGCAGGAGTCTAAACTGGGTTTTTTTTCAAGAAGCAGACAAGCTGTCCTGCTGTTTGCTTCTGAAATGGGGCTTGACTGCATTTGAGCAGCAGAGGAATGTTTTCCCAATGTAGCCCCTCAGACTGTGATCTCTGAAGCCGTAGATGAGTGGGCTAAGAAAGCGTGGGATTAGGATAAAACAGAAAAAACAGAAATAGGTAATGTCTTCTACTTGCCATTTAGTGTACAGCAATATGAGAGTTTCAGTGATGGGGAGAGTGAAAGCCAACATGCAAAGAAGCAGCTGAAAGCCGTGCAGCAGCACAGTGTGCTTGGCTTTGTTCACAGATACTCTGTCCTGTCTCAGCTTCCTGGTTTCCAGCAGGATTCTCACATATGTGAAGAAGATGACAACAGCCACAACTGCAAAGAACATCACACTCACAGCAGTTCTGAATAATGCTTGGATTGGAGATGAGTTGATAACTAAATTTTTGCAGAGTACAGGTGTAAAGAGGACATCTACAGCAGGACGTTGCTTCCCGATGGAGTAGTCGATGATGAGGAACATGCAGCTTATAAGCCACAGACAAAGATTAATAATCCAGATACGGCCTGAGCGCCAGGCAGCCGGCCGCTGCAGGGGATAGAAGATGGCAACATAACGCTCCAGGGACATTGTGGCCAGGATTAAAGGTGTGTTCTGATAAGTAACAGTGGATATGAACAGCAGAGGAAAACAGTAGAAAACAGGAAATTTTACCTGACCCATTACAAGTAGGAAAAGCAGCACAGAGGACAGAAGCTGCAGGGTGTCATTGATCAACATGTGGGCAAACAGGATGTAACGTGGAGTGTTTAGGAACTGACTGTGAGATGCAAACACATGCAGCATGACAGCAATGCAGCAGAGGAAGGTGCTGAAGAAGGGGATAACTGCACATACTTTGATAATAACAGACAGACTTTTTTGGGAAGTTGCATTAAAAGGAAGTTCAGTCAGATTCTGCATTTTTGCTGCTTTAAGCTGCAGCACACCTGTTAAAAAAAGCACAACTTAAACTTCCATATACACAAGATAGAATAAAACATAATGCATAATATCATTTACATTTACAACAGAAATTAGCTGCCTCATGTTAATAAAATAATCAGTAAACTCAAATCACCCTGTAAAACAAACCATTTACCCATTAAAATGAGACAGTGCCTCGCTCACCTAATAAGAATGACTTTGTCTGTCAGAAGAGCTCAGATTTCTCTTCTCAGCACACAACATGTTTTCAATTAACAAAGTGTCAAAGATGGTCTTCCCCTTGTCTGATCTGTTTGGCCTCGGTTATCTTATGTTTGACTCAGTGCTGATTCCCCAGAGATAAATTAATTTCATGCTATCGTCATTAAGCATCATGGTTCTCATTAACTACAGATTACTGTGGGGGAAAATGATAAAGCACCTTTTATTACAGGATCCATGAAAGGAAGTTAAACAGACAAGTCAGTCTATATTGTAAGGCATCATGAGCAGCAGTTGATACTGTCAAATTAGACAAAATTTTATCCATTTTTATTTGTCTTCTTTCCTAAAATTGGCTTTAAGGTGATTCACTGCTCATTCTGACAGCAAAGATAATACAAATTCACAATTACTGGTGATAAAATATTAGCATACATTAAGAAAGTAAATGTTCTTTATTAAACAGTACAAAACACACATACCCTGAATAGAAACCATACTATATTTAGTGGAGTGGTAATTAAGCCAATGAGCATTCTTTTATTGAGCAGTAAAATACTATATAAAGTAAAAATGTGTTAAGTAAAAGCACAATAAATATAGACCTTTATCATAGATTGTATGAAAAAGATGGCTGTAGCCACCGTGATCCAGTCCAGTGGTTTTAGATATTGGGAAGTCTCAGCATTAGTTTTTTAGTGGCTACTCTATTAAGTCAGTGCTACACTATTTCCTTTAAATGTCCTCATGTCTGTGAAGGTTCTCAGTCATCCAGGTCATCGTAGTCAAAGGAGTTTGCAAAGAAAACTTAAAGAAGTCCAGACGCTTTTCTTTGCAAACTCCTTTGACTTTAAATGTCCTCCTGAAAAGACTGCAGGGTCAAAATAAATAATGTATATTGTGACCTTTAACAATAAAATATAAAATACATAAAATATTTAAATCTACACCCAAGCATAAAAAAATACCTAAATGATCATAAACCAGAACAGTAATTAACTTCCTAAGCTCAGTGATTTTCCATCCCACAGGCTTAAAAGTAGCCCAGTTTGCTGAACTTGGCTCCATGTTGCAAACCTCTTATGCAATAATGGTTTAGTTCATGTGTGCCAGACTATGAGCTGCCGAAAATGAAGGCCTTTTAAGCAGCTGTACTTTGAGGGCAGGAAGGCTTGAACACAGTAGAAAAGCCATAAATGCCCATTTTAATGCACGTTTTGGTGAATCACTCAATGTGTTGAGCCTCTCCCAACTAGATGGGGAGCTCTTGTATCACTTGTTGGCAATAAATGTCATAGTCTGGGCTCACACCTCCAGTCCTCGCTAGTTTGTCAGCTATTCTTTAGCAGTAAATCAGCCTCAATGCTTTGTTTGAACTTTGTAACATCCTGTGTTAACCTATTGTTCTCTTTGTCTTCAGTCTTCGGTATTTCTGGATCACTACCCACACTAACCCATTCCTGCCTCGGATTTCCTGGAGCAGGTCTGCTACCCGTTACTACTCACCTGCTGCCCGTTCCCACATAGCAGACAGGTTTGGCCCGGATCTGGTATCAAGCCGGCACTGCTGGTTGCCTTCTGGCATGATAAGACGTATGTCATCCAGATATGGGCCAGGCCTAGCATTAATGGCACTTTCTGTGTGATGGCATGCCATATCTGGCTCGATTGTGGTTTGGTTTATGTGGCCCAGGCCCATAGAAAACAGGTCTGGGCCAGATCTGGCATCAAGCTGGCACTTCTGACTGACTGGTGTCATGGCAGAGTGTATGTCAACCAGATGTGGCCCAGGTCTGGCAATGATGGCACTATTTATGTTCCTATTTTCCTATTTTAGATAGAAGACCCAAATGCCATGTTGCAATACTATACTGCTATGGTAGCCAACGTTTCAAATGCAGGTTTGACAGGTTTGTGAGTGTACACTTTATCAAAACCTAGTGAGGGTTTACTTATGTTTGCCACTGGGTGGCTGTAGCTCAGGAGGTAGAGCAGGTCACCTACTGATCAGAAGGTTAGTGGTTCGATCCTTGCCTCTTCCAGTCTGTATGTCAAGAGTGTGAATGTAGTTAGGAAGCACTCAGTTGAGAGATAGTGGGTGATGTGGCATGTTGTATAGAGCACTTTCAGTAACCCGAGGGAGTAGAAAAACTCTATGTAAGAAAGAGTCCACTCACTGTCTGAACAGAGTTTCGTCATGTTACTTTCGCCCTGTTATGTTCACATGTTGTCATTACATGGCTTGATTAAGGTACACATTAGGCTGACATCTGGGGCCAGAGCTGAAACTGGTCTGGGCCAGCAGTGTGTCTGCAACTGGCCTTGTGCTGGCCCATGTGTGGGCCAGGTCTGGGCCACCAAAGGGCCGTCATTCTTTGCAGTATGTGGGCCATGTGTAAGCACATTGTGTGGGCCAGATCCGGGCCATACCAATTTTGCTATGTGGGTTGCTGCTGCCAACCCATTGTTCATTGGAAATCTGAAAAGAATCAGAGAACTCACCTGCCTGCCCTCCTGGATCCTTCATACTTTATTCTCCAAGTAAGCTCTCACTCAACACTTCTCCCTGCAATATCCTCCATCTTTCTCAATGCCTGGTTATAACCCTCCTCTCCTTCTGTTACAGTTGCTACTGCACCTGCATGATTCCCTTTCACTGCCCTATTCTTATCCCAGACCTCTTTGTGTTCAATAAAGGTTTTAGTGTTTGGAAATCTTGGTCTATCGTGTCTGCTTTTGGGGTCCAACTCTCTCTCTTGGCAATGACATTACACTGACTTTGCTGAATGGATACCTTGCAAATGATCGTGGTTAACTGGGCCAGCTGTTTCTTGTATAAACTGCTTGTGAACTGCTGGGCGATGGCATTTGACCACATTTATATACAACTTAATCTTAAGAGTGATTGTGAAAGTCAGTGCGGAGACAGTTTGTGAGCTGCAGATGTTGGTGAGGCCTCCTTCATGGTGAGCCTGTCACTGTAGGGTTATTGAAAGGTTAATTTAAGGACAGTTTTTGTATAATTTCATATAATTTCTTTCTACACAGTTGCATCACAGTATTTTTAATTTCTCTGTTCATGGTTTTTCTTTTGGTTTATCCAGCTTTTAGGTTTAGTAAACCTGGTTAATGTTAATATGAAACAAATTTACCATATCATCATGCTTACTCTGAGCTAAGAGTAAAAGATGGGCCTTTAAGTGTTTCTTACTAACAATGTAATAAACCAGGACTCATTTTGCACCACATGCAGAGCAATTTTACCTTAAGTGGCCTGGCCCAGTAAAGCAATTCCCTCATAATACTGTCAATGTTATAGTTACAAGGATACTTTATATTGCCTTGATGCCTATTCAGTCATCCAGGTAAGGATTTCCCCCCTAAATTATCCTGTTTATCTGGATGTAGCTTTTTAAGTGGGAGAAATGTTTCGTCACTCATCCAAGTGACTTCTTCAGTCGCAGCTGACTGCAGGTTTCTCCAACCTTATAAACAGTACATATGCACAATGACTGAAATGAGCACCACTGACAAACAATGGGCTGTACGGTCAGTTTCTTCATCTTCTTGATATGCAGATTCGTCAGTTGCTATGAGTACCATATATATTACTCTGTTTCCTCTGCTTTTAAACCCCAAAACACACTGCCGCAAAAACTGGTCCACCTCAAGGATCTGGTCACTAATATGGTAATATAGCGTATGCTGTTACAGTAAGTGCCAGGGGGATTGCAGTGATTTATACATCAGGGAAACCAAACAACCTCTGGCTAAGAGGATGGCACAACACAGAAGAGCTAACTTGTCAGGCCAGGACTCTGCAGTCTATTCACACCTACCAGCCAGTGGACACTCTTTCAATGATGAGGAAGTACACATCCTGGACAGGATGGAACGCTGGTTTGAGCGGGGAGTCAAGGAGATCATTTACATGAAAAGGGAAAGACCATCTCTGAATTGAGGAGGGGCCCTAAGGGTACATCTTTTACCATCTTACAGTGTTGTGATTGCAGTCATTGAGTACCATTGAGTACCATTCACTCTCTGTGAATGGTACTCATGGCCATTGATCAATGGTGACTGATCAATTTGCATTTTAATGATCAATAAACTGACCTCACAGCCCATTATTAATCAGTGGTGCCAGTTTCAGCCATTATGCAGATGTTCTGTTGGGGAAACCTGCAGTCAGCTGAGACTGAAAAAGTCACTTGGATGAGTGATGAAATGTTTCGCTCACTGAAAATGTTAAGGCCAGATGAACATAATCAACTTTTTGGGAAGACTTTTGGGAAAATTCTTAAGGTCTTTCGGTTTCAAGATCGGCCTCTTCCTCCTCGTAACTGGACCTGAGGACTGGACAGCAGAGGGGCAAAAAGGTGAATGGTGAGGGGTTTAGTGGTGACAGCAGAGATGAGGGGACGTGGATGCTTAAATATCACCACCAGATGTGTCTTTGAAGACGGCAGTGGGGCAACCTTGTACCTTCTCGAGGGCTTCATTGCTGTAGACGACATTCAGCCACTCTGAATGAAGACGTTTGATCAAAGTAAAAGCCACCAGAGGGTTGGGCATTGCGACCGCTGGGCCTTTGTAAAGTTCTGTGTGCAGGTCGGATACTTTGGCATAAAAACTGTGTGAAGATACAGAATTGTTAAACAGGGTCTTCAGACCAAAAATAATAAAATCTCAATAATTAAACTGGCATTTTTATGCACGAAACACTATTTTCACCAGAAGAAAGGAACAAGAGGAAAAAGATAAGAATCCTGTCTATAAAGTATTAAATTTACATCTGCAAAAGTCCTCTATGGGGAAAGTATCATTTAGAATATTAGACTGATTCAAGGAAACCTGTATCTCATATAAATACCATAAATATTGAGCTTATTTCAGCTCAAACACTTGCAAAAATCCACCACAATCAAGCCAATGTTTGAATTCTCATGACCAAAAGATTCCCTCACAAAATTAGAAACACTTCCACAGAAGAACTATTGAGTTATTTGTATAAATTAGCGGGAAGTGACTTAGTATGTTTTGTATCAGTGATCCTGCATCCCACATAGTGAAATAGAGCCACGAAAACCTTAAGTCTATTTTTTCTGCTTTTTTTTAATGATATCATACATATAAGGTTTATACAAGCCATAATGGGATCATATCATAATTAAATCTCACATCTGCAACGCTTGTTCTATTACTACTTACTATGTGTGTGTGCTGTGTCTCCTGGGCTATGATATAATCAGCAGCTTTGGATAAAACTCGAACCAAACCGAGATATCAATACCTGCGCGCTTTTCTTTTAATGCTGCAATACCTCAAAAATCAGTGTAAATCGGATATTTTCTAAGATCCAAATCTTTTCAATCTTTTACAATCAAGTCTGTTTACAGTGTTTCACCATTACTCACCGTTTGATGTCCTCCAGTGGTCAAAGTAAATTCTCAAGTAATCGATCAGCTTCCGTTCAACACTGATCGCCTGCTTTATGTTCAGCAGCGATGTATACATTTCCCCTCCAACGACACTCAGGAGGCCCGAGAGAAAGCAAACAAGCACACAAAACTTCATCTCCGAAAGTGAGCTGTTCGTTC
The DNA here is from genome assembly GCF_001858045.2 of Oreochromis niloticus. Taxonomy (NCBI): domain Eukaryota; kingdom Metazoa; phylum Chordata; class Actinopteri; order Cichliformes; family Cichlidae; genus Oreochromis; species Oreochromis niloticus. The sequence continues at coordinate 28,409,920 of NC_031979.2, forward strand.
TCTTCCTCGGCAGATTCACCGCCTCTCAGTTTTCCTGAACAGCACCGCTGAGCTTCAGCATTTGGAGCAGGCTCTCGGCTGATCTGAGATCAGCCTTCGCCCTCTGTTCATCATATACAGACAGCCTGAATTGATTCAGAACAATTAGTTTGCGCTCATGTGCTCACCAATATCATCAGATTTATGGGGTTGTCAAGGATGCTGTTTCTAATTAAATGAGTTCAGTCTGAGCAAATACTGCGATGTAACATATTTGCAATATTTTGTTTACTTTTACTGTGAAGTCAGTATTTTAAAAACTGAAAATAAAAGAGAAATCATCTGCTCTTAAAAACAGTTTAAAAACCGCGTTTGGAATCACAGCGACATATGCAGGACAATGCTCTGCGCAATATCCAAGCTGCAGCAGCGATGAGCCACAGCAAGGATCCCCAAAAGATGGATAGCCCCTTCCTGGTGGTGAAAGGTACTGCAGTTGGACGGTTCGAGTTCATCAATTTTGCAATAAATGACATGAAAATCTAGATTTTAAAAGATAACAACTGTTCGCAGGTCACCTGCCTATAGAAATGTAAGCTGGATCATCAAAAAGGGAAAAAACATGATGGTTTTAAGCCTTCCAAGCAATCTGCTTATGAAAGATTTTACAACTGTTCCTGTCGGACATTGCAGTAAAGCATCTGTTTAAATATTTAGCCTACATTTGAAAATGAGTTAAACTACATAAAGCAAAACTCAGAGAACTGTAATTTTGTCTGAAGATTTTCTGTTATTACTATTATGATGTTATTTTCAGAATTTCATTGAAATGTAATGGCATGTTCAGGAAAAGTAACAACCAGGATGCAATGATTTATTGACATTAAACTAAATTAGGATTTCTCAGATTAAAAATTAGTGGCATGTTAACACAAACTGGTTATGTTCAGGATATAAGCAGCATTTTTACATCGTTTTATGTATTATTTTGTGACTAACCTAAAGTAAATGTGAGGGGTAACTGCTGTAGACTTTCAGCAGCTGTATTCTGTTTTCAGTTTGATTAACATCACCTAATATTTACTCCCAAAGAAACCCAATAAACATGAACAAAGTCTGACAAGGAACAATATTCCTCATTCAAAAGTTCTGCATCCAGATACTCCTGCAAGTATTTCTTTTTAATACTGACACCATAAGATTTTAAATATCTGCTATAAAGTCCGGCTAACTCACAGAGAGCCAAAAAGCATTTAGAGTTACCTTGAATGCAACTCAGTCCCTGTTAATCATAAATCCTCACTGAAAGAATGAGAGGATGTGTCCCTTCAAACGTCATTAAAGTTACCTTAAATTCACTCCCACCGTTGAGTAATCTTGTCTGATGGTGCTGGCACAGATTTTTAGTCTCTTCTGGTTTATGTTTAACAGCATCAGATCTCTAAAACATCTGGCGTCAGGATTGTTTTCACAGAGAGTCCGAGAGATTTAGCCAGTTCATTTTTAATCCTTAAATTACCAATGTCAAAATTATCAATAAAACCTTAGATTAAAAGGTCAAAGCACTATGGTTCACTAATTTCAGATCAAGAACATTTTCCCCAGTGCTGACCAAGTAAAACTTTTTAAACCAGAGTGCAGTTTAGGATGATTTTGTGATAATTCTAACCAAAGTGTTAAAGTGTGAAACTAAGATGATAAAGACATTTTATCACAATTTTATAGAATTTATTTCCAGTATAAAGTGACATCTTTTAATAGTGCACTTATTTTTTTTTAACAAATTGACAAAATTAAATGAAGAATAAAAAAGCATTTTCTGAGATTCGCTCTATACTCCAACAACTATTGTAGGTTAGAGATCTAATGGAGCATTTATCAGTGCAGATATCACACTTTTAGTCAAACATGAAATCTGACACAAAAACATGACCAACATGAGGAGTGTCATATTAAGATTTTAGACACCTTTTATTAGCCTTTTTAAGGAAAAGAAGTCAAATCAATATTCATGCGCTCAAATTACCACTGAAATGTTTTTTATTTACTGTAAATATTTACCTGATAATTACAGAGCCCCTTTCATGAGCCAGGTCCTTATTCTGTGCAAAAATATCTGAAGGCAATATGAGGCTTTAGAAACATATTAATCAGACAAATAAAGTGGATATCTTACTTTAGCGGTTTTTTTCCCCATATATATTGCCTGTTTGTGTTTCCAGATTTGTTTTACATGCAGTACAACAAGGAATCTGTTAATGGCCAGTGTGAATGGAAAAAATAATTACAGCATAAGAAACTGCTCAGTGTTCGTTTGGGCAAACGACAGACAGAGATGCAGATATTCTGCACAGGTTTTCTGCAGGAGTCTAAACTGTTTTGTTTTTCAAGAAGCAGACAAGCTGTCCTGCTGTTTGCTTCTGAAATGGGGCTTGACTGCGTTTGAGCAGCAGAGGAATGTTTTCCCAATGTATCTCCTCAGACTGTGATCTCTGAAGCCGTAGATGAGTGGGCTAAGAAAGCGTGGGATTAGGATAAAACAGAAATAATTGAAAAAGGCAATGTCTTCTGCTGGCCAGTTAGTGTACAACAATGTCAGACTTTCAGTGATGGGGAGAGTGAAAGCCAACATGCAAAGAAGCAGCTGAAAGCCGTGCAGCAGCACAGTGTGCTTGGCTTTGTTCACAGAAACTCTGTCCTGTCTCAGCTTCCTGGTTTCCAGCAGGATTCTCACATATGTGGAGAAGATGACAACAGCCACAACTGCAAAGAACATCACACTCATAGCAGTTCTGAATAATGCTTGGATTGGAGATGAGTTGATAAGTATATTTTTGCAGAGCACAGGTGTAAAGAGGACATCTACAGCAGGACGTTGCTTCCCAATGGAGTACTCGATGATGTGGGACATGCAGCTTATAAGCCACAGACAAAGATTAATGATCCAGATACGGCCTGAGCGCCAGGCAGCCGGGCGCTGCAGGGGATAGAAGATGGCAACATAACGCTCCAGGGACATTGTGGCCAGGATTAAAGGTGTGTTCTGATAAGTAACTGTGGATATGAACAGCAGAGGAACACAGTAGAAAACAGGAAATTTTACCTGACCCATTACAAGTAGGAAAAGCAGCACAGAGGACAGAAGCTGCAGGGTGTCATTGATCAACATGTGGGCAAACAGGATGTAACGTGGAGTGTTTAGGAACTGACTGTGAGATGCAAACACATGCAGCATGACAGCAATGCAGCAGAGGAAGGTGCTGAAGAAGGGGATAACTGCACATACTTTGATAATAACAGACAGACTTTTTTGGGAAGTTGCATTAAAAGGAAGTTCAGTCAGATTCTGCATTTTTGCTGCTTTAAGCTGCAGCACACCTGTTAAAAAAAGCACAACTTAAACTTCCATATACACAAGATAGAATAAAACATAATGCATAATATCATTTACATTTACAACAGAAATTAGCTGCCTCATGTTAATAAAATAATCAGTAAACTCAAATCACCCTGTAAAACAAACCATTTACCCATTAAAATGAGACAGTGCCTCGCTCACCTAATAAGAATGACTTTGTCTGTCAGAAGAGCTCAGATTTCTCTTCTCAGCACACAACATGTTTTCAATTAACAAAGTGTCAAAGATGGTCTTCCCCTTGTCTGATCTGTTTGGCCTCGGTTATCTTATGTTTGACTCAGTGCTGATTCCCCAGAGATAAATTAATTTCATGCTATCGTCATTAAGCATCATGGTTCTCATTAACTACAGATTACTGTGGGGGAAAATGATAAAGCACCTTTTATTACAGGATCCATGAAAGGAAGTTAAACAGACAAGTCAGTCTATATTGTAAGGCATCATGAGCAGCAGTTGATACTGTCAAATTAGACAAAATTTTATCCATTTTTATTTCTACATTTTTCCTAAAATTGGCTTCAAGGTGATTCACTGCTCATACTGACAACACAGATAATTAAAAATTCACAATTACTGGTGATAAAATATTAGCATTCATTAAAAAAGTAAATGTTCTTTTTTTTAAACAGTACAAAACACACATACCCTGAATAGAAACCATACTATATTTAGTGGAGTGGTATGTAAGCCAATGAGCATTCTTTTATTGAGCAGTAAAATACTATATAAAGTAAAAATGTGTTAAGTAAAAGCACAATAAATATAGACCTTTATCATAGATTGTATGAAAAAGATGGCTGTAGCCACTGTGATCCAGTCCAGTGGTTTTAGATATTGGGAAGTCTCAGCATTAGTTTTTTAGTGGCTACTCTATTAAGTCAGTGCTACACTATTTCCTTTAAATGTCCTCCTGAAAAGACTGCAGGGTCAAAATAAATAATGTATATTGTGACCTTTTACAATAAAATATAAAATACATAAAATATTTAAATCTACACCCAAGCATAAAAAAATACCTAAATGATCATAAACCAGAACAGTAATTACCTTCCTAAGCTCAGTGATTTTCCATCCCACAGGCTTAAAAGTAGCCCAGTTTGCTGAACTTGGCTCCACGTTGGAAGCCTCTTATGCAATGAAGGTTCAGTTCATGTGTACCAAACTATGAGCTGGCGAAAATGAAGGCCTTTTAAGCAGCTGTACTTTGAGGGCAGGAAGGCTTGAACACAGTAGAAAAGCCATTAAATGTACGTTTTGCTGAATCAGTCACTGGGACAAGCCTCTTCCAGCTGGAAGGGGAGCTCTCGTATCAATTGTTGGCATTACGCTGACTTTGATGAATAGACACCTTTGAAGTTATCTGGGTTAGTTGAGCCAGCTGTTTCTTGTACAAACTGCTTGTGAACTGCTAGGCAATGACAGTTGACCACAATTTTATACAATTTTGTCTTTATTTTTATAGCAAGTGTAACTGTGAAAGTCAGTGTGTAGACATTTTGTGAGCTGCAGATCTTGGTGAGGCCTCCTTCATGGTGAGCCTGTCACTGTGGGGTTACTGAAAGGTTGACTTAATTATCATTTCATATAATTTTTCCTGCATAGTTGCATCACAGTGTTTTTCATTTGTCTCTTCATAGTTTTTCTTTTATTTTAAACAAGCTTTTAGAAAGTAAACCTGGTTAATGTTAATACAAAACAAATTAACCATGTAACCGCCATCATGCTCAACTCTGAGCTAAGAAAACAAAAACGAACCAAAACATAAAAAAACTGCCTTTGGTTTATGATAGGTCGTGGATGTTGTCTTTGACAGTAAAAAACAAACCAAAAAACTGTAATACTGATGAAAATGCAGATGTAGGTCCAAAATGTATACCACTTTGTTCTTGAAATTTCCACATTTTCCAAAACCATCCACAATGACAGATTGGACATTTTGGTGGGCCAGTTCTAGTTATATGTTTGACATAATTGTTAGAGAAAATGCAAGAAAATGTAGTACAAGAATCTCATGCTTTAAGATGTTTTTTTATATTTAAAAAACATTTGATAAATTGTATAGTTGGCTGCATTCAAAAACTGCAAGTTAAAAATAATTTCTTGATGAAGTCCAGGATTATGTTCAGACATATGATTAAGTGTTCAGTAAGGTTTTAACGATGATAATTGCTGGTATAATCTGTTTAGCTGAACATATGAGAAGTAATGTTTTTGCCAGATAGGAGAACAAATATGAGGACCTCTGTATATCAGAACTCCAGCAGGAATGACCTGAATGTTTCTGAACAAAATGTACCATTTAATTTGTGTATATCCTCCAACAGGTCTGGTAGGTTTTCAGGTGTGTACTTGTATATGTTGAAGTTGTTGTAGATTGTTGTAGATTTTTGTCCAGGGCCTTGTAAAAAATGGCAAAAACCCTACTGGCACAAAAGCTGTGGTATCTTTGACATAGTGCATTATCTTTTTGTGACAATGTTTAACATTCTTGCACAACTTTACTCAAGTTGGTAATCAGAGCACAGAGTTGCAGGTGTAATAACAGCGTTGTTTTCAAAAAAAGGTGATGAAATCTATTAAGAGGTGTTTCTTCATTGAGTGTTGAATCTCCAGAGCGCAGTTAGAGGGCATGGCCCATGTCCCCCGCTTAGTAATTAACAGACTAGCTGATTATTAACACAAAGCTCTCGAGTCCCATTGAGCAACCTGAAGTTTTCTTTTGTTTGGCAAACAAGTTGACTCTGTAGAGAGCAGCTCATGGGGGCTTGTCAGCTGTTTACGCAAGTTTTGCGTCAGTAATGAGGACCCCAGAGGACTGGGCCACAGTCTCTGTCCAAAACAAACTTTCTGTTTTTGAACCCAGCTCAGCAAATAACTCACTTTCAGTGCATCAGACAGAGGGCAATTGCAAGACTTTTGGCCAATTGAGTTTTAGTGGAACATTAAATGGCACAGAGAGAGAAACGCAGAGAAGGTGAAATAAGTGTGTAATGCAGATTTGACGAAGAAATTATGCATTATTTTGCTACAGTGTTGGCCCAGTTGTATGACCATCCAAAGTGCTCATCATGTTGTAAAGTTTTCCTGAGATTCAAGACCTCAGTATACACTTTCTCTCGTCTTTATCCTCAAAGTAGTTTTAAACCTGTTGAAGTCAATTTATTATCTGATCATATCAGCTTATTTAATGTAGTACTTACAAAGGAAAAAAATATTAAAACAGAAGCTCTTATGATGTCAGCAATTTCTCATTTCCTAACTGAGGCCCTCTTTCTCCACCATAAACGACTGCAGTCTCTTTTTGGATTCCAACACAAAAAGTTTATTTCGGAAAAGAAAACATTTGAAATGTTTTGTGCCTCATTTTAAAAAACTACCCACCAAAATTCATCTTGGCATATTTGGTATCTTGATATTTGCATTAGTAATTGAAACGTTCTATTTTAACATTTGTTTGTTTTGAACACAGTTTAGATGACTTGTACAAAACAATGGACTCCGTGCTGCAGTTTGTCATATTGTGCATACAAGGTTAACTAGATCCAAAAAAGGCAAACGGGCCTCACAGAAAGTGTCTGAATATTAATGCAGCAGAAATAAACCAGTTATCTGTTTCAGTTATGTTCTGTATTTTTTTTATCTTTGATGTTTTTGCACACTTCTCACATTCTTAGTGAACTTCAGTATTGCTCCCTTCCCTATTTCAGTCCATTTGTCAACCATTCAACTGATGTATAGGCCATCCACACCTACTGCACAGTGACATGCAGTAGGTGAAAACCCCTCTCCCTATGAGTCTGTATGGAAATCTGTATGCAAACTGATAGATTTGTGGTACCATAAATTACACACAACATAGTGATTTTCACAGAGGTAGTTGTTGAAGAAATGCTGGTGTTGGGCACAGATAGTAAATACACTACATGGGTGCACTACATGTGCACCCAAGTCTACCTGAATTGTGACAGACCTACCTCTTCAAGGAGTATCGTGTGCCATGACCGGATGTGGTACACAAGTTACAGTCACTTCCTTTTATTTTGGAAACTTTCCCTTTTCCCTTTTGTTTTTTTTACTTGCTACCTTTGTCTTGCTCCACCTGTAATTTCCTAATTATTTTTACCCGATACTTGGTCTTACATGTCTCCTTTCCTCACCCTTGTGAGTGTGCCCAACAGCCCTGCTTCCAATCTTTGGCTCTTATATTATCCTGGTGTGGTTTCATTTGATCTTATTACCTCCAATAAGCCTGTCTCAAAACACCTACATTACCCACAATGCAACTCTCAGTAGTTTGTTGTTCTGGGTAGTGGCTTCTGGCTTTCATTGTAGTTATGCATCAGTACAAAAAATGATAATGAAAAATGAAAAACAGAGTTTGGCCCTTTATCATGCTTTATCATTCTTCTGCTCTGCACTAACCCTAATTGTACATTATGACATAAAAGCCACTTTTTAGGTGTGGGAAATTTTATGAGTATAAATAGTTGTTTTTTGGGGATGTTTTTCAAATTAAAATGTAATGAAAGTTGGTAAACTTTTTGCCATTAACTACATCTAGCCTTTTGAGTCATACATATAAACCCTACACAGTGATAGAGATAGAAAGTCCACAACCAGCACAAATGGTCTCTAACCTGCACGTATCTACGGGGTTTCGCAGATAACACCAAATACGTACATTTACAGGGACAGTCAACAGATCAATGCCTTTTGCGTAATTGAGTGGTGCTGAGTCATTATAAATACCCACAAGACATGATAGTTTTTATTCACAGAGCAGACTCAAACCTCTCTAGCAGCAAGTAAGACTTTTACTAAGACAAGGCAACAGTGAGAAAAGTGCAAGGTTTAAACTGAACAGAAAAACCTGCAGCCAGGAACCTATTTTACAGATTAGATAAATAGACTCTGTAAGTGCAGCAGATCAAATTAATCTGCAAAATGCAAGCTGTTCGTCAGTGTTCAGTGTGTGCGAGCCGTGCCGCTACAGGACTTGTGCGGAATCAGATAGACATTTCAGTGCTGCGGACCAGTAAGAGCGTGCTAAGGAGAGGAGCAGCTTGCATTCGCTTCCTCAGGTAAGTTGTGAATAAATATTCAACAAAATGATTTGCAAAGTTAAAACCAGACCTTGATCTTTGGTGAAATTTACCACAAGTTGGTCCAAGTCAGACCATAGGACAATAACTCACAGCATTTCAAACTGAAATATCATTAATTTGTTTGCTGGTCCTAGTCCTAACATACTGCATTGCTTCTACAGCAGCTCTGAGAGCAGGATACCTGGAAACCAGAAGTTTGGGGAACTGACAAAGTCTTCACACATGAGCATAGCGTCTTTAACCATTGCCCGTGGGCTTTGTGCTGTCCCTTTTACACAGGTGGGTGAGTCTCCAAAAATAACATAGAAGTGTGAATTAGTACAGTCACCTACAACTGCACTAATGTTGACTGTTCAGGAGTCTTCAGAGTATTTCTTCTTCTTATAGATAATATACATATGGAGAAATTAAAGAAAAGACTTAAAAACACTGATATTTTTTTTCTCCCTGTTTGCAGCAAGTGGAAAACCTCTCGCATGACTCTCTGATCAGAAGAGCTGCCTCAGTGATTACAGACAGCTCATGTACTTTCCTCTCTCAGACCACCTTGGCTTACGTCGATGCCCTTGCAGACTATTCAAAGGTAGGTTTTTACTGTGCGTAAGACATGGTTTGCAACATTTCGTTTTTCAAAAGATTTAAAAAATAGCTTAATTTAAATTCAACACAAACATGAGAGGACAAAAACATCTGGACATATCTATTCAGTAATATACTGCAGCAATTTTCAGCCTAATATTAAATATGGTGACAATAAACTTTGGAATTAATTTTACTTGGACAAATTTATGAAAACTGAGAGACAATGGATAAAATTTGCAAAAATTCTAAAATAAAGTCTTGTATGTCTGATTTGAACTTATACAAGTAGCCCGAAATACTGTTCAGTGTCCTACAAACTCTTCTGAGTTTATAATTCAAATGTTGCTGTGTACTGTAACTGACTGCTTTTGTTCCCTCTGTTTACTCACAGGCTGTGCACTCACGTATTGCTTTTCAAAGACAATATTTGGCGTCACTGGGAAAAATGACCCCAGCAGAGGAGGATTCACTCCAGCAAGCGATCAATGGCTGGCGTGCAGAGGTTAGTTTGTGTTGTCCTCTTTGTCCTCAAAACAAATGTTTAATGTGCTTTTGTGTTGAGTTTATATTTTGGAAATTAGCTTTTACATCAAGAAATTATTGAGTTTGTCACTTCTCTCTGTCTGAACAGGCTAGTGAAAGACTAGTTGAATGCAAACGTTATGAATCAGCTTGGATCAATGCCATCAGCCTGTGTAAAATGGCAGCTGAGGCAGCGTGCACTTCAGGTGAGAAGAATCTTTTCCTGAATTATGGATGAATGAAGTCATTAAAATCAAATTTGGGACATGTACTGTTACTTTATAAAGTTCTGGGAATAGTTGCATACACCTATATTTTTACTCAGAAATCTGACAAAATGAATCTGTGTTTCCAGGAGCTCACCAGGCATCCATCTCAATGAGGACAAACATCCAGGTGGCCCGGTCGCAGGTGGAAGAAGCACAGAAACTTTCTGCCGAGGCAGATAAGAAGCTGGCTGAGACAAAAGTAGAAGAGATCCAGAGGATGGCAGAATATGCTGCCTTCCTTGAGGATAGTGATGGGCTTGAGGTGCATGAGGCTTATCTACGAGAGGACTAAGACAGACATATGGGAAAACAGGAAAACAATGTGCAAGTGCTATTGATTTCAAAGTAATGAGCTCAACTTCGAAAACGTCTTTTCTAGTCTTTTTGCTATAATAGCTTTCCTACTGTCAGATATTTACATGTTTACTTTCACAGAAGAATAAAGCAAAAAATGGCTAATTTTGAAAATAAAATTAACAATAAACCACTTGCAAATATTTTTATTTAAGACTATTTATTAGGGTTAGTAAATGTAGGAAAACGATGGAATCACTAATATTTTGTTCCAGTGATTCTTATCCATCAGTGGAGTACAATATATGTTTTGCTGTAACAAAGATTTTTTTTAAATAAAATTACTGTGTCCTCCATTGTTTTTAAAGATTCAATTTCAATTCAATTTTATTTATAAACTGCCTAATCACAACAACATCAAGGCTCTTTATATTGTAAGGTAGGCCCTACAACAGAACATACAGAGAAAAACCCAGCAATCATATACCCCTATTATAACTATCACGACAGTGGGACGGAAAAACTCCCTTTATGGAAGGGAGCCAGAGATTAATAGTAATTAATGATTCAATGCAGAGAGTTCTATTAACAAATAGTGAATGAGAAAGGTGACTGAAAAGGACTAGTCAATGGATCATGGGAATCCCCCAGCAGCCAATGCCTATTGCAGCATAACTAAGGGAGGATGGGGATCACCTGATCCAGCCCAAACTATATGCTTTAGCAAAAAGAAAAGTTTTGAGCCTAATCTTAAAAGTAGAGATAGTGTCTGTCTCCCGAATTCAAATTGGAAGCTGGTTCCACAGAAGAGGGGTCTAAAACTGAAGGTTCTGCCTCCAATTTTACTTTTAAATACTCTAGGAACAACAAGTAAAGTGCTCTAATGTAGTCACATAGTACTATAAATATGATCAGAACAGAATTGGTGATTCTCTGAACAGAATATACATGTACTGACATAGTATAAATACCAAATACAATATTTAAACACAGTTTACCAAAATGTACATATTAACTTAATATTGACTTTCTTTCTCTTCTTTGGCCTGGTAGGCTGTTGAGAGACTAGGTGAATAAAGTGCCATGTTACAAATTAGCCTAGAACAATGTTGTCTGCAGTTTTGGTTGTAGCATGCAACAAAGTTATACTGCTTTTTATGATACTGCTAACAGAACTTCAGCTCTTTGCAAACATCTGTAAGACGGCATGCTAACGCAAAGCTAGCCAAGAACCCAGAGTGATAAGATAAGATAAAACTTTATTGATCTTATGGCGGGAAAATTTATGCTTTACCTCAGCTCAGGTACAGATAGCAGAAGAAAAATACAAAAATACAAATAAAATACAAACAAATACAAAATAAGTAAGATAATACACTATATAAACAGTAGTATACACAGTATGTGATTATGTATATAGGGTTCTGGAAAAATGCAAGACGTAAATGATATTAAAGCTGAGTGTATGGACACCACTGCCAAGCAGCCAGAGCCTGATTGCTAACAGGTAACAAAAGCAGTAATGAGCAGTCAGGCTTGCAATCTTCATTTCTACCTGTTCATGTGTCTACAGTAAAATCATTGTGGTGTCTTTAAAGTCTCTTTGGGCTGGTTTTCAACTTTGCTTGCTGCATTACTTTTAAGAAAAGTAACACAAACTCACCAACAAGCATTTATTTCATTTGTTTACTTGAGGTTTGATACAACCTTTAATGAAGCCAAGTGGATTAATGATGAGTTGAACCAAGAAATTTCTAAGTTGGATAAATCATTACAGCTCGTTACTATTAACTTTCAGTCCGGTTCTTGTGTAACTGGGCATACTTCAGCCTTTTCTCGCTGTTTTTCTTCCTTAAGAATGACTTCTTGACATACACCCTTTTATCCTATCCATAAGTGAAATATAATATATGTTTTGCTTTAATAATATAACAAAATTATTCTGTGTTTCATTGTTTGATGACATCTACATAACAGTATAAGAAAATGTCTATTTATTACAATTTATAATTGTTATGATATCTGTTGTGCATCCACATTTGGTGCCCAATCACATAATGCTAAATTACGATGACATGATTTAGGTGTTTTAATAATGAACATATTAGATCCTGGAAAATTCCATTTAGTTTTATTTATATTGTGATAAATAATCATCTTGCTGATTAACCATGTCTATGCCTAAAGACATTAGAGAAATAAATTTGTTTTTACAAGTTCAAAAAGACATTTATTCTTATTTAGCCTCTCATGTCGGATTTGATGAGTGGAAAACACCACACATACTTATTATTTTGTTTATTTTTCCACATATTGTGTAGATACTCTACAGTAAATTCTGTCAAATGAGATAAACTAACTCTTATTATTTACATTTTTATTTTTTAAAACTTCAGTGTAAATTGTACCTGTTAAAATATATGAAGTTAATCATTACATGCTTGTCGATATTGTCAAAATTAATGAATGTTTTGATTAAATATGGATGTTACCATTATTAATAGAAGTGATGTACTTTATCAAATCACATGTTTTTTTGAACAGGATGAAGTAGGCATGAGATTTTTCAAAGAAAGAAAGAATGTTTCATCCCTGAGGCCATAGATGAGAGGACTCAGACACCTTGGAACAATACTAAATAATACATAGTTAAAATACCTGAAATCTCTAAACAAGTTGACATCAATCTGAAGGACAGCTGTTTCTATGAATGGACTCCACAGCTGAACAAGACAGAGAAGCAGCTGGAAACCATGAAGGATCACTGTTCTCACTCCTTTTTGTGTTGACTTCTTATTCTCTCCTGATGCAGCTTTGGCCACTTTCATTATTTGAACATATGAAAAAACAATAGTGATGCCCATAATCATGAAATAAAACTGACTTACAGCTGAGCGAGCATGATCCTGCCATCTATAAAGCATAAACATTTCAACAGAGCAAATTGTGTATTGACTGTAGAAGCTAATTGAAGCAGTAGCAAAGAACATGGAAATAATAACAATGCATGGCCCAGAGCTGAGGCCATGAATTATCAGGATACAGTACTTAATGCTACGTGTGGAGCACAGCTGTCCATGACGAAGGGGCATACAAATGGCTACATAGCGCTCCAGAGTCATTGCTGTCAGAGTAACTGGTGTGACAATAGAATACACAAGCACGAAAAGAGTGATAATTATACACAACCAAACTTGTACTGAACATCTGGTTAAAATAAGCAAGATATCGGTCATGACTAACAAAAAGCTGTCTGACAGTAAAGTGACAAAAAATAAAATGTAGCGAGCAGATGTGTGAAAGCATTCCTTTTTTACAAAGGTCACAATGAGCAACATGTTGATACAAAGAAAGATTATCACCAGGGTGTGCACAATCATGACCCGGACTGTCAATAATTGGTGCAAGAAAGCACAAATTAGTGAGCTGTTACCTGCCATTGAGAACAAACACGATTGTTTAAATAACTTCTAAGAGTCAATCAGTGTCATTATAAATATAAGATTTACTCTAAAGACTGAAACCAAAAAATCAGTCTAGTGGAGAAACCTTTCGTCCTTTTCCAAACACAAATATCCTCTTCTGAGTGCTGCAGTTTTCTTAGAGATGACAGTGGAACATTAATTTAAAGGTTATATGAAACTGAAGTTGTCTTAAGGTGTCGTCATCTTCCCTTAGAGATCATTCCCCTTGATGGCTGTACATTGTTGACAGATGGAGCACTCAGTCAGGAGAGTCTACACTAAATTCTAGATTAAAGTTTTGAAAACTTTGTTGCTTGTTGACAAGGTAATCAGTTGGCATGGTTATTGCCAGAAGGAAGACTATATCCCATTATTCTTTTAAGGTATGTCTTATAAAGTTCTACAGTGATGTGACCGTGACAAGCAGTAGGCCTATTTTGTGCAATATTCAAATAAGTCAATAGGAAAAATTATTTTCTTCCCTACCTATTGCCTTTAATACACACTGAGCAGCATAAATGAGTGTTTTTTTTAAAATAAATCTCCCCTCTATATTTCAGATCTTTATTTATTTTTCCAATTGTTTAATTATATAGGGTAAAGTATGTAACATCAAGCATGCCACACGCCACAATATTCCAGTTAATTTGTTGCAATAGGACTCTTGGAACCTTGGAACATATCCAATAAATACACTATTCTCTTACATGTTTGTCTGAAAAACCCTTATCATGGTGGTGGGGTTTGTGTGTCCCAGGGGATCCCAGGGGTTATGTTGTCTGGGGGCTTCTGCCCCCTGTTAGGGTCTCCCATGGCAAACTGGTCATTCAGAAGACCCCTATGAGCACAACACCAAGGAAACAGTTCACCCTGCCTGGGAAGGGTGCCCGAGAGTGAGCGTCTGGTGGCCAGGCCTTAGTCCATTAGGACCGGCTGGGCAAAGCCTGGAAAAGGCAGATTGGGCCATCCTCCTGCAGGTCCACCACCCACAGGAGGCACCGTAGGGGTTGGGTGCATTGTGTGCCGGGCAGCGGCCAGGAGCAGAGGCCCTGGCAGACCTGTCTCTGGCTACCAAGACTGGCAATTAGGACATGAAATGCCACCTCTCTGGTAGGCAAAGAGTCTGGTGGGGAAGGTGCCTGAGTCAGTGGTGAGGTTGAGAGGTACCAGTTAGATATAGTCGGGTTCACCTCAGTACATGGCTTAGGCTCTAGAACAATTTTCCCGGAGAAGGGCTAGACTCTGTCTTAGTCTGCAGTTGCCCCTGGTGAGAGGCAGCGGCCTGGGGTGGGTATCCTAGTATCCCCCCGGCTTACTGCCTGTACTTTGGAGTTTCTCCCAATGGATAAGAGGTTTAGTTCCCTGCACCTTCGGGCAGGGAAACAGGTCTTGACTGTTGTCTGCGCTTATGCACCGAGTGGCGGTTCAGAGTACCCAGCCTTCTTGGAGTCCCTGGGTGGGGTGCTGGTGGGTGCGCCGCCTGGAGACTCTGTTGTACTACTGGGAGACTTCAATGCTCATGTGGGCAATGACAGTGAGGTCATGCACTGGAGGGGCATGATTGGGAGGAACAGCCTCCTGGATTGGAACCCAAGCAGTGTTTTTGATGTACTTCTGTGCAAACCACAGTTTGACCATAATGAACACAATGCTCAAACATAAGAGTGTCCATAAGTGCACGTGGCACCAGGACGCTAAAGGCCGCAGGTTGATGATAGATTTTGTAATCGTATCACCAGACCTGAGGCCATATGTTCTGAACACTCGGGTAAAGAGAAGACTGAGCTGTCAACTGATCACCACCTGGTGGTGAGTTGGATCAGGTGGTGGAGAATGCTGAAAAGAACTGGTGCGCCTAAATGTATAGTGAGGATGTGCTGGGAATGCCTAGCAGAGGCCCCAGTCCGTGAGATCTTCAACACACACCTCCAGCGAAGCTTCAACAGCATTCCGAGGGAGACTGGGAACATTGAGTCCAAATGGACCATGTTCAGCGCCTCTATTGCAGAAGCCGCTGCACTGAGCTACAGCCACAAGGTGGTTGGTGTCTGTTGTGGTGGTAACCCCCAAACCAAATGGCAGACACCAGAGATGAAGGGAGCCACTAGTCTGAAGAAGGAGTCCTATCGGGATTGGTTAGCCTGTGGGACTTAATAGGTACCGACAGGCCAAGCAGAGTGTGGCTCAGGTAGTGGCTGAAGCAAAAACCCGGGTGTGGGAGGAGTTCAGAGAGGCCATGAAAAAAGATTTTTGGACTGCCTCGACAAGATTCTGGCAAACCGTCAGGCAACACAGGAGGGGAAAGCGGTGCTCTACCTGCACAGTGTATAGTACGGGTGGAGCGCTGCTGACTTTCACAGAGAAGATTGTCGGGCAGTGGAAGGAATACTTCAAGGACCTCCTTAATCCCACTGGCACTTGTTCCATGGAGGAAGCAGAGTCTGGGGACATAGGGGGATGACCTGCCAATCTCCGAAGGCGAGTTCACTGAGGCAGTTAAACAACTTCTTGGTGGCAGAGGCCTTGGGGTGGATGAGGTCTGCCTTGAGTTCCTGAACGCTCTGGATATTGTGGGGCTGTGCTGTTTGACATGCCTCTGCAATGTTGTGTGGAGATCAGGATCGGAACCTCTGGATTGGCAGAGCGGTGTTGTGGTTGCCATCTTTAAGAAAAGGGACCGGAGGGTGTGTTCCAACTATAGGGGATCACACTCCTCAGCCTCCCTGGGAAAGTCTGTGCCAGGGTGCTGGAAAGGAGAGTCTATCCATTAGTCGAACCCTGGATACACGAGGAACAATGCGGTTTCCGTCCTGGTCATGGAACACTGGACCAGCTGTTTATCCTCTCAAGGATACTTCAGGGTGCATGGAGTTTGACCAGTCAGTCTACATGTGTTTTGTGAACTTGGAGAAGGCATTTGATCTGTCCCTCGGTGTGTACTGTGGGGGTGCTCTGAGAGTATGGGTGTTTGGCCCATTGCTACGGGCCATTTGATCTTTATCATTGCAAGAGCTTGATCTACAGGAACAAGTTCCTGCCCCACGTGGAGCAGTTTAAGTATCTCGGGGTCTTATTCACAAGTGATTGGAAAAGGGAGCGGGAGATTGACAGATGGATTGGTGCTGCGGCTACAGTGATGCAGAAGCTGCACAGATCCGTCGTGGTGAAGGGAGAACTGAGTGTAGAAGTGAAGCTCTGAATTTACTGGTCGATCAAGTAAAACTCCAAACATGACAGACACACTGCCTACCATACCAAGATATGCCAAGATTTTGGCTAATAGGCTTTTCAGGATCACCTTGTTGTAGTATAAATTCTATTTTATGCCAGTCAAACTTTGTGATCTTTGGCAATTTTAATGGATTTCACTAAAGAAATAGAACAACGTGTGTTTGTGCCAAAGGCTGCAAGTAACAAAATACAGAAAGTTATCATTTTATATTTTAAATTCTCTGTTATGTGTAGACACAGAGCTGGTTCATCCTTTGGGTTAGTTGTGTTTTTTATCCTTGAATAATTGATAGATAAGTATTAACTTGCTTAACAACAACTCTTTGCCATACACCTATACACACACAGTACTTCTGTCTACTTTTTCATCTCTCTGACAATCCAATTTTTAATTTTTTTTTTTTTTGCCCACCTCTTGCGTTGAGTACTTTCCCATACTTCCTCATTCCTCAGGTCTACATCTTATGATTCCACTCCAATCATCAGTTTCTACCTCTGGCAACACTAATAATACTTCCTCCACATTATGCCAGAATTCTACCTCTGTCTCTTCTAACTCACATCCAACTTATGGGGCATATGCGGAGACACTGCTTGGGGCCCCTGGTCAGTGGCGCTCCCCTGAAAGCTGACAAACTCGACACTACAACAGTGTTAAACTCCTGTTTTCACTCTCAGTAGGAGAGACCTGATCTCTTTAACCCTTTAAAACCGGTCGGAGTGGGCACGCTCCATTTTGCGTAACTATTTTTAAATCCCTGTAGAACCTGAACCACGTCAGCTAGCGCAATAATTTTTTTTGCATATGAAAACGGACGAGTTGTACTTACATCTTATGCAAGTGGTTCCCAAACTTTCTGGGAACTTGCTGAGCCCCCCTTTGTTTTACAAGAAAATGTCCCCCCCCGCACAAACACACCCTCCAACCACACACCCATATTTTGTTTTCAAACTCCATTGAAATTGGTAACATTTGGTAAACAATTAAGCAAATAAAAGTAAACTGCAAAAAATTATAGGTAGTAATAAAATACACTACTAACTCTTTTACGCTACGTCCACACACATATTTTTTGAAAACGCAGCTGTTTCTATGCATTTGGGCCTTTCGTCCACACGTAAATGGCGTTTCGAATCACCTGTGTCTCATCCGGCTCGAAGGACCAAGAAATGTCAGGAGTTTTCCTGTATTGCAACTCAGGGCGGAATAAAAACGCTCAGACAGGTTTACGTGTACACGGGTGAGACTCAGGGAGACTCGCACCGTGCAATAGTTGTCAACCTTTTTATTCATAGCATTCTCAGAGACGTACAGGAAGAGATAAAATAGAACTGCAGGCTTCCTGTGTAACTTCCCCATTTAGGAGTCTGCACAGAGTTGCAGAGTTTAAGCTGAATACTGAAAAGAGAAAACACATTTAGATAAAGAAACGTACTTTTAAGCATAACATAATAAAAATCCCAAAATCCTAAAAAATCTCTTATCACAGATAATGGAGATTTTTTAAAACTACTTTTTTGTGTTTACGTGTGGACGAGGAATACAGAATTTGTCACGCAATGCCAAAGGTATGTGCCTTTTTTCACGGCATGCTGTGCGCCACGTTATTGTTTACATGAGATGAATTGCAGAATGGCACATAGAGACGAAATACTGTTACTGTTAATCTGACTATCTGCAGTTTTTACACACTTACATATACACAAGCAGTTACTGTCCCTCCATTTAGAAGGGCAAAGGCGTCACAGGGTAATTATTTCACGTGTAGTTGTTTTTTTCCTGTGTAATAATATTCAACATTGCTGTCAATACATTTTTCAAAAAATGCCTCTGTGCAAAATGGGTTTAAAAACATAAACAACTGTGGGATGCTGTTTGTCCGTGATTTGAACAGGGGGAACAAATTGGTTTTTATATTTTATAATTTATTTATTAGATTTTATGTGGAGTGAATAAATAAAAGTATATTTACGGTGGCCGCTAGAGACAAAGCACGTACAAACTCCAAAACACGTACAAACTCCAAAACACATTCTTTGTGTTTATTCTGCATTTACTTCATTATATTGCATAAATGTCAGTTACAAGCTTATTAATTATTAATTACCCAATTAATTACAGAAAATTGTGAGATTAATTAGTTAATTTTTTAATTTATTGACAGCACTAGTACATATATATAAATATATATAAAAAACGGAAAAAAAACCCCCACCCATCTTGCCCATGCGGGCGGTTTATCCTTCAAGCTCGGGTCCTCTACCAGAGGCCTGGGAGCTTGAGGGTCCTGCGCAGTATCTTAGCTGTTCCCAGGACTGCGCTCTTCTGGACAGAGATCTCCGATGTTGTTCCCGGGATCTGCTGGAGCCACTCGCCTAGCTTGGGAGTCACCGCACCTAGTGCTCCGATTACCACGGGGACCACCGTTACCTTCACCCTCCAAATCCTCTCGAGCTCTTCTCTGAGCCCTTGGTATTTCTCCAGCTTCTCGTGTTCCTTCTTCCTGATATTGCTGTCATTCGGAACCGCTACATCGATCACTACAGCCGTCTTCTTCTGTTTGTCTACCACCACTATGTCTGGTTGGTTAGCCACCACCATTTTGTCCGTCCGTATCTGGAAGTCCCACAGGATCTTAGCTCGGTCATTCTCCACCACCCTTGGGGGCATCTCCCATTTTGACCTCGGGACTTCCAGGTTATACTCGGCACAGATGTTCCTGTACACTATGCCGGCCACTTGGTTATGGCGTTCCATGTATGCCTTGCCTGCTAGCATCTTGCACCCTGCTGTTATGTGCTGGATTGTCTCTGGGGCGTCTTTACACAGCCTGCACCTGGGGTCTTGCCTGGTGTGATAGACCCCAGCCTCTATGGATCTTGTACTCAGAGCTTGTTCTTGTGCTGCCATGATTAGTGCCTCTGTGCTGTCTTTCAGTCCAGCTTTGTCCAGCCACTGGTAGGATTTCTGGATATCAGCCACCTCCTTTATCTGCCGGTGGTACATACCGTGCAGGGGCCTGTCCTTCCATGATGGTTCCTCGCCTTCCTCCTCTTTCTTGGGTTTCTGCTGCCTGAGGTATTCACTGAGCACGCTGTCAGTTGGGGCCATCTTCATGATGTATTCGTGGATGTTTCTTGTCTCATCCTGGACTGTGGTGCTGACACTCACCAGTCCCCGGCCCCCTTCCTTCCGCTTAGTGTACAGCCTCAGGGTGCTGGACTTGGGGTGAAACCCTCCATGCATGGTCAGGAGCTTTCTTGTCTTTATGTCAGTGGCTTCTATCTCCTCCTTTGGCCAGCCTATTACCCCAACAGGGTACCTGATCACGGGCAGGGCGTAGGTGTTGATGGCCCGGATCTTGTTCTTACCGTTCAGCTGACTCCTCAGGACTTGCCTGACCCTCTGCAGGTACTTGGTGGTTGCAGCTTTCCTAGCGGCCTCTTCATGGTTCCCATGCGCCTGCGGGATCCCCAGGTACTTGTAACTGTCCTCTATGTCTGCAATGTTGCCTTCTGGTAGTTCAATCCCCTCAGTTCTGACTACCTTCCCTCTCTTTGTTACCATCCGACTACACTTCTCCAGTCCGAACGACATTCCAGTGTCATTGCTGTATAGCCTGGTAGTGTGTATCAGTGAATCGATGTCTCGTTCACTCTTGGCATACAGCTTGATGTCATCCATGTACAGGAGGTGGCTGATAACCGCTCCGTTTCGTAGTCGGTATCCGTAGCCAGTCTTGTTAATGATCTCACTGAGGGGGTTCAGGCCTATGCAGAACACCAGTGGGGACAGAGCATCTCCTTGGTAGATCCCGCACTTGATGGTGACTTGTGCTATGGGCTTGGAGTTGGCCTCTAGTGTTGTACGCCACATCCTCATTGAGTTCCTGATGAAGGCTCTTAGGGTCCTGTTGATCTTGTACAATTCTAGGCATTCCAGTATCCAGCTGTGGGGCATTGAGTCATAGGCCTTCTTGTAATCAATCCAGGCTGTGCACAGGTTGGTCAGTCTGGTCTTGCAGTCTCGGCTGACTGTTCTGTCTACCAGTAGCTGGTGTTTTGCGCCTCTGGTATTCTTGCCAATCCCTTTCTGTGCCCCGCTCATGTATTGACCCATGTGCCTGTTCATCTTAGCCGATATGATGCCTGACAGGAGCTTCCATGTAGTACTGAGGCAGGTTATTGGTCGGTAGTTGGATGGGACCGGTCCCTTCTTGGGGTCCTTGGGGATCAGGACCGTCCGACCTTCGGTTAGCCATTCCAGGTGTCTCTCGTTTACTAGCAGCTGGTTCATTTGTGCTGCCAGACGCTCGTGGAGTGCAGTCAGCTTCTTCAGCCAGTAGGCGTGAACCATGTCGGGCCCTGGTGCTGTCCAACTCTTCATACTGGAGACCCTTTCTTGGATGTCTGCCACTGTGATGGTTACTGGACCCTGTTCAGGGAGGTCGCTATGGTCTGCCCTCAGATCCACTAGCCACTGAGCATTGCCGTTATGGGTTGCGTCCTTCTCCCATATGCTCTTCCAGTATTGCTCCGTCTCCAGCCTTGGTGGTGCTGTTCTGTTATTGTTCCCTTGCCACTGAGAGTACACCTTTGCTGGTTCTGTGGAGAACAGCTGGTTTATTCTCCTGCCTTCTATCTCTCTGGTGTACCTCCTCAAGCGGCTGGCCAAGGCTGTGAGTCTTTGCTTGGCAGTTTCCAAGGCCTCAGGTATGGACAGCTTGCTGTATTTCTTATGCACCTTCTTTGTCGCGCCTTTCTGCAACTCCGTTAGTTGGCTAACCTCCCTTCGTGCTACTTTGATCTTGCCCTCTAGCCTCCTTCTCCATGGAGGGTACTGCCCCTTGTGGCTGTTCAACTTGTAGCCAAGCATCTCACTGATCACTGCTGCCGTATTGTAGATCAGCTTGTTAGTGTCGGTAATCGTATTTGTAGGTATCATCCGTAGTGCTGCATTAACATCATCTAGCAGACCTTCTGAGGGTACTTCACGTAATATTTATGTTGTACCTCGTCAATCTCTAGCTGTGATAGCAGTCCCTTCTTTCGAATGTTGGAACACTGAGCTACTAGTTGTTTCGCCGTCATTGTGGATGTTGGGTATCGAAGAATCCATAGGTCCCTCATCCTATTCATGTAACCCCTTCCGCCAGGGTTACTTGCGTAGTAGCATTCCAACAAAGCCCTATTTTCGTCTCTTGCCCACCGATGCCTTCTTGTTCCAGTAGCCCACTTGTCGTCAGGGTGCCCTGGTTCCTCACCTAGATAGATCTCCTGTTACCAGTAAAAGTCTCTAGATTTGAAGTCTCTGCCCACACTTACACAATCCTTTCCTTCTCTTTTGCTGCTTCCAAACAAATAGCACCTTTTTAGTACCTTTTTAGGTTTTAAAATTAATAAATAGATGATGCAAAATTTACAGTATTTATGCAATGACTATCTTCTTACATTGTAATTTCTTTATTGCAATTCCGTTATACAGTAGTGTATCAATATAGCAAATTAGCCCATTAAATCCATTAATAAAGTGTTACAATTAAAAGAAAAACTATAATTTGGTTAAACAACTAAGACCTGACTATGTATGTATTATTTATGCATGCGTACACTTAGGGAAATACATGGATGAGCACACATTTGATAAAAAAATAAAATAAAATTTTGCAAACAATATCAATGTCAAGATTTGATGAAATATATTTCTTTAACATTGTACAGTCAGTAAATACATTACAGTTATAAATGACTGAACATTGTTATTATGAACTTGAAGATAATCCACATTACTGATTGATTAATTATATAATTATATTAGGCTGATAAGGAGCTATGATATTTTTTTACACATGCAATAAGAAGTTTAGCTTTATTTAGCCTCTCAGTATATCTGAGTATATATGTATGGAAAACGTTATCAATACCTTTTAATCTATTTATTCTGGCACATTTTGCATAAATACTCTACAGTAAACTGTATCAAATAACCCTATTATCTGTTTAACTTTTACTTTAAAACTTCAGTGTAAAATTTGCCTAGTAAATAGTTTGTGACTTAATAGACAGAAACAATGTGTTTTAGTAAATGTAACACACATATAAGACAGAAAGACACAAAACTACAGATTTCTGCTTGTTCTAACTATGTAAAGTTAACTATTACTTGCTATCAATACAATCAGAGTTATTCTTGTACATTCAACCAGTTATTTGCTTTATTCTTTGATAAATATAAATATTATTATTTATTGTTGATGTAACTTGTCAAATTATGTTTGTTTTGAATAGGATGAAGCAGACATAAGATTTTTCAGTGCAAGAAAAAAATGTTCATCTCTGAGCCCATAGATTAGAGGACTCAGACATTTTGGAGTGAGACTAAATAATACATAGTTAAAGTATCTGACATTTAGAAATAAATTGAAATCAATCTGAAGGACTGCACTTTCTATGATTGGGGTCCACAGCTGAACAAGACAGAGAAGCAGCTGGAAACCATGAAGGATCACTGTTCTCACTCCTTTTTGTGTTGACCTTTTATTCTCTCCTGATGCAGCTTTGGCCACTTTCATTATTTGAACATATGAGAATGCAATAGTGATCCCCATAATCATGAAATAAAACTGACTTACAGCTGAGCGAGCATGATCCTGCCATCTATAAAGCATAAACATTTCAACAGAGCAAATTGTGTATTGACTGTAGAAGCTAATTGAAGCAGTAGCAAAGAACATGGAAATAATAACAATGCATGGCCCAGAGCTGAGGCCATGAATTATCAGGATACAATACATAGTGCTACGTGTGGAGCACAGCTGTCCATGACGAAGGGGCATACAAATGGCTACATAGCACTCCAGAGTCATTGCTGTCAGAGTAACTGGTGTGACAATAGAATACACAATCACAAAAAGACAGATAATTATACACAACCAAACTTGTACTGAACATCGGAAATTGGTTAAGATAAGTAGGATGTCGGTCGTGACTAACAAAAAGCTGTCTGACAGTAAAGTGACAAAAAATAAAATGTAGCGAGCAGATGTGTAAAACGATTCCTTTTTAAAAAAGGTCACAATGAGCAACATGTTTATACAAAGAAAGATTATTACCAGGATTTGCACAGTCATTACCCGGTCAGTCAATGGTCGTTGCAAAAACACACAAATTAGTGTGTTGTTACCTGCCATAGAGAGCACTTCTAAGAGGCCATCAGAGTGTCATTATTAAATATAAGACTTATTCTTTTCAGGTTTCCTGTTCTGGTTTTCTGAGAGATGACTGTGGAACATTAATTTAAAGGTCATATGAAACTGAAGTTGTGAGATGGTGTCATCATCTTCCCTTAGCAGCCATTCCCCTTGATGGCTCCACATCAATGATAGATGGAGAACTCAAGAGACTCTACAGTGAAGTCTGGTTCTGAAAGTTCTAAAAAAGTTGTTGCATGTTCAGAATTTAACTGCCATAGTTATTGCTATGGAGAATGAGTATATCTTGTTATTTTACATTTGTATATTCCTACCCTGATATGTCTGTAACAAATAATAATCAATCAAAACGTATTGCCTCTTTTAAGGTATTTACTGCATGCACAGCACTGTAAATTAGTAAAAACAAATGTCTTCTCTGTATCAGATACTAATTCATTTTTTAAATTGTTCAGTTTTATTGTGATAATATTCAACATGAAGCATTCCACATGCCATGGCATTCCAGCAAATTTGCTGCAGTAGCCCAGTATAACTCTAGATCTCAACCCTGAAATGCTGAAAGCTAAAAAAAAAACTTTCCATAGCATGTATGCTTTCTATTATAGGATGCGGCAAAATACTATAGATGTGGAAAAGTCTGTACAGACTATCCCAAAAGGTTGATTCTGTTCATCTGAACGTAGTGTTTTCAGTGGGAGAAATGTTTCATCACTCATCGAAGTGACTTCTTCAGTCTCAGCTGACTCCAGGTTTCCCCAACCTTATAAACAGTACATTTGCACAATAACTGAAACCAGCCCACTGAATGAACAATGGGCTGGGAGGTCAGTTAGAACAATTAGTTAGAACAAGACAATGCTACTGACCAGACCTCATACCACAGGCTATACCAAGGGGAATCTACACCAAATCTGAATGGTTTACACAAATGGGGTGTTCCTTTAAGAACAATTGTCTGTATGATAAACTTGGTCACCTATAACATCTCAAAGTTTCTGACTTCAATCTTCAACATGTTGGTAGACAGCTCTGAACACCACATCCAGAACACCTTGGATTTTGTTGAGAAGGTGAGAGATGTCATTATGGAAGCAGGTGAAACAATGGCCTTGCATGATGTTACATCTCTCTTTATTTATTTATTTTTGTTTCACACATGGTACAGTTCACTCTTCACTTGCGTTCTAGTCGCTGAAGCGTTGGAGGTAGTCCATAAGAGATTACAGGATGACCCCAACCTCAGCAACAGGACCACTCTCAGCACCGACCAGGTGTGTTTGCTTTTGGAACTGTGTCTTAATTCCACCTATTTCACATACAAGGGTCAGTACCACAGGCAGAAACATGGGTTCCCCAGTTTCACCCATTGCGGCCAACTTGTACATGGAAGAAGTGGAAAAGAGGGCTAATTTATCCTACCCTGGAAAATCACCAAGTCATTGGTTCAGGTATGTGGTGGATACCTAGGTGAAAATCAAATCTCAGTATGTACCGCAATTCACGGATTATATGAACTCGGTGGACCAACACATCAAATTCAACAGGGAGGATATAAAAAGTGCCATGTTAGCCTTCTTAGACTCTGAGATTTCCATCGGTAATGGGGGACATTTAAAGCCTGATGTGTACTGTAAACCTACAATACAGATCAGTATTTAAGGTTTGACTCTCATCAGCCATTGGGGCACAAACTGGGTGTCATCAGACAAAAACATGGATGTGCCATGGGCTCCCCGGTGTCACCTATTGTAGCCAACCTTTACATGGAGGAAGTGGAAAGAAAGGCTCTTGGCTCTTTTAAAGGGAGAGTACCTAGCCACTGGTACAGATATGTAGATGACACCTGGGTCAAAATCAAGACACAAGAAGTGGAATCCTTCACTGCACACATTAACGCTGTGGATAAAAACATCAAGTTCACCAGGGAAGACACAAAGGATAACTGTTTGCCTTTCCTGGACTGTGCCGTGCGCATTGAAGAGAATGGAAACCTCAACATTGAAGTTTACCAGAAGCCAACACAAAAGGACCAGTACCTCCTCTACAATAATACATAAAGAGAAAAACCCAACAATCATATGACCCCCTATGAGCAAGCACTTTGGCGACAGTGGGAAGGAAAAACTCCCTTTAACAGGAAGAAACCTCCGGCAGAACCAGGCTCAGGGAGGGGCGGCCATCTGCCGCAACCGATTGGGTTGAGAGATGGAAGACAGGATAGAAGACATGCTGTGGAGGAGAGACAGCGATTAATAACAGGTATGATTCAATGCAGAGAGGTCGATTAACACATAGTGTGTGAAAAAGGTGACTGAAAAGGAAAAACTGAAGGCATCATGGGAGTCCCCCAGCAGCCTATGCCTATTGCAGCATAACTAAGGAAGGATTCAGGGTCATCTGATCCAGCCCTAACTATATGCTTTAGCAAAAAGGAAAGTTTTAAGCCTAATCTTGAAAGTAGAGATAGTGTCTGTCTCCCGAAAATATTTATTTTCCTTTTTCCTGCAGTATGTAAAAATTGGAGTATCTCAAAAATAAAACTATGAAGACACTATGAACTATTTCGTGCAACTTTTTTGTATTTACAGTTTTGAGGGATAAACCTCTTAAATTTCTCTAACTACAGGGTGGGCCATTTATATGGATACAGTGTAATAAAATGGGAATGGTTGGTGATATTAAAGTCCTGTTTGTGGCACATTAGTATATGTGAGGGGGCAAACTCCTCAAGATGGGTGGTGACCATGGTGGCCATTTAGAAGTCGGCCATCTTGGATACAACTTTTGTTTTTTCAATAGGAAGAGGGCCATGTGACACATCAAACTTATTGGTAATGTCACAAGAAAAACAATGGTGTGCTTGGTTTCAACGTAACTTTATTCTTTCATGAGTTATTTACAAGTTTCTGACCACTTATAAAATGTGTTCAATGTGCTGCCCATTGTGTTGGATTGTCAATGCAACCCTCTTCTTCCACTCTTCACACACTGATAGTAACACCGCAGGAGAAATGCCAGCACAGACATCCAGTATCCGTAGTTTCAGGTGCTGCACATCTCATATCTTCACACCATAGACAATTGCCTTCAGATGACCCCAAAGATAAAAGTCTAAGGGGGTCAGATCGGGAGACCTTGGGGGCCTGTCATAGCTCAGAGGCCCGTGGCGTGGAATGGACTCAGGCACAGAACTAAAGACCGGAAGCTCGAAGTGATTTGCGAAAACAAAAACCTTTATTTATACGTGTTCCTAACATAAATATTCAAGACAGAAAACAAGATTAAGCTTGGTGCAAAAAGCGTGGTGTCTGTGAGGTGCGGGGCTAGGGCGAGCATGGAACAGTCAGGTCACTAAACTGCTGAGAAGACTGGAGTGGGGCTGGTGGAAGCTGTGGCAGACCAGGGCACTGAAACGTAGGAGAGGAAAATCAGAACAGTCCAAGGAGTTGTGAGTGTTTCTCCATTTGACAAGCTGGGATGGCTTACGTGTTCGCAGGTGGGGATTAGCTGGAGGTGGAGGCGAGGCGAGGTCCAGGCGAGTGCTGAGTCCAATACAGGTATGCAGGGAGGCAGGCAGGTGTGAATGGCAGTTTGTCTGAAAAGGATTAAGCAGCAGCTGACCGGAATCGAGGAGCGAGGCTATGGCAGGGTTTGGAATGATGAGTCCAGGTACCGACTAGGAGACAGGAAGAGAGAGGTAAGTAATGCACACTGATAAATACACAGGAACATGAGGCTGTGAACTAACTGAGGTTAGCAGACGATCTGGTGAAGACTCATAGTGTGCGCTGCTCCTAAATACTGCCAGAATAATTGCCTGCAGCTGAGGAACAGGGAGGGGCAGGAAGGGCTCCACCCAGAGGAGGAGAGCTGATGCTGTGGAAAGTTACTCAGGCCCGCCGAGACCATGACAGGGCCATTCAACTGGCCCACGACGACCAATCCACTTTCCAGGAAACTGTTCATCTAGGAATGCTCAGACCTGGCACCCATAATGTGGTGGTGCACCATCTTGCTGGAAAAACTCAGGGAACATGCCAGCTTCAGTACATAAAGAGGGAAACACATCATCATGTAGCAATTTCAAATATCCAGTGGCTTTGAGGTTTCCATTGATGAAGAATGGACCCACTATCGTTGTACCCCATATACCACACCAAACTATCACTTTTGTTGTTCCGACAGTCTTGGAGGGATCCATCCAATGTGGGTTAGTGTCAGACCAATAGCGGTGGTTTTGTTTGTTAACTTCACCATTCACATAAAAGTTTGCCTCATCACTGAGCAAAATCTTCTGCGTGAACTGAGGGTCCTGTTCCAATTTTTGTTTTGCCCATTCTGCAAATTCTGTGCACCGATCTTGGTCATCCTCGTTGAGATGCTGCAGTAGCTGGAGTTTGTAAGGGTGCCATTTGTGAGTAGCTAATATCCGCCGAAGGGATGTTCGACTAATGCCACTCTCCAGTGACATGCGGCAAGTGCTACGCTGTGGGCTCTTGCTGAATGAAGCTAGGACAGCCACTGATGTTTCTTCATTAGTGACAGTTTTCTTGCGTCCACATTTTGGCAAATCTAACACTGAACCAGTTTCACGAAACTTAGCAAGCAGTTTGCTAACTGTAGCATGGGAGATGGGTGGTTTCGTAGGGTGTCTTGCATTGAAATCTGCTGCAATGATCCGGTTACTGCGTTCACCAGATATCAACACAATTTCAATCCGCTCCTCACGTGTGTTAACCTCTTCGACATGTCAATGGCTGTGAACAAAGAGAAACTTGTAAATAACTCATGAAAGAATAAAGTTACGTTGAAACCAAGCACACCATTGTTTTTCTTGTGACATTACCAATAAGTTTGATGTGTCACATGGCCCTCTTCCTATTGAAAAAACAAAAGTTGTATCCAAGATGGCCGACTTCTAAATGGCCACCATGGTCACCACCCATCTTGAGGAGTTTGCCCCCTCACATA
Source organism: Oreochromis niloticus (assembly GCF_001858045.2). Classification (NCBI taxonomy): domain Eukaryota; kingdom Metazoa; phylum Chordata; class Actinopteri; order Cichliformes; family Cichlidae; genus Oreochromis; species Oreochromis niloticus. The sequence goes on from NC_031979.2 coordinate 28,438,969, forward strand.
TACTAATGTGCCACAAACAGGACTTTAATATCACCAACCATTCCCATTTTATTACACTGTATCCATATAAATGGCCCACCCTGTAGAAATATATGTAAAAAAAAACAAAAATGATTTTCAATTTTTTTTAGTTTATTAAAATTTTTTGGCAATTTATGTAGTTACTATGAACTTAATGCATGCATATTATTAAAATTTGGGTTATATCGGTTGTATTGATGTATAGCAACTTGAAATGCTCCCTCAAATGGCACTACAGCATGTAAAAATATAAAGATAAGCTATGGCGGACTTGCTTCTGTGGTAGGTCTTAAAGGGTCAAGGAGCAGAAAGTTAGCGGCCATCCAGGTCTTTATGTCTTTAAGACATTCCTGCATTGTAACTAATTGGTGTATGTTATCTGGCTTCATAGATAGATAGAGCTGGGTGTCATCAGCATAGCAGTGAAAATGTACACTGTCTTCTGATGGTACTGCCTAAGGGAAGCACATATAATGTAAACAGAATTGGTCCTAGCACTGAACCCTGTGGAACCCCATAATTAACCTCAGCGTGTGAAGAGGACTCTCCATTTACATGAACAAATTGCAGTCTATTAGATAGATATGATACAAACCACTGCAGTGCAGTACCTGTAATACCTACAGCATGTTTTAATCGATCTCTAATAGAATATTATGGTCAACAGTATCGAACGCTGCATTGAGGTCTAGCAGGACAAGCACAGAGATGACTGTCAGAAGGCATAAGAAGATCATTTATAACCTTCACTAAAGCTGTTTCTGTGCTGTGATGAGCTCTGAAACCTGACTGAGACTCTTCAAATAAGCCATTCCTCTGCAGATAATCTTTTAGCTGTTTAACAACTACCCTTTCAAGAATTCACTTCCATGTGTCAGAAGCAATAAACTATTTCTCCAGGCTAAATGATGATCTTCTAAATTTGTGATACGCCATTTCCTCCCCAGCTTACGAGTTATCTGCTTCAGGCTACATGTTTGTGAATTATAGCAAGGAGTCAGGTACTTCTGATTTGAGGCCTTAGTTTGCACAGGAGCTACAGTATCCAGAGTCATACGTAGTGAGAAGGTAAAATTATTAACAAGATGATCGACCTCTGTTGGAGTAGCGTTCAGGTAGCTGCTCTGCTCTATGTTGGTACAGGGCATTGAAGATGATAATTTTGGGTGGATAATATTCTTAAATTTAATTACAGCACTTTCAGAAAGACATCTACTGTTATGAAGTCTACTCCCCACTGCTGTGTAATCAATTATTGTAAATGTAAATGTTATCAGGAAATGATCAGACAAGAGAGCGGTTTCAAGAAATACTGTTAAATATTCAGTTTCTATGCCATATGTTAAAACAAGATCTAGAGTGTGATTAAAGTGGTGAGTGGGTTCTTTTACATTTTGAGAGAAGTCAATTGAGTCTAATAACAGATTAAATGCTGTGTTGAGGCTGTGTCCCGATTCGAAATACTGAGATCCACAACAAAATACCAAAGGCCCAGAAGGATGCAATCAAACGGAAGAGTTTATTGAATACACATGCGGGGAGGTACGAACTGCCAAACATCAGTTGTAGAACTCCGCCCAAAAATACACTTCAGATTGCTTTTATAACATCAGGGTTGGTTAACGCCCCTTCATGCGTTTACAAACATTATGATATGTCAGTTACAGTAAATATTCATTTTAATAAACTAGAATAGACATAGAAGTTCCTGTTTTCTATCACAATTTCCATATAAGGCCACTCGCTGCACCCTCCAGATGGTCCTTGGGGATGGTAGTCATCTGGCCACCTCTTCTGTCACCTGTATCTGGGCAAACTCAACTGCAACAAGAAGCTGAATACATTCAGGCCTTCCCTCAAGCCTGTTTCTTGATTAAATGTATTATATGTGTTTTGTAGGCGTGCATGCATTGAACCTTCCATAGCTCCAAGCCACTTACTCCATGTTTCGCCGGGACATTCACGCCCAACGGAGCTTTCAACCTTCTAATCAATTGACTGAGCCACAACTCATTAATAAGCACCAAATTGCAATGTGTATATAAAATGATTACCTTTCCACCTGCAATAAAAGAGTATTATGTGATTATGATAACACCTGCAATATAGACTTTAATGTAATGTTGGCAGCTTCAATAACTGTTTCAATGAAGTGATTATTATATGGTTTAATGCAATGATCATGACTTAATGCAAAGTTAATTAATGCAATGATAATGATAAGAAGCATAAGTAGCAGTAAAATATTCCTTATTCCACAGCTGTCATTTTTTGCATCTACATGGATGTTAAAATCACCCACAATAATTATTTTATCTGAGCTGAGCACTAAATCAGATAAAAAGTCTGAGAAATCAGACAGAAACTCTGTGTAAGGCCCAGGTGGACGATAGATGATAACAAATAAGACTGGTTTTTGAGTTTTACAGCTGGGGTGGGCAAGGCTAAGCATCAGGCTTTCAAATAAATTAAAAGTCTTTCTTGATCTTTGGTTGATTAATAGGCTGGTGTGAAAAATTGCTGCCACACTCGGCCTGTGCTTCGAGATTTCTGGTAGTTAGAGTCACTCAGGGGTGTTGACTCATTTAAACTAACATAATCATCCTGCTGCAACCAGGTTTCTGTAAGGCAGAGTAAATCGATTTGTTGATCAATTATTGAGTCATGTACTAACAGAGACTTGGAGGAGAGAGACCTAATGTTTAATCATCCACATTTCACTGTTTTACTCTTTGGTTCAGATGTGGATACTGTATTGTTCTTTCATTGTGATTTTTTATGTTTAAGTTGTGTTTTTCGTTGCTGGTTTTTAGTTTGTTTTTTGTATGTTTGGGAGCTGACACAGTCTCTGTGGAGAAGGGTTTTTGTGGGGGGTAACAGGAGGAGAGAAGAGAGGCATGTAAGGCTACGTTCACACTGCAGGCGAAAGCGCATCAAATCCGATTTTTTTGACCCTATGCGACCCATATCCGATCATGATCGGATATGTTTGCTCTGGGTCTAAACAGAGCGCGTTGTATGTGACATCTTCTTTTGCGCATGCGGGCTGCTTTGAGCGTTCACACTAGAGCGCATTTGCTGTCGCATTTTATTCGTAGTGTGAACACGCAGACAAAAAAATCGGATTTGATCAAAAAATCAGAATTGAGCATTAAGACCTGCAGTGTGAACATAGCCTAAGACTGCAACTCTGCTTCCTGGTCCCAACTCTGGATAGTCATATTTTGGGGGGTTTAATAAATTTGTTCAGCATCCATCCAAAGTGGGATGGATGCCGTCTCTCCTAACAAGACCAGGTTTACTCTAGAAAGTTTCCCAATTATCTATGAAGCCCACATCGTTTTTTGGACACCACCCAGACAGCCAGCAATTTAAGGAGAACATGTGGCTAAACATGTCACTCCTGGTGTGATTGGAGAGGGGACTAGAGAAAACTACAGAGGAGTACATTGTTTTGGCAAAGTTACACACTGATTCAATATTGATTTTAGTGACCTCCGATTGATGTAACCGGGTATCATTACTGCCGACGTGAATTATAATTTTACTGAATTTACATTTACCCTTAGCCAGCAGTTTTAAATTTCCCTCAATGTTGCCTGCTTTGGCTCCCGGAAGACAATTGACTATGGTTGCTGGTGTCTCTAGCTTCACATGTCTGAGAACAGAAACACCAACTCCCAGAGTTTGTCCCCTGGCTGGTGTGTCGCCGAGTGGGGAAAAACGGTTAGACATATGAATAGGTTGGTGGTGTACCTGGGGCTTCTGTTTAAGACTATGCTTCCTCCTCACGTCACCCAGCCGCCCTCTTTCCCCAGCTGCTTGGAGGCTGCCGGGGAACAGCTAGCGGGGCCGACGCTATCTTCGGCTGCACCGCCTTGTTACAAGTATCATTGCTGCTAAAGTACGGTGACCAACCGTCCTCTTTTCCCCGGACATGTCCACTTTTCACGTTCTGTCCAGGGGGATTTTCGAGATTGATGAAAATGTCTGGTTTTCCTAGAGAGGACCCATATGTGTGATCTCATCCCCGAGCTGCTGCTTTGTGAGTTGTTGTTCTGCGCTCACAGACGGGACAGACAGCACTGCATCGCGCCTGGTGATGTTTAAAAGATGCCAAAGCGCAACTGCAGCTTTTCAGACAAACTGCAAAAGAAATTTCCCTCATACCGTCCCGGTACTGGTAATTTTTCTTATACAGATGCGGCTTTATTTCTGTACCATTATTTAATTCCAGAGGTTTTAAGTAATTTTTTTTCCCTTGTTTACTTGTAAAAGCCTATATGACATTTTTGTTTCACCATTCATTAACCGCACAGAGAAGGCATCATTTAAATATGTTAAAATTTTCTTTAAGCAAACAGTATTATTAAAGTTCTTCATGACTGGGCCAAGGGTCCTCTTTTTTGTAAATCAAAATATGGTCACCCTAGCTAAAGGAGGGCAAGGAGTAACTAAACATCTGACACAATGAGCAGGAAAGTGCAGGAGGGACAGGTGAAGAGGCCAAGCTGCTAGCGAGTCAGCTACGAGCTAAGCTAAGCTAGCGAAACAGTAAAGACACAGTGAGTGAATACTTTGGCTATAAAATAGGGAGTGAGTACACAGAGTGTGCTTCGGATGAAGCACGTGAAGATTATACTATGAAAACAGAAGTTATCTAAAAGTTTTTAATTAAATTGCTATGCAGGGAGGCTACTCAAAAACACCACTGTGTGTTGAAACAGGAAGTGATACTCTACCGCAGGGGTCCCCAATCTCAGTCCACGAGGGCCGGTGTCCCTGCAGGTTTTAGATCTCACCCTGGGTCAACACACCTGAATCACATGATTAGTTCATTACCAGGCCTCTGGAGAACTTCAAGACATGTTGAGAAGGTAATTTATCCATTTAAATCAGCTGTGATGGATCAAGGACACATCTAAAACCTGCAGGGACACCGGCCCTCGTGGACTGAGATTGGGGACCCCTGCTCTACCGCAAAGAGAGTGAACACCAAGTGACAGCGCCACCCGAAAGCCAGGGAGGGAGACTTATTCACAGGGGTGAGACACACGCTCCCTAAGTCCTATGACCCTGTTAACTCGCTCCTCCTCCTCACCTACTCGGACCCCTTCGTGGAGTAGCTGGTGTCACCTCTTTCCCTGTGCCCTGCTGACCTGGGACTTTGGGAAATACCCCAAGCCTGCTCTCCCTGTTGTTAAGACCCCCACCAGTGTCTTCTGCTTTAGGTGTGACTCTGGCTCCTCAACTGCCTTCTCGGCCTTCCACTTTCTTCCTGTCCTTACCTCAATGCCTGCAGATGCCACCTTGCAGTCTTTAGAATCTCTGTACTGTAGGGCTTCTCTTGTGCATGCCACCTTGCCAACTGTGAGACCGCTGAAGGGGAACTGCAAGATGTTGCTTGCCCCATACAAAGCAGTGTTGGTGAGGCTGTGGGGAAGACCCAGCCACTTGCGAAGAAAGCCGCTGATCTTCTGTTCAAGGGATTCCACATTAGTTATTGGGACTGTGTAGACAAGCAGAGGCCACTGGATTCGAGGCAGGATGGAATGCTGGTAGATCCAGGCTTTAAATCTTCCAGGCAGGCTGGACTTCTCTACCTCAGTGAGCCACGCCCTCAGTTCCTCATTTGCCTTCTGGGTGGCAGCAGAGTCTTTCAGGCTGGAGTCAAAGAGCTTTCCCAAGCTCTTGACTGGTTACTCCATTATGGATGGGATTATGGTTCTTGAGATTGAAAACCAGAACTTGTCCGTCACCTTACCCATCTTCAGCTCCATAGATTTTGAATTGGAAGGTTTGAAACTCATCCCAGCACGGTGCCATGGTGGTTAGCACTGTTGCCACACTGGCCTAGTTAGCTGCCCTCGACACTCCACCACCATGTTCACTGCCAGAGTAAAGAGCGTAACTGAGATGGTACAGCCTGTTATTATTCCTTTCACAAGGCAAAGCCAGCCTGAAGTCACTGACCCAGAGGTGACTTCAGACTTGAAATTGTCCTAATAGGGGCGATCGTGGCTCAAGAGTTGGGAGTTCGCCTTGTAATCGGAAGGTTGCCGGCTTGGACAGTCTCGGTCAATGTGTCCTTGGGCAAGACACTTCACCCGTTGCCTACTGGTGGTGGTGGTCAGAGAGCCCGGTGGCGCCAGTGTCCGGCAGCCTTGCCTCTGTCAGTGCGCCCCAGGGTGGCTGTGGCTACAGTGTGAATGTGTGTGTGAATGGTTGGATGACTGGATGTGTAAAGCGCTTTGGGGTCCTTAGGGACTAGTAAAGTGCTATACAAATACAGGCCATTTTAATAATCTAATAATCCAATATCCTTGATCTAGGGTATGCCACTGGGACCTCGGGAGGATGCTCAGCAGGCTGCCTTGATGACCTCACACACCTCCTTCAAACTTGGCTCCATCAGTTTAAACTCTGCTGATGGTGAGATGGGGTTGATGAGAGCTTCATTAGGTCTCAAGTCTTGTTCCCTCTGTGGGTCATTAATGATGTCTTGAAGGAAGTGATTCACCTCCTCTCTTGAGCACTCCAACTGGCCACTGCGCTTGTCCCCAAGCAGTAGTTTTGAAACGTGAAAGGGATTAGCAGTAAAAGTTGCTCATTTCCTGGCTCTATCTCTTCCCTGTCTCCTGTGCCACTCTGCTCTGCGGAGGATTATCAGCTTTTTCCGCAAGATGTTCTGCAGTTCCTCTAAAGCTTGCTTCTCCTCCACATCAGCTGTCTTGAACTGCTTCTTAAGGCTTCGAAGCTCCTGATGCAGTTGATGGATCTTCGTGGCGTTGCAATTCCTGATATAGGGGGTCTTGGTGTTAGCCTTTGCAGTCAAGCCGAACCTTTCTGAGGCATAGCTGACTATGATGGTGGTTTTTCCTTCAAGCCTGCTATCAGCATCTCTTTTGGCTATGGCTTGTATGATGTTGGCCACATCCTCATCAAACTTCTGCCACTTGCACTGTCTGTTGGCTGGGGGCCACCTAATCCACTGCTGTGGAACTACTCTATTTGGATTGGAAGACTCCGGTGTGTGGAAGGACTGGGCTCTGTGGGGCGCCTCCTGGCTCTTGGCCGGGCTGCTACTGCGTCTCACCAGGTTCAGGACCTGTGCGTTGAATCTCACTTTCCTGCTCCAAACATTTCATTTTCGCCTGATGGACCTTTAGACCACGCTGGTTTTTGCACAGCTTGCCGCAGAAACATGTCTTACTCATAGTCCTATCCATTGCATTGGTCATTAACCTTGAGTCTCCTGGGGTATCTCTCTTTAGGGCTTTCCATAGCTTGTTAGGGTGCTTCACACAAAAACTGCAGACCAGGGAGCTAACCCTCCCTGCCCCTAGAGTCGTCTTTCTGGTAGTGGTGGGCGGATCGATCCAAATATCGATAGTATCGATCCCAAGTCGGCATCGGTATCGGATCGATACTAGCCTGGTTAGATCGATTCTTTACTTTGAGTTCTGCGTCTTTGCTATGCTGCGCTTTCGGCAAGACAGAAACAGCCAGGTCGCTGGACTCACCGCTCCTGTGTCAGCGGACAGCAGGCACACTTTGCCTCCCCCCCCCCCCCCTCTTATGTTTCGGTGTTGCGCTGACACGTCACGTGACTTAGACACTTTGGGGGTTATTAAGTTGTTTACATATTAATTATATTTTTACCAATTGTTTTTGTTGTTGAAATTTTTAATTGTAATTTGTGTATTATAGTTTATCAACAGTATTTGTTTTAATTTGTTTACTGGTTTGCGTGCACTTAAGATTAACAAAGAAAAAAAAAGATCACCACCACGGCAGACCCGATGGCATTTTCATGCTTCGCAGCATCATTTATTCTTACAATAATCACACGGTTGCTGTAACAGTACATTCAACGGCTGCAGCTCTCCCGCTGGCAGCCATACACATCACCACCACCAAACCTACAGCAGCATCGCAGAACACGTCCTGCCACATACCCCCATCGCCCGCTTCACCCCACCCCGCGAGCAGGCGAGGGAATCGGCCCAGACCATTGGCGCCCCATGCCCCGGCCCAACGACGGGGAAGTGTCCACTCTGGTGGTCAGCCCGGGAGCTGGCCTGATGGCCACCCATATGGCAAGCAGAGGCGGCGGAGCAGGTGTGGAAGTGAGCCGGGGCTCAGAGGCAGCTGGGCAGACGGCCGAAGCGAACAGCATGCCTTCTCAGGCGTGGCGGGACCCCCGCGCACCTTGACCTCCATCTCCAGCTTGGCAGGTCCCGCTGGCGCGCCAGCCTCCGGCTCACCCCGAGCCACGCGCTGTCCACCCTTACAGTGATCACACGGTTACTGTAACAGTAGCCTACATTCAACAGCTGCAGCCCTCCTGCTGCCAGCTGTACACATCAACACCAACAACAACAACAGCACAAGCAGCGCACAGGTTTTAAGCCGGCGAGGCATCATTGTAGATGCAGTGAAGGTGAGTCCATCTCACCTGCAGCGGCATCGCAGACCATGAGCCACCACAATAATAAAACATTTTTTATTTAATTATAAATAAATTATTTCTCCTAATTATGTCCCGGATTTTAAGTAATTTATAATACAAAAGGAAAAATCACAAAAAACACTCAAGGTCATGAAAATTAATTGCAATTTAGCAATTCAATGAGGCATCCACCTTATTTATTGAAAAGTATCGTTTCGGTATTGGTATCGGCGATACTGGCCCGTATTTACTTGGTATCGGATCGATACCAAAATATGCAGTATCGCACACCACTACTTTCTGAGCCAACATCTGTCCCTCCAGTAGTCACCTAATTGTTCTTGGTTGTCACCTAGTCTCTCCCTAGGTGTCACTGGCTCAGCCAGAGCTTAACTATGTAAGAAACATCTCCTGGGTGCACTGGTAAGCATCTAGAGTATGTTAAGGAGCGTTAGGTGCAAAACATAAAATAATTTTTGGACACTCTTCAAGTGGCAATATGACAGGGAGCGATAAGTGGTTGCTCGAATATGTGTGTTAACTGTGCTAACTGTGTTAAACTTTGCAGAACACACAGATGCTCCCTGAGCATCACCCTTGTGCTGTGCTTTGCTCAAGATAGCAGGAAACTGTTTTTGTGTGGTGGTAGCTGTGGGTTTCAGACGACAGCACAGTTATCCAAGACTAAAATAAATAGAGATATGGGAAAAGAGGAAAGAAAAAGACAAGCGCTGTCAATCTCATAATTCTGCATATGGAAAAGTGTAATTTAAAAAATTATTAAGAATGTTTTACTGTTGTAAATACTGTTCACATAAATACAATAAAAAAAGAAATTATTATTATTATTATTATTATTATTATTATTATTAATGATAATAACAATGTATTTACTTTTCAAATATCGTTACTATTTTTGTTGTGATTCTTCTCAATGGATTATGATCAGTACTGAAGATGTTTTTCAAAATAACATTATTCCAACCTTCATCATTGCTCACCATTCACATAACAGGAATAAAATAATAAAAGTTGTATTCGTTGTTATATAACATTTGTGCATGTGTATTTGTTACCCTATCACATGATACAGTGGTCCCTCGCTATAAAGCGGTTCACCTTTCGCGGCCTCGCTGATTCGCGGATTTTTGTGTATGTGATTTTCCTTTTTTTTTTTTTTTACAGTGCATTGTGTTCTGCGTCATGACTGAATATAGACGATTGTCAATCAATCTCATGCCGGGTCTCCTGTACAGTACAGAATGCGTTCAGCTTGTCAGATTTACATAAATCTTGGATCGCTAGCAGTGTGACTCTGAAGTGCTGTACTGTATCTTTGTAAGTTTTCTCCCCCACAAACACAACAATGTTGACAAAGCATTTTGCATAATACTGGACTTATTTTTCTATGAAGGTTTGAACTTTAGGCGTATTTAAACAAGAGAGAAAAGTGTGAAAATGTTCATGCCTGTCTAAGAAAAATTTATAACGTGTGTAGTGAGGGGTTTTACAGCCAGAAAAACATCTATAATTATTGTAGAAAAAAAAAAAAGTTGGCTACTTCACTGATTTCACCTATCGCGGGTTGCTTTTGGAACCTAACTTCTGCAATAAACGAGGGACCACTGTAGCAAGTTACAATGATATTGTTTAGGCCTGTCTCTCCCTCTCTGTCTTTCACTCACACAGACATGCACACACACCACCATCAACTTTGCTAAATTGCTAATGAAAAACATTGATCAGGCAGCTGTGATTGAGCAGCAATGTCCATCCAGTTATTTTCACGGTTGTTGTGGTCATGATAATTTTGTGAGGCCACATGGAAAAGGCTCAGATGAGCTTGCCAAAGTCCTACAAGTTGTGTCTCCATTGCTTGTGTCCAGATCACACGCTGCACTGCCATGCTGCCCTGTCTTTTCACTTTCATTTCTGTGTTTGCGCGTGCGCAGTGTGAGAGGCTGCAGTGACACCCTCATGACGGCTGATAGGATTTCAATCAGGTTTGATTTTCTTACGACCAAGCGATTGATGATCGGGAGCTGGTCGTGAGGTGTTAATCGCTTCTCATTACCCCACGTACACTACACAATGCACGACACACGATTAAGGCGAAAATCGGGCCGGTCACCAAAACGGTAGCACGACTGACAAATCAGCTCAAAATGAGCCAAAAATTGCACAGTGTATGCCCAGCATTACACATACTCAATCATATGTAAATTTCAGATAAATTGCTAGTGTGTTGCACCAATTCATAACAAAAGATCAAGCTAAACTAATCAAGCTGCAACATTATGAAAACTCAACAATTAAGCATCTTATATCAGGAAAAAAAATTATCTTGGAAAAATAGCTTAGATACACTGCAATAAATAATTACCTTATTGGAAGAACAAGATAAACACTTAAGATTTTATTTTATTTTACTTTCTGATTTTAGCGTTTTGTGTAAATTGCACCTCAACAGTGATGTGTAGCTGAAAACAAAGAACCAGAGTGTTTTTTAATAAAAAAAAAAAATGCAGCCTCACAGAACATATACAGGAAAGCAAATTGTAAAACTACTAATAATTTAATCATCCATACATTAATACGTCCATTCTCTTCTGCTTATCCTTTTCAGGGTTGTGGGACGGGGGGCTGAAGCCTATGAAAATAATCATTATTTATTATTATCATTATTATTAGTAGTAGTATTGCATATTGAACCAGTATTTTCCTGTATGGTTTTATGAAATATGAATGGCAGCATTTATATTTCTATTGTAACTTAAATTATGTTTATTTTGAACAGGATGAAGTAGGCATAAGATTTTTCAGTGCAAGAAAAAAATTTTCATCCCTGAGGCCATAGATCAGAGGACTTAAGCACCTTGGAGCAATATTAAACATAATGTAGTTAAAATATCGGACATTTAGAATTAAACTGAAATCAATCTGAAAAACTGCAATTTCTATGAATGGGCACCACAGTTGAATGAGACAGAGCAGCAACTGGAAACCATGAAGGATCACTGTTTTGAGTCCTTTATGTGTCAACTTCTTTTTCTCTCCTGATGCAGCTTTGGCCACTTTCATTATTTGAACATATGAGTATGCAATAGTGATGCCCATAATCAAGAAATAAAATTGATACACAGCTGAGCGAACATGATCCTGCCATCTGTAAAGAGTAAACGCATCTACAGTACATATCATGAATTGCTTGTAGAAGTTAAGTGAGGCAGACGCAAAGAACATGGACAGAATAATTATACAAGGACCAGAGCTGACACCATGAATGATCAGGATACAGTACATAGTGCTGCGTGTGGAGCAGAGCTGTCCATGACGCAGGGGCATACAAATGGCCACATAGCGCTCCAGAGTCATTGCTGTCAGAGTAACTGGTGTGACAATGAAGTAAAGAAGTACAACAACAGAGATAGTTATACACAAACATACTGGCATTGCAATTTCAAAATGGGTCAATATGAACAAAATATCTGACATCAATAACAAAACACTGTCTGACAGCAGTGTTACAAAAAATAAGATGTAACGTGCAGATGTGTGAAAGCATTCCTTTTTAACAAAGATCACAATGAGCAACATGTTGATGCAAAGAAAAATTATTACCAGGATTTCTACAATAATGACCCGGTAGCTGACTGGTCGTGGAAAAAAAACATCATTCACTGAGTTGTTACCTGCCATAGATAGCAAACATGTGTTTGTAGTACTTCTAAGAGTTAAATAAAGTTTTTCCTTTTAATAAAAATCAAAACTCAAAATCAAATCCAGTGGAGAAACCTTCCATTCTGTTCCAGAGTCAAATGTCTTCTGCTGCGTCCCCTGCAGTTTTCTGAGAAATGACTGTGCATCATTAAATTGAAGCTTACAGCAACTAAGAATAACAATTATACATGAAATTTCCTTCTACTGTGTTGTCATCGTCCCCTAGTACCCATTCTCCTCAGTATCGATGCCTCTAAATAGGTAATTGATGGTATACTCAGGAGACTTTGCAGTAAAGTCAACATAACAGATCTGAAAGAACTGAAAAGTTGTTGTTTGCTGTGAAGGTAATCAATTCTGTAGTTAGTGCGACAAGTAAGTCTACATCCTATTATTTTAGGGTTATGTCTTAAAAACCTTAAAAACACTAATGTTACTGTGACAGGTACTAGGCCTGTTTGTGAAGTATTCAGTTAAGTGTCATGATCCTGGGTCACTTTGACCCAGCGCCCTTAGTTTCCTTGTGTTTTTGTATTTTGTTCTTCATTCATTCCATGGTTCCTACATTTTTTGGTTTAGTTTATTAGATTTCCCCTCATGTCTTTACCCCGTGTGTCCCCCTCCATTTATCTTTGAGTCCCCATGTCTCGTTTTTCCTCCTTGTGTTATATTCCATGTTTTCCCCAGCCCGTTATGTCTGTGCTCTCTCCGTGTTCTCTCTTCCCCTCCTGTCTGCCCCTCTGTGTACTTCCTGTTTTACTTTGACAGTCTCCCATCAGTATGCGTCATGTTGTGTTTTCTCCTGCCCTGTCTCGTTATGATTATGTGTGTCAGCTGTGTTCCTCGTGTGTTCCCATGTCCCTCGTTATCCGCCTGTTTATTTATGTCCGCGTCTCCCTCCATTCTGTGTCGCGTCCTCCCTCATGGCTTCGTTTCCCTGTGTTTCCTCGCATTTCAGTTAATCATTTCCCAGTTTAGTTTAGTTCTCTGTTTTCCCTGTACTCCTGCAATAAAGCAGTGCTTTTGAGTTTATTCCTCGTGTCTCCGTGAGTTTGCATTTAAGTCCTGACCTGCCTCCGTTACGCAGCCAAATCACGACATTAAGTGAAAATTGTCCTTTATTCCTTTCCTCGGCATTGTCTCTTTAAATCTGCTTATTATGAACAAGGAAGTTTAAATTACAAGCAAATTTCTTGCATTTTATTTTTCTGCCTTTGATTTTTTAAAACTGTATAGACACAAGTTAGTAACACATGTAAGTAAGACATGAAAAACATAAGACATTTATATCCTAAAACTGACCATATATAGGTCTTGATGCATTCTCAATCATCCAGGAAAGTAAATCTCCAAAAGTTGAATCTGTTCATCTGGACGTAGCGTTTGGTGGGAGAAACGTTTCGTCACTCATCCAAGTGACTTCTTCAGTCTCAGCTGACTGCAGGTTTCCCCAAACCTTATAAACAGTACATTTGCATAATGACTGAAACCAGCCCACTGAAGGAACAATGGGCTGTGAGGTCAGTTCCTTAATCATAATTATGCAAATTCCCATGACCATTGATCAACAATCACTGACCAAAACCCACTGATCAAAGAACACTGATCAATGGCCATGAGTACCATTCACAGAGTGTTGGGGAATGGCTGCAATCACAGCATTGTAAGATGGCGAAAGATGTACCCTTAGGCCCCCTCCTCGATTCAGAGATGGTCTTTCCCTTTTCACGTAAATGGCCTCCTTGACTCCGCGCTCAAACCAGCGTTCTTCCCTGTCCAGGATGTGTACATCCTCATCGTTGAAAGAGTGTCCACTGGCCTGTAGGTGTAAATAAACTGCAGAGTCCTAGCCTGATGAGGTTGCTCTTCTGTGTTGTGCCATCCGCTTCGCTAGAGGTTGTTTGGTTTCCCCGATGTATAAATCCTGGCAATCCTCCTGGCACTTAACAGCGTACACTATGTTACTCTGTTTGTGTCGGGGGTGGACCAGTTTTTGGCGCAGCGTGTTTTGGGGTTTAAAAGCCACAGTGTTTAGAAAAAATGCGTCTCAACTGTTCCGATACTCCTGACACATATGGGATCACTACAGGTTTTCGCTTGGGCAGCGATTGTCCTTCTCTCCTGGATCGGCTGGAGCTTTCTTTAGGTGCCTTCCCAGCTTTGACAAAAGTCCAGCTGGGATAACCACATTTACTCAGGGCCTTCTTGATGTGCTGTTCTTCTGCCTCCCTGGCCGCTGTGTCAGTGGGGATGGTGTTCGCTCTGTGTTGTAGCGTCCTGATGACACCCAGTTTGTGCTCCAGTGGATGATGAGAGTCAAACCTTAGATACTGATCCGTATGCGTAGGTTTACAGTACACGTCAGCTTTTAGATGTCCCCCATTACTGATGGAAATCTCACAGTCTAAGAAGGCTAACCTGCCACTTTTCATATCCTCCCTGGTGAATTTGATGTGTTGGTCCACCGAGTTAACGTGATCCGTGAAATGTAGTACGTCCTGAGATTTGATTTTCACCCACGTGTCATCCACATATCTGAACCAATGGCTTGGTGGTGTTCCAGGGTAGGATAGCAAAGCCCTCTTTTCCACTTCTTCCATGTACAAATTGGCCACGATGGGTGAAACTGGGGAGCCCATGGCACACCCGTGTTTCTGCCTGTAGAACTGACCCTTGTATGTGAAGTAGGTGGAATGAAGACACAGTTCCAAAAGCAAACAAACTTGGTCGATGCTGAGAGTGGTCCTGTTGCTGAGGTTGGTGTCATCCTGTAATCTCTTACGGACTACCTCCAACTCTTCTGTGACTGGGATGCAAGTGAAGAGAGATGTAACGTCGTACGAGACCATGGTTTCATCTGCCTCCATAATGACATCTCTCACCTTCTCAACAAAATCCAGGGTGTTCTGGATGTGGTGTCCAGAGCTGTCTACCAGCGGGTTGAGGATCGAAGCCAGAAACTTGGAGATGTTATAGGTGACCGAGTTGATCATGCAGACAATTGCTCTTAAAGGTGGACCCTGCTTATGTTTTTTCGGTAAACCATACAGACTTGGTGTAGACTCCCCTGGGTACAGCCTGTGGTATGAGGTCCGGTCGATAGCCTTGTCTTGTTCTAACTGCTTCAGACAGTCTATGACCCTCTTCCTGTAGCCACTTCCTGGGTCTCGTTTCAGGGGCTCATAAGTATTTTCATCACTGAGTAGTGACAAAATCTTCTCATGATAGTCTTTCTGGTTAAGCAATACTGTGCACCTACCCTTGTCTGCCGGAAGGATGATAATGTTGCAGTCTATTTACAGTCTATTTACACCTACAGGCCAGTGGACACTCTTTCAATGATGAGGATGTACACATCCTGGACAGGGAAGAACGCTGGTTTGAGCGCGGAGTCAAGGAGGCCATTTACGTGAAAAGGGAAAGACCATCTCTGAATCGAGGAGGGGGCCTAAGGGTACATCTTTCGCCATCTTACAATGCTGTGATTGCAGCCATTCCCCAACTCTCTGTGAATGGTACTCATGGCCATTGATCAGTGTTCTTTGATCAGTGGGTTTTGGTCAGTGATTGTTGATCAATGGTCATGGGAATTTGCATAATTATGATTAAGGAACTGACCTCACAGCCCATTGTTCCTTCAGTGGGCTGGTTTCAGTCATTATGCAAATGTACTGTTTATAAGGTTTGGGGAAACCTGCAGTCAGCTGAGACTGAAGAAGTCACTTGGATTTCCTTTGCACTACCTACCTACCAAGTATGTTTACTGTTTCCTTTGCACTACCTACCTAGTTACATAGTTAGTTTTAGTTAGATAGTTAGTTTTTGTTAATTTATATTGTAATTTATGTTAGGTCAGTCTGTCCTGTCTCTAGTTAGCTAGTTTAGTGTTTTTCTGTTAATTTATGTTGTAAATTTATGTTGCATGTAGCACCTTGGCCCTGGAGGAACGTTGTTTCGCTTCACTGTGTACAAACTGTATATGGTTGAAGTGACAATAAAGCCAACTTGACTTGACTTGACTTGGATGAGTGATGAAACGTTTCTCCCACCAAACGCTACGTCCAGATGAACAGATTCAACTTTTGGAGATGACCATATATAGGTTGACCAATTGGTAGGTTTATGGATGCTAGCAATGTTTTAAAGATATGTGGCTACCTCAGCTCATCTGACTTTCTGTGTCATTTCTGGGACGCTTAGAACTCAATTGCACTGTGGTCCCACTGCACACACTGTTTGTACTTAGGTAAGTTACTCCAACACACTTATTTGTGACTAATATGGGTAAAAAAAATTGCCAATAACTAATTCAACACTGAGAAGAGAAGTCAGTTGGAAAATGTATTGTTGTTGTATTTTGTCTTGCTAAAGCATTTAATGAAAAGTGGGTAAGTGCCATGACAGCTGAAATATTTTGGATTTTGTCCGTGCAGTTATCGGGGGAGTTTGGAGGAGAGTGTTGTAATGGAGCCCGTGGAAGTATATTTTGTCATTAGCAGCCCCCTTGAGGCGAAAAGATATGGTTATGATGTAAAGAAGTACATCTTTAAATATTTTGTGTGACAGAAACGGCATTTGTTATGTTTGTCATTGTGGGAAGGGATGCTTGTGTCACATGTTGATTATGTACTCATGATTTTATATATTTTCATTGTAGGTACAGAAGATTAGAGCGCTAGATTTAAACTTGGGTGATTTTATTTATAGTGCTGAGATGATGAAGACCGGAAGCAGGACAGTTGAAGGGGATGGTATGATGGGCGGGACACCAAACCCATAAGGTTGTGTTGACTTCTGGTTGTGAGCCAGACCTCAATAGACGTAGCGGAAGTAGGCTAATTACCTAGGTCTCCAGTTGCATCTGTATTTTACTATGAAGTGCAAATAAAGACGTCTGATTTTGGAAGTAAAAGTCTCCGCCTGATCGCTACCATCAAAAAGAATCTGTGAAGTTGGCATACTTCACCATCATTTAGAGTCATTGGTTAAGTTATTTTATGTCGTAAACATTTACGCTTGTAAGAGTATGGATTTTTAACTTACACGCTGTTTTTGTGTACACATTCCCAGCTTTTATGTTGAGACTGAGGGTTTATTGCCATTAAACCTGAGAATTCATCAGTAAAGTGTCATCCTTCATTCTACAGCATTAGTTTATGCTAGCTAAGTAATAATAGCTGCCCAATTGATAGAGGCAAAAAGGTATGGTTATGATGTTAATAAGTACGTCTTTAAATATTTTGTGTGACAGAAACTGCATTTGTTAAGTTTGTAAGGTAGGGGTTGCTACAACATTAGTTTATGCTAGCTAACTAATAACAGAACCAATAACTCAGGGGAAAACAATGGGACTTAAACTAGCTGGTCAAGAAGGCTCACCAGCGCCTCTTCTTCCTGAGGACTCTGAGGAAGAACCACCTGTCCTCAGACATCCTGGTGAACTTCTACCGCTGCACCATCGAGAGCATCCTGACCAACTGTATAACAGTCTGGTATGGGAGCTGCTCTGCCTCGGACAAGCTGGAGTCAGAAACAGATTTTTCTTGTGTGGCTGGATGTACCAAGGGGTGCAATGAGCTGATGCAATCAGCAATATTGTATGAAATAAAATAGCCCTCTTTTCCAAAACACATTGAAACATTTTACAGCATAACAGGTGAGATGAGATGATGATGAGATAGCCTTTATTTGTCAGTTGCAGGTCTTTTGCCCGCAACCGAGATGACAGACCTTGCCGACCGTACATACATTACACAACATCACATTGGGGAGACAGGTCAGGCTAGGTAGCGAGGAAAAAAAACATCGAAATGTGTAACACAAAAGGATAATACAGGAATGGACAGATATCAACACACCATAGCACAATAAAACACAGACGAGCAACATGGGAAAGAGTTCCAGTGTGTACATCTGATCTGGGACCGCTGCAATCGTTCGACTGCGCCTCCAGCTGACCCGATGTCCACATCAGAGGGGAGGTAAGCGTTGGAGGTGGCGTTGGATCCGGGGTAGGGAGGGTGATGCGTCGGTGAGTGCTTATCAGTATCAGTATATGTATGTGTGTGCGTGTCCAGAGTTCAGCTGAGACAGTGTCCTTCGCCCTGCCAGGCTAAGTAAACAGTCTACCAGCCAACCCAGGTGGCCTTGCATGGGATGGGAAGGAACAGTCTCAACATAGTCGTTATCAGGGATTGTTTTGATCGGCTCCAGCCTTGAGCCCGCAGCTGGCGCCGGAGGGGTAGCCAGATTATGATAGCAATTGTCTTCCAACCAACTCATGAGAATTTCGAGCTGTTTCTTTTAGCACTCCGACACTGGTCCCTCCATCATCCGTTGGATAGCTGCGAGTTTTTCCATGATGTTATTTACCTTCGAATCCGAGATCTTGTCACTCTTTTGCTCACAGAGCAGATTCTGAGACCTCGCGACCACAGCCAACTGATCCGTGATGTATTCCAACTTCCGCCCATAGTTGTTGATTTGAGCGGATTCTTCCCTGATGTGTCCCAATATCCGCTCAGAGATGTTATTCTGAGTATTCACTGCAGCCGCAATTGCCTCCAAGCTCTTGACCATGTCCCTGTCTGTGAGCCCTTTCTCAAAACCCGCACCTCGTCCCGTCAAGTCAATCTCAGCGGGCAGCTTTGTGGCGGTTTGGACAGCCGGTTCCGCTTTCTTAATTCTCTGATAAGCCAGGGCCAAGCCAGCTCCGATCAGCAAGAACCCTGTTATCATGGTTCCGAATAGGTAGATATCTTCAGTGTCCTCGATCGACAGTCCCGCCAGGCACACGATCCTCCATGTCTGCCACCCGTCCATCGCGTATCCGGCAGGGAAGGTCCCTCCAGGGCACTCTGGCTCTCCCGAGCCCAGACTTCTCGTGGAGAAGAGGGTGTCAGTAGCATTCAGAGACCAGTTGATCAAATCCATAGTTCTCTTTAGGTTTTAGATACAGACTGTGAGAGAGTGTTCCAGGGAGTGAAAGAAAAAAAACACAAGACTAGACAAGGACATAAGCAGGGAAGCAGGGAAGATAAGGGAGAGGAGAAAAAGTGCGTCCGCCTCCTCCGAGAGCCAAAGCAGAAAAAAAAAAAAAAAAAAAAAATGTGTTCATCACAACACAAACATAACTATGCTTCTTACCAAAGCATGCCCACAAATCTCAATGAACTGAAGCAAGGCTGAAACATAGTTTCCCTCACAATGATGTGAGACACGAAGAACTGATTCATTCTAGTTACTGCTGCTAGAGGGGGTTCTACAAGCTACTGAATGTATTTAGTTTCTCACAAAACTTCATAGAGTCCTGTGTGTAGGTTAACAGTCATCCAGATCTCGGAAAACTTGAGTGTTTGAAGAAAAGGCTACTTAGTTTTCAAGAGATTTTGCCTCTCATACAAGAGGCTTCATCATCGCCAAAAGACTTAGAGACTTAGAGACTTTTATTGTCATTGTGCAGTTTCTTGCACAGCGAAATTGGGTAGCTGGACCACAAAGGTGCTAAAGTAAGAAAAAGAGAAACCAATATACATCGAAGGTGGGAAAAAATAAATAAATAAATAGAATAAAATAAAATAAAAAGCAGTGTATATATATATATACATGTGTGAGTGGAACTATATACATGGTGTATGTGTAGGAAACATTGAAACAGACTGGGACCAAAATAATTGCACTTGAGCCAAAAATATTGCACAGAACATGGAAAGACTGAGATATTGCACATAGATATTGCACTCTGCCTCCTGACACCTGACTCTGCCTCCTGACATCTGACCCACGTTAAACACATGGACTGAACATACACACACCCACAACCACTAGCACTTTATCACTACTGTATAGTTCTGTGTAAATATCATTCTGTACATACGATAATTTTTAATCCTACAACTGTTTATAACTTGCATAGTTCACATTTCTGTATAACTGTATATCTCAGATTTCTGTATAGTTTTTATTTCATATTTATATCCTGTTCATAGCCTGTACATAGCTTGAACTCACTACAGCCTGTACATACTTATAGATATAGAATATTCATAACATACTTCACACCGTGTACATTATAACATACCATAATAGACCCATTTCTGTAATATACTTACACATCTATATTATTGCTAATATATATTGTAATATATCTATATCACGGCTAAAGCACTTTCTGGATGGATGCAAACTGCATTTCGTTGCCCTGTACCTGCGACATGTGCAGTGACAATAAAGTTGAATTCTATTCTATTCTAATTCTAGATGATCAACAGCAGTGTCAGGGTGGATGTGTTGGGGAAGTCTTTACACACTCTTAGTTTCCATTAATAGTTCTGACAGCCCACGGGAAGAAGCTGTTCTTTAGTCTGTTGGTTTTGCACCTGATGGAGCTGAGCCTTTTTCCAGAGGGCAGGATGTTGAAGAGGTGGTGGTTAGGATGGAGATGGTCCTTTATAATTGCCCTGGCTCTGGAGAGACATCTTGAGCTGGCAATTAAGTCCAGGGAAGGGAGTGGACAGCCGATCACCTTCTCTGCAGTTCTGATGATCCTCTGATCCTCCAAAACAACTAATGGAGAATTCCAGGTATTCAACCCTTGTTGGATTTGTCCTCCAGTTCTCCAACTATGGACTTCTGAAGAGTTACCTCTTTACTCTGCTTGTGGAATCTTAATCAACTTTTAATCACATTAAAAATTCCAGTGATTTCACCAACAATATCAGCAAACTTACACTGATAGCAAATTCAAATAAAATGTATTTGACGGTACCTAATTTTTTACCTAGCTGCCACTGCACTACATGTTTCAAATATAAGGAAGTTTTCTACAGGCAAAGGCATAGATGTGTTATGAGTTTCTCAGTGTCCCTCACTGTAGCCAAGTCTTACATCAAGGATGTGGAAAGTTAATCTCTAGGCTCCTTCAGCGGGACAGCAGGCATTCCTAGGTTCAGACATGTGGATGACACCTGGATCTCAATCAAAACGTAAGAAGTAGAACCCTACATCAAACATAACAATATAATGATTAAAAATGTCAAGTTCACCAGGGAGAATATCAAGGGCTGTACTGTCCTCACTAAGGCAGATGCAAGTCTCGACATGGCTCACAGGCTAGGACGAAAAAAAATTAGAGACCAAGTGAGGCGGTAACTTGGAAAAGAAGCACTTATTTCAAAACTAAATTACATAAAAAGAATGTGTTTGTCAGCAGGTCTTTAGCAGGAACTACATGGATGCCTGACTGCAGAAAGGAAAGAGCTTTTATATTCAAGCATACTGGGCCCCATGTGAAGCTAATGAATTCCAGGTTAGGTCCTGAAGAGCAAAACACAGAACAAAAAACTAAAACAGATGTCTAGTGCCTAGGAGTTGTCTAATATTAGTTTAAGTTGACGGAGCCAAGTTTGAAGGAGAAGTGTGAGGTAATCAAGGAAGCCCACTCAGCATCCTCCCCATGGCCTTGCGATGCCTGGTATAATGGGTCTTGGTGTTACCCTTCTCAATCAAGCCGAATCTTTCCAAGGCATAGCTGACTATGATGGTGGTCATTGCTTGAAGCCTGCTATCAGCACCTCTTTCTGCTTCAGCTTGTATGATGTTGGCCACATCCTCATCAAACTTCTT
This sequence comes from Oreochromis niloticus, assembly GCF_001858045.2. NCBI lineage: Eukaryota > Metazoa > Chordata > Actinopteri > Cichliformes > Cichlidae > Oreochromis > Oreochromis niloticus. The sequence goes on from NC_031979.2 coordinate 28,460,786, forward strand.
CCACTCGCACTGTCTACTACTGGCTGGGGGCCACCTAATCCACTGCTGTGGAACGACTCTATTTGAAGGCTCCGGTGTGTGGAGGGACTGGGCTCTGTGGGGTGCCTCCTGGCAGGGCTGCTCCTGCATCTCACCGGGTTCAGGACCTGTGCGTTGCATCTCACTCTCCCACTCCAAACATTTCATTCTGGCCTGATAGACCTTTAGGCCACGCTGATTCTTGCACAGCTTGCCAGAGACACATGTCTTAGTCATAGTCCTATCCCTTGCATTGGTTGTCAACCTTGAGTCCGTCCGATTGGAGATCTCTGAAAGTTGTAGAAAAAAATGAGTTTCAGACGACAGCACAGTTATCCAAGACTAAAATAAACAGAGATATGGGAAAAGAGGAAACAAAAAAACAAGCGCTGTCAATCTCATAGTTCTACATATGGAAAAGTGTCATTTAAAAAATTAAGAATTATTTACTGTTGTAAATACTGTTCACAAAAATGCAATACAAAAAGAAATCATTAACATTATTAATGATAATAACAATTTATTTACTGTTAAATATCGTTAATATTTTCATTGTCGTGATTCTTATCAATGGATTATGATCAGTACTGAAGATGTTTTTCAAAATAACATTATTCCAACCTTCATCATTGCTCACCATTCACATAAGAGCAATAAAATAATAAAAGTTGTATTTGTTGTTATATATCATTTGTGCATCTGTATTTGTTACTCTATCAGATAATACTGAGTTACAATTATATTCTTTAGGGCTGTAATGTTACACATACTAAATCATTTGTAAATTTCAGATAAATTGTATGTATGTTGCACCAATTCATAACAATAAATCAAGCTAAACCAATCAAGCTGCAACATTATGAAAACTCAATTCATTTTGAGCAAAAGTTAAGCATCTCATATTAGGGAAAAAAAATTTCTCTTGGACAAATAGCGTAGATAATTACAATAAACAAATACCTTATTGTAAAAATATGATAAACACTTAACATTCATTTTAATAGTATTTTTTGATTTTAAGGTTTTGTGTAATTTGCACCCATACAATTCACTGTTCACTGCACCTGAATTCACTGTTTACATCTCTAAGCAAAAACTCCCTGGAGCGCTTGCAGATTTTCCAAAACGCTGCAGCAAGGCTTCTGACCAAAACATCTAAGTACTCTCAGGTGACACCATTGCTAGTACAGCTGCACTGGCTCCCCATCGAATTCAGAGTCCATTTTAAGATTCTGGTTCTGACCTTTAGAGCTTCTTCAAACACCAGCCTACATCACTGAACTTCTACAGCACTATGTCCCTTGCAGGCCCCTGAGGTCATGTGATCAGGGCCTACTTGTTATTCAGCATACAAGGCTGAGAACTAAGGGAGCCAGAGCTTTTGCCACTGTGGCTCCCAGACTGTGGAACTCTCTCCCACTGAGCTTAAGATCTGTGGACTCAGTACAGTGGAACCCCGACTTACAAAATTAATTCGTTTCAGAGGGTCTTTCATAAGTCAAAATTTTCGTAAGTCGAAGCACCTTTTTCCATCGCCTTTTGAGTGAGGCGATGCTGGCTGAAGATGAAGTTCTTGGTGGAGGCTGAAGAAAGCATACATATGCATGCATACATACATACGTGTACATGTACATAACATTATGGAATTTAATTCTAAACATTAAAACTACAACTTACATTTACGTTAATTAATGTACGTACGTACACTGTGCAATGATATTTTTTAACATTTTTTAAACTCGCTCATATTTATGCCTTATGCCAGCTCCATTATGAATGAACGATAGGCTAATTGCAAACAAAAGGCACTCGAAATAGCGCACTGCAACAACAATACGTCTATCACGTGGAACAGCGAAATGCATTTCGAAAACGGATTTTGTTACACGGGCATTTTGTCGTACCACGGGCAAAAACATTGCCATTAAGTGCCTTCGCAACTTGAATTTTTCATTAAATGGGGTCTTTGTAAGCTGGGGTTCCACTGTACTCTCTTTTAAAAAACAACTAAAAACACATCCTTTTAGAAGTGCATTTCGTTTACTTTTGTCTGTTTTTGATTTATACTTTGTTTTCCCTGTGTGAAGCACTTTGTGGTCTTTTATCTACAAAGGTGCTATATACATAAAATTTGACTTATTCACTGAAGAGTGACGTGTAACTAAAAACAAAGAAGCACAGTTTTTTTTTAAATAAAAAAACATGCAGCCTCACAGAACATATACAGAAAAAAACTGTAAAAGTACTAATAATTTAATCATCCATACATTAATACATCCATTCTCTTCTGCTTATCCTTTTCAGGGTTATGGGGGTGGGGGGCTGAAGCTTATAAAAATAATCATTATTTATTATTATTATTATCATTGCATATTGAACCAGTATTTTCCTGTATGGTTTGATGAAATATGAATGGCAGCATTTATATTTCTGTTGTGATTCAAGTTATGTTTATTTTGAACAGGATGAAGTAGGCATAAGATTTTTCAATACAAGAAAAAAATTTTCATCCCTGAGGCCATAGATCAGAGGACTTAGGCACCTTGGAGCAATACTAAACATAATGTAGTTAAAATATCGGACATTTAGAATTAAACTGAAATCAATCTGAAGCACTGCAATTTCTATGAATGGGCACCACAGTTGAATGAGACAGAGCAACAACTGGAAAGCATGAAGGATCACTGTTTTGCGTCCCTTATGTGTCAACTTCTTTTTCTCTCCTGATGCAGCTTTGGCCACTTTCATTATTTGAACATATGAGTATGCAATAGTGATGCCCATAATCAAGAAATAAAATTGATACACTGCTGATCGAACATGATCCTGCCATCTGTAAAGAGAAAATGTGTCTCCACTACATACCATGGATTGCTTGTAGAACTTAAGTGAGCCGGAGGCAAAAAACATGGACAGAATAATTATACAAGGACCAGAACTGACACCATGAATGATCAGGATACAGTACATAGTGCTGCGTGTGGAGCAGAGCTGTCCATGACGCAGGGGCATACAAATGGCCACATAGCGCTCCAGAGTCATTGCTGTCAGAGTAACTGGTGTGACAATGAAGTAAAGAAGTACAACAACAGAGATAGTTATACACAACCATACTGGCATTGCAATTTCAAAATGGGTCAATATGAACAAAATATCTGACACCAATAACAAAACACTGTCTGACAGCAGTGTTACAAAAAATAAGATGTAACGTGCAGATGTGTGAAAGCATTCCTTTTTAACAAAGATCACGATGAGCAACATGTTGATGCAAAGAAAAATTATTACCAGGATCTCTACAATAATGACCCGGTAGCTGACTGGTCGTGGAAAAAAAACATCATTCACTGAATTGTTACCTGCCATAGAGAAGAAACATATGTTTGTAGTACTTCTAAGAGTTAATTAAAGTTTTGTTGATAAATGTAAGATTTTCCTTTTAATAAAAATCAAAACTCAAAATCAAATCCAGTGGAGAAACTCACTGTCTTCTGCTGCGTTCCCTGCAGTTTTCTGAGAAATGACTGTGCATCGTTAATTTGAAGCTTACAGCAACTAAGAATAACAATTGCACATGAAACTTCCTTCTACTGTGTTGTCATCATCCCTATAGTACCCATTCTCCTCAGTATCGATGCCTCTAAATAGGGTAATTGATGGTATACTCAGGAGACTTTGCAGTAAAGTCAACATAACAGATCTGAAAAAACTGAAAAGTTGTTGTTTGCTGTGAAGGTAATCAATTCTGTAATTAGTGCAACAAGTGAGACTAAATCCCATTATTTTAGATTTATTTGCTTGCATCTTATTTTGGCGCTTATCGCCTTTATCTACTATCTGCTTCCTGTTTGAGATTTGAAGATATTATTTTAAAGGTACGACTTCCTGTAAAATTGTTGTCTGTGCAGTTATCGGGGAGTTTGGAGGAGAGTGTTGTAACGGAGCCCGTGGAAGTATATTTTGTCATTAGCAGCCCCCTTGAGGCGAAAAGGTATGGTTATGATGTAAAGAAGTACATCTTTAAATATTTTGTGTGACAGAAATGGCATTTGTTAAGTTTGTCATTGTGGGAAGGGATGCTTGTGTCATATGTTGCTTATGTACTGATTTTATATATTTTCATTGTAGGCAAGATTAGAAAGCTAGATTTAAACTTGAGTGGTTTTATTTATAGTGCTGAGATGAGGAAGACCGGAGGCAGGACAGGACAGTTGAAGGGGGTGGTACAATGGGCTGGTTCTGACCAGTGTTGGGACTAACGCGTTATTAAGTAACACGTTACAGTAACTACGTTATTATTGTGGTAACGAGCACGGTAACTAGTTATTATGCCAAAACCAGGAACGCGTTACTCGTTACTGGGATTTAGATAGGCTCGTTATTCGTTACTTCGTGTGGTGGCTATCGCGGAGTTTCCACAGATTCAGTAACATTAGCAAGTGGTGGAAGCCAGCAGGTGGATGAAGGAAAGGGGAGGCAAGAGGAGAGACCCGAAGCGGCCGCCGGTCCGCGTGTCAGGTGAACTGAACTTCAGGTAAGAAGTTATGACCTGCAGTCTATCGGAGTCAGATATAAACCAAGTTTAGGTGGAGTTTATTTTCGGTATGCTGACATTTTTGTACTGCGTGCTAGCTAGCATGACGGAGTGTCTATACAGCTGGGTGGGTGCTATGTTACTGATGTTGAACTTTATTTTGTTCATACGGTTAATTATTAGAGTTGCCAACCATCCCGTAAAAAACAGAATCGTCTCGTTTTCAGTGAAAATATTACGCGTTTCGTATTGAGGTGAAAGGGAACACAGTTTGTCAGTACTTCAGCTACACTGAAAAAGACACAAAGCTGGAGCTGCGCAGCTGCCTCTTCTTCTCTCATTCTCTCCTCTCCTGTTTCTACTTCAATCATGAAACTGATCAATGATCAGCTGATCGGCTTTTCTCTCTTGTTTGTTTATTGCCCACTTTGCGCCAGAAAGAGGAAACCAGCGGATGTCGCGCTAAACAACAGCAGCACGTTTAAGCTTGATCAGCTGTTGTTAGAATTTATTTAATATTAATTTCTAGTATCAGCTGATGTTTGCTGGCGCCACAGCTGGAAAAGCTGCTGGTCATGATATCGGTTTGGTTATCTGGTGAGAGGGAAACATGAAGATGAAACCAGGAGATGTCCTTACTGAACCATCAGAGCTGAACAGGTGATGGAGAAACAGGTTTACCTTTTAGGTGACATGAATGAGTTGAAGGGAAGTGATGAACTGTTTCTGAGAGACAAATAACACCAGGATTCTTTTCTATGTAGCTGACAGCTGGTAACTGTGCAGGGGCGGGTCTAGCAAAGTGTTGCCAGGGGTCCATGTAGGGCATATAGGGCTGGGTATCGTCACTGATTTCTAGAATCGATTCAATTCCGATTCACAAGGTCCCTAATCGATTCGAACCATGATTCGATTCAATTCGATTCGATTCGATTCAATTCGATTCGATTTTGAATCAGTCCGAAATATTAGTATATGAACCATAATATATATAAAATTATGATAATTCACCTTGTATATGTACTGTCAAAAGAACCCTCTAAGCCTTGTGAATCAATTATATAAAATTCAAAATTAAGAACAGATACTAAAGCAGTTACAATAATGTAATTGTGTGGATGCTTTAAGCATCCACACTATTGAGTTCCTGTTTCTCTTTATTCTTTATACTTTATTGTGTGGATGCTTTAGGCATCCACACTATTGAGTTCCTGTTTCTCTTTATTGTGTGGATGCCCTAAAGGGCTTCCACACTATTGAGTTCCTGTTTCTCTTTATTCTTTATTATTGTGTGGATGCTTTAAGGCATCCACACTATTGTTTTCCTGTTTCTCTTTATTCTTTATTATTATTGTGTGGATGCTTTAGGCATCCACACTATTGAGTTCCTGTTTCTCTTTATTGTGTGGATGCTGGAGGCATCCACACTATTGAGATCCTGTTTCTCTTTATTCTTTATTATTGTGTGGATGCTTTAAGGCATCCACACTATTGTTTTCCTGTTTCTCTTTATTGTGTGGATGCTTTAAGCATCCACACTATTGAGTTCCTGTTTCTCTTTATTCTTTATTATTGTGTGGATGCTTTATGCATCCACACTATTGAGTTCCTGTTTCTCTTTATTCTTTATACTTTATTATTGTGTGGATGCTTTAAGCATCCACACTATTGAGTTCCTGTTTCTCTTTATTCTTTATACTTTATTATTATTGTGTGGATGCTTTAGGCATCCACACTATTGTTTTCCTGTTTCTCTTTAAACTTTATTCTTTTTCAAGTTGCTTCCGTACGTTTTTCGGCGTTTAACTACTTTCACAATTTTTGTGCTATTTTCACCGTTCAAATTTCACAATATTCTGCTATTTCTGCTAATTCCAGCTATATCTTTTGGTATTTTATACTGTTATACTTTTTAAAATATTACATTTTTTTCCTTTAATTTGTCCCATTGAAATGAATGGGAAACTTCCACAATTCTGCTAAAACTTGCTTGTTTTTGAAACTTAACTACTTTCTCATACTTTCGCCTAGAACAACCATTCAAATTTTAAAATGTTCACAAATTATTGGGCTATTCATAAATGATTCAGCTTTTTCATATCTGTTACCGTTTTCATCTTATCCCTCTTTAAGTTTTGAGTTTCATTTTTGTGATTTTTTACAAAATACATGCGTTGTTATGGTTGCTATGCACCTGGCTTTCAGTGGGCCACTGTAGGTTTTGCAGTCTTCTCTTTATGTCCGAACAACTTCTTGCTACTCGCTCAATTTTCACTCAACTTCCACAAATTATACATCAAAATGTAGGTATTTTTGCTGGCTTTCACAAAATGTCACTATCATTGTTGTGGGATTTATAGAATTTTGGCAAATCTCCTCAGACCAACACAAAGTCGGAAAACTCTCCATAGAAAGTCAATGGAGAGTTTGTTCAAAATCACCGCTTGATTTCTGTAATGAGAGGCATATTCGAATCGTCATATCTCCTCAACGAAGCGATGTTAAAACATGAGGCTTGTCCGAGTATATCTTCAGACACTCCTGACGCTCACAATTCCAGAATTTCTTTCTCACCTATTACCGTTCTGAAATGAGTTAGACTTGTTTGAGGGTAGGAAATTCGTCCTTCGCTCAGATTTCTTCAGATTTCAAACTCTGGAAATGAACCACTTTTTTCTCTCGTCATATCTTTTTAATGGATTTCCACAAAGACCTGAAAATTTCCATGATTGTTCACCAAAGCCTGCTGTCTCTTACGGTGAAAGAATGATATTGATACTCCAAATAGATTTAGAGTTAGAAAGCGTTGTTTGAGGGCAAGTCAAGGCAGTTTTTGCTTTGCTCTACTCAGTTATGGTGCATTAGAAGTCAAATATCTTTAATAATTCATATTTTAATGATAAAGTGTCAACACTTGAAGATTCCCCCATCTCTTCTGAACAAAACGGTGTAAGAATGACCGTTCTAGCCCCTACGGTTAGGAAATTATGGTCATTTGTTTGAGGGGAGTCATCATTATGAGAAATAGACTGCAAGAATCCTGTGTCTCTCTGTGCTGCGTGCACCTGTTTTGGCGGGAAAAAGTGCACAGGCTCTCTGATTGGTGGATTCAAATTCAGCAGCTCCCAGGCTGCTTGACTGAGCTAGAAACTTACTTCTCTCTCCCTGTGTGTGTGTGTGTGTGTGTGTGTGTGTGTGTGTGACAGAGAGAGAGAGAGAGAGAGAGAGAGAGAAAGCCTTTTTATGGGAGCATCTTATTGTAAGATTCAAATTCAATATATTTAGACTGGTTGACTGAATTTGATCCTGTGTGTGTCTCTCTGTGTATGTGTGTTTCCATATGTGTCCATATATGTGATTGTGTAACTGTTATAGTTTTTTTTGCTGAGTTTTTTTTCATTTAACAATTACATTTGAAGGATCCTTAGCATGTTCAGCATTTTTTCAGCTGTCCATTTTGCTTTTCCAATTTTTCTGTTTAAGTTATTACTATTGTGTTAAATCATATTATTTCTGCTATTTTATAAGATTTGTGCTAAATATAGTATTTCTGCCAAATATAGTATTTCTGATTAATTATAGTTTTTCTACCAAATCATAGTACAGCATTTTTGCTTTTATAGGATTTTTCATAGGATATTTATATTGCTTAATATAGTATTTCTGCTTTTTATAGGATTTGTGCTTAATATAGTATTTTTGCTTTTTATAGGATTTGTGCTTAATACAGTATTTATGCTAAATGTAGTATTTATGCTTAATCATACTGTTTCTATATATTTTTGCCAGGTCCTCTGTGAGTACTGAGACGTTCAAATTTACGTATCAGGGCCTGCACGGCTTCCCAGCCAGCCAATCATATCTGAGGTCTGCCGTTTTTTCTCTCATATCTCAGCGATGGATGTACAAAGAGCAACGAAAATCGCAGTCAAAGTACACCAAAGTCCACTGATTCGCCCAGTACAAGAATTATGCTTCTAGTCCACCTAGTTTTTGAGTTACACGACGTTTTGTAACTCCAAAAAACGGCGCTCTTTGCCTCTCACCGCGATCTAATTCTGACTGCTCATCACCCTGTTTTCCAGGCACTTGTTCTCTTTCCCAGTGGCGCAGTTTGTAATGACACAGGTCTGCAACCCAAAGGTCGTGGGTTCAATTACACCTTGGGCAACATGATTTTTTACCTACAATTTACTACACTATCACAGACCACTAATTCATATTCATCATTTATTACAATTCTGCAAACTTTTATGATTTTAGCAGCTTTTCTAATATGGACCTCAGATTCTTGTTAACACTCCATGGCACAAATACTCTTCCCTTTAGGCTCTGTGTATGTGTGTGTGTATCAATATTTCTCCCATTTTAAAGTATTACTCCTCCATAATTGTATTTCTGTTAAATCAAAGTACTTTTACTACATCTTAGTACTTCTGCTCAATCATAGTATTTTGCCAAATCATGGTTTTTGTGCCAAATCATGGTTTTTGTGCCAAATCATAATATTTGTGTTATGTTATAGTATTACTACTAAGTGGAGGAATTTCTGTCATGTTACAGTATATGTGCTGATTACAGTATTTCTGTATAATAGAATTTTGGCAAATCTCCTCAGACCAACACAAAGTCAGGAAACTCTCCATAGAAAGTCAATGGGGAGCTTGTTCAAAATCACCGCTTGATTTCTGTAATGAGAGGCATTTTCAAATCGTCATATCTCCTTAACGCAGCGAAGTTAAGACATGAGGCTTGTGCCAATATATCTTCAGACACTCCTGACGCTCACAATTCAAGAATTTCTTTCTCACCTATTACCATTTGGCCATGAATTGGGTTTGTTTGAGGGTAGGGAATTCGTCCCTTGCTCAGATTTCTTCAGATTTCAAACTCTGGAAATGAGGTACTTTTTCTCTCGTCATATCTTTTTGATGGATTTCCACACAGACCTGAAAATTTCCATGACTGTTCACCAAAGCCTGCTGTCTCTTACGGTGAAAGAATGATATCAATACTCCAAATAGATTTAGAGTTAGAAAGCATTGTTTGAGGGCAAGTCAAGGCAGTTTTCGCTTCGCCTCTACTCAGTTATGGTGCATTAGAAGTCAAATATCTTCAATAATTCATATTTTCAAGATAGATTGTCAACACCTTAAGATTCCCCCATCTCTTCTGAACAAAACGGTGTAAGAATGACTGTTCTAGCCCCTACGGTTAGGAAATTATAGCCATTTGTTTGAGGGGAATCCTCACTATGAAAAATAGACAGCACAAATCCTGTCTCTGTGCTGCATGTGTGTAAAAACAGGTGCACCTGTTTTGGCGGGAAAAAGTACACAGCCTCTCTGATTGGTGGATTCAAATTCAGCAGCCCCCAGGCTGTTTGGCTGCTGCTGCTGCTAGTGTGTGTGTGTGTGTGTGTGTGTGTGTGTGTGAGAGAGAGAGACAGAGAGAGAGAGAGAGAGGGCGAGAGAGAGTTTTTATGGGAGCATCTTATTGTATGATTTAAATTCAATATATTTAGACTGGTTGACTGAATTTGATCCTGTGTGTGTCTCTCTGTGCTTGTGGGACTTTTTGCAGCTGTCCATTTTGCTTTTCCAATTTTTCTATTTAAGTTATTACTATTGTGCTAAGTCATAGCATTTGTGCTGCTTTTCAGTATTTGTGCTAAATACAGCATTTCTGCTAAATCATACTATTTCTGCTATTTTATAAGATTTGTGCTAAATACAGCATTTGTGCTAAATCATACTATTTCTGCTTTTTATAGGATTTGTACTTAATATAATATTTCTGCTTAATTATAGTATTTCTGCCATTTTATAGTATTTGTGCTAAAACATAGTATTTCTACTAAATGCAGTATTTCTGGGTAATCATTGTATTTCTATATATTTCTGCCAGGTCCCCAGGGAGTCAGTCCTAATATTCAAATTTACATATCAGGACCTGGACGGCTTCCCAGCCAGCCAATCATATCTGAGTCCTGGCACATTTAAATTTGCATATTGGGGCATTCATGGCTTCCCAGCCAGCCAATCATATCTGAGTCCTGGCACATTCAAATTTGCATATTGGGACCTTCATGGCTTCCCAGCCAGCCAATCATATCTGAGTCCTGGCACATTTAAATTTGCATATTGGGACCTTCGTGGCTTCTAAGCCCACCAATCATCTATGTCATATATCTCTAATATTTCATATTTTTATTTTAAATGGTCAGCATTTCAAGATTCCCCTATGTCTTCTGAATAAAATGGTCTAGGAATGACTGTTTTAGCCCCTACGGTTAGAAATTTATGGCTGTTTGTTTGAGGGGAATTCTCACTATGAGAAATAGACTGCAAAAATCCTGTCTCTCTCTGTGCTGCATGTGTAAAAGCCTACACTTGGTGCACCAGTTTTGGCGGGAAAAAGCACACAGCCTCTCTGATTGGTGGATTCAAATTGAGAAGGTCACAGCTGTTTGACTGACCTAGAAACATGCTGTTAACAGCCCCTGTTCACTTTCTGCTGCTGCTGCTGCTGTGTGTGTGTGTGTGTGTGTGTGTGTGTGTGTGTGTGTGTGTGAGACAGAGAGAGAGAGAAAGGGAGGGCGAGAGAGAGTTTTTATGGGAGCATCTTATTGTATGATTTTAATTCAATATATTTAGACTGGTTGACTGAATTTGGTCCTGTGTGTGTCTCTCTGTGCATGTGTGTTTCAATATGTGTCCATATTTGTGATTGTGTGACTGTTATACTTTTTTTTGCTGATTTTCTTTTCATTTAACAATTACATTTGAGGGACCCTTAGCATGTTCAGGATTTTTTCAGCTGTCCATTTTGCTTTTCCAATTTTTCTATTTAAGTTATTACTATTGTGCTAAGTCATAGCATTTCTGCTGCTTTTCAGTATTTGTGCTAAATACAGCATTTCTGCTATTTTATAAGATTTGTGCTAAATATAGTATTTCTGTCAAATTACAGCATTTCTGCTATGTTGTACTGTTTCTCTAAATCATAGTATTTCTGTAATGTTTAAGAATGTTTGGCTAAATATATTCTTTCTGTTATCTTATACTATTTCTCCTAAATTCTTGTATTTTTGAGAAGTTATCGTGTTTCTGGTAAGTTACAATATTTCTGCTAAGTTCTGCTATGCTATTGTATTTCTGCCAAGTATTATGTTTCCTCTAAGATATTGCAGTTCTGCTAAGTCACTACATTTTAGCAAAGTTCCTTTGCTTCTGCAAAGATTTTACAATTTCTGCAACTTTTCAGCTTTTTCAGCTAGTTTCAGCAGAAAGCTTCAGCTTTAAAGCATCCACACTGCATTTTCGCAGGAAATGCAAATTTTTCTAGTTATTCTAGTTGCCACTTTTTCACTTTTTTTGGCACTTAACTACTTCCACAATTTTCAGCCGATTTTCACCGTTCAAATTTTAAACTATTCTGCTATTTCTGCTAATGATCGCTATATCTTTTGGTGTTTATTACTGTTATACTTTTTAAAATATTCTACTTTTTTCCTTTAATTTGTCCCATTGAAATGAATGGGAAACTTCTGCAATTCTGCTAAATTTTGCTTGTTTTTGAAACTTAACTACTTTTTCCTACTTTCACGTAGAACAACCATTCAAACTTTAAAATGTTCTCAAATTATTGGGCTATTCAGGAATAAATCAGATTTTTCAAATCTTTTACCGTTTTATTTTTATGCCTCTTAAAGTTTTGAGTTGGAAAATTGTGATTTTTCACAAAATACATGCGTTGTTATGGTTGCTATGCACTTGGCTTCCAGTGTGCCACTGTAGGTTTCGCAGTCTTCTCTTCATGTCCGAACAACTTCTTGCTACTTGCTCAATTTTCACTCAACTTCCACAAATTATACATCAAAACGTAGGTATTTTTGCTGGCTTTCCGAAAATGTCACCATCATTGTTGTGAGACTTATAGAATTTTGGCAAATCTCCTCAGAGCAACACAAAGTCTGAAAACTCTCCATAGAAAGTCAATGGAGAGTTTGTTCAAAATCACCGCTTGATTTCTGTAATGAGAGGCATATTCGAATCGTCATATCTCCTTAACGAAGCGAAGTTAAAACATGAGGCTTGTCCCAGTATATCTTCAGACACTCCTGACGCTCACAATTCAAGAATTTTTTTCTCACCTATTACCGTTCTGAGATGAGTTACACTTGTTTGAGCGTAGGAAATTCGTCCTTCGCTCAGATTTCTTCAGATTTCAAACTCTGGAAATGAACCACTTTTTTCTCTCGTCATAACTTTTTGTTGGATTTCCACAGAGACCTGAAAATTTCCATGATTGTTCACCAAAGCCTGCTGTCTCTTACGGTGAAAGAATGATATCAATACTCCAAATAGATTTAGAGTTAGAAAGCGTTGTTTGAGGGCAAGTCAAGGCAGTTTTTGCTTTGCTCTACTCAGTTATGGTGCATTAGAAGTCAAATATCTTTAATAATTCATATTTTAATGATACATTGTCAACACTTTAAGATTCCCCCATCTCTTCTGAACAAAACGGTGTAAGAATGACCGTTCTAGCCCCTATAGTTAGGAAATTATGGTCATTTGTTTGAGGGGAGTCGTCATTATGAGAAATAGACTGCAAAAATCCTGTGTCTCTCTGTGCTGCATGCACCTGTTTTGGCGGGAAAAAGTGCACAGCCTCTCTGATTGGTGGATTTAAATTCAGCAGCTCCCAGGCTGCTTGACTGAGCTAGAAACTTACTTCTCTCTCCCTGTGTGTGTGTGTGTGTGTGTGTGTGTGTGTGTGTGACAGAGAGAGAGAAAGAGAGGGCGAGACAGAGTTTTTATGGGAGCATCTTATTGTATGATTTAAATTCAATATATTTAGACTGGTTGACTGAATTTGATCCTGTGTGTGTCTCTCTGTGCATGTGTGTTTCCATATGTTTCCATATTTCTGATTGTGTGACTGTTACACTTTTTTTGCTCAGTTTTTTTTTCATTTAACAAGTACATTTGAAGGACCCTTAGCATGTTCAGCATTTTTTCAGCTGTCCATTTTGCTTTTCCAGTTTTTCTGTTTAAGTTATTACTATTGTGCTGAATCATACTATTTCTGCTATTTTATAAGATTTGTGCTAAATATAGTATTTCTACCCAGTATAGTATTTCTGATTAATTATAGTTTTTCTACCAAATCATATTACAGTATTTTTGCTTTTTATACCATTTTTATAGGATTTTTATATTGCTTAATATAGTATTTCTGCTTTTTATAGGATTTGTGCTTAATATAGTATTTCTGCTTTTTATAGGATTTGTGCTTAATACAGTATTTCTGCTAAATGTAGTATTTATGCTTAATCACACTATTACTATATATTTCTGCCAGCTTCCCAGCCAGCCAATCATATCTGAGGTCTGCAGTTTCTTCTCTCGTCATATCTCAGCGACGGATGTACAAAGAGTAATGAAAATCGCAGTCAAAGTACACCAAAGTCCGCTGATTCACCCAGTACAAGAATTATGCTCCTAGTCCACCTAGTTTTGGAGTTACACGATGTTTTGTAACTCCAAAAAATGGCGCTCTTTGCCTCACACCGCGATCTAATTCTGACTGCTCATCACCCTGTTTCCCAAGTGCTCACTGTCTTTCCCAGTGGCGCAGCTGGTAATGACACAGGTCTGCAACCCAAAAGTCATGGGTTCAACTCCACCTTGGACAACATGTTTTTTGCCCTACAAATTAATACACTATCACAGACCACTAATTCATATTCATCATTTATTACAATTCTCAAACTTTTACCAGCTTTTCTAATATGGACCTCACATTCTTCTTAACACTCCATGGCACAAATACTCTTCCCTTTAGGCTCTGTGAATGTGTGTGTGTATCAATATTTCTCCCATTTTAAGTATTACTCCTCCATAATTGGATTTCTCTTAAATCAAAGTACTTTTACTACATCTTAGTACTTCTGCTCAATCATAGTATTTCTGCTAAATCATGGTTTTTGTGCCAAGTCATCAGAATCATGTTTATTGGCCAAGTATATGTGCATACAAATACAGGAATTTGGTTCCGGTAGATGGTGGCTCTCGAGCACAGCAATGTAAATCTCACACACACACACCACACACACACACACACACACCACACACACACGTATCTATATATACATTGCACATGCATACACATACATACACAAGCTGTGTAAACCAACTATAAATAACTATCTAAACGTATATACATAAAATACAGAAATGAAATGAGTGGAATGAATACTACAGAATGTACATAAGGTGCAGTTGCAGTCTGGCAGTGGGAGAGTGTGACAGTTCAACTGTTTAGAAGGGAGATGGTGAGGGGAAAGAAACTGTTCCTGTGTCGGGTGGTCCTGGTCTGCAGGCTTCTGTACCGTCTGCCAGAGGGCAGCAGATCAAAAAGTCTGTGTCCAGGGTGTGAGGGGTCTGTGATGATTTTCCCTGCCCGTTTCCTGGTTCTTGAGAGGTACAGATCCTGGATGGAGGGCAGGGGGGCGCCGATGATCCTTTCTGCTGCCCGTACAGTCCGCTGCAGTCTGCACCTGTCCTGTTTAGTGGCTGCACCATACCAGACTGTGATGGAGGAGCACAGGACAGACTCAATGACTGCAGTGTAGAGCTGGATCAGCAGCTCCTGTGGAAGACTGTACTTCCCCAGTTGTCTCAGGAAGTACATCCTCTGCTGGGTCTTTTTGAGGATGGAGTTGATGTTGGTCTCCCACTTCAGGTCCTGGGAGATGGTGGTACCCAGCAACTTCAAGATCTCCACAGTCGACACAGGGCTGTCTGATATGATGAGGGGGGGCAGAGTTGAGGGATGTCTCCTGAAGTCCACTGTCATCTCTACAGTTTTAAGAGTGTTCAGCTCCAGATTGTGCTGACTGCACCAGAGTACCAGCCGCTCAACTCATCATAACATTTGTGTTATGTTATAGTATTACTACTAAGTGGAGAAATTTCTAAAATGTTACAGTATATGTGCTGATTACAGTATTTCTGCCAAATATAGTATTTCTGATTATTATAGTTTTTCTACCAAATCATATTACAGTATTTTGCTTTTTATAGGATTTTTATAGGATATTTATATTGCTTAATATAGTATTTTTGCTTTTTATACGATTTGTGCTTAATACAGTATTTCTGCTAAATGTAGTATTTATGCTTAATCATACTATTTCTATATATTTTGCCAGGTCCTCTGTGAGGACTGAGACATTCAAATGTACATATCAGGGCCTGCATGGCTTCCCAGCCAGCCAATCATATCTGAAGTCTGCCGTTTCTTCTCTCGTCATATCTCAGCGACGGATGTACAAAGAGCAATGAAAATCGCAGTCAAAGTACACCAAAGTCCGCTGATTCACCCAGTACAAGAATTATGCTTCTAGTCCACCTAGTTTTTGAGTTACATGACGTTTTATAACTCCAAAAACGGCGCTCTTTGCCTCTCACCGCGATCTAATTCTGACTGCTCATCACCCTGTTCCCAAGGGCTCACTGTCTTTCCCAGTGGCGCAGCTGGTAATGACACAGCTCTACAACACAAAGATCGCAGGTTCAACTCCACCTCGGACAACACGTTTTTTTGCCCTACAAATTAATACACTATCACAGACCACTAATTCATATTCATCATTTATTACAATTCTCAAAACTTTTTACCAGCTTTTCTAATATGGACCTCACATTCTTCTTAACACTCCATGGCACAAATACTCTTCCCTTTAGGCTCTGTGAATGTGTGTGTGTATCAATATTTCTCCCATTTTAAAGTATTACTCCTCCATAATTGGATTTTCTTAAATCAAAGTACTTTACTACATCTTAGTACTTCTGCTCAATCATAGTATTTCTGCTAAATCATAGTATTTTTGCCAATCATGGTTTTGTGCAAATCATCAGAATCGTGTTTATTGGCCAAGTATATGTGCAGACAAATACAAGGAATTTGGTTCCGGTAGATGGTGGCTCTCGAGCACAGCAATGTAAATCTCACACACACACACACACACACACACACACACACACACACACACACACACGTATCTATATATACATTACACATGCATACACATACATACACAAAGCTGTGTAAACCAACTATAATAACTAATCTAAACGTATATACATAAAATACAGAAATGAAATGAGGTGGAATGAATACTACAGAATGTACATAAGGTGCAGTTGCAGTCTGGCAGTGGGAGCAGTGTGACAGTTCACTGTTTAGAAGGGAGATGGTGAGGGGAAAGAACTGTTCCTGTGTCGGGTGGTCCTGGTCTGCAGGCTTCTGTACCGTCTGCCAGAGGGCAGCAGATCAAAAGTCTGTGTCCAGGGTGTGAGGGTCTGTGATGATTTCCCTGCCCGTTTCCTGAGAGGTACAGATCCTGGATGGAGGGCAGGGGGCGCCGATGATCCTTTCTGCTGCCCTACAGTCCGCTGCAGTCTGCACCTGTCCTGTTTAGTGGCTGCACCATACCAGACTGTGATGGAGGAGCACAGGACAGACTCAATGACTGCAGTGTAGAGCTGGATCAGCAGCTCCTGTGGAAGACTGTACTTCCCCAGTTGTCTCAGAATACATCCTCTGCTGGGTCTTTTGAGGATGGAGTTGATGTTGGTCTCCCACTTCAGGTCCTGGGAGATGGTGGTACCCAGCAACTTCAAGATCTCCACAGTCGACACAGGGCTGTCTGATATGATGAGGGGGGGCAGAGTTGAGGGATGTCTCCTGAAGTCCACTGTCATCTCTACAGTTTTAAGAGTGTTCAGCTCCAGATTGTGCTGACTGCACCAGAGTACCAGCCGCTCAACTCATCATAACATTTGTGTTATGTTATAGTATTACTACTAAGTGGAGAAATTTCTAAAATGTTACAGTATATGTGCTGATTACAGTTTCTGTATAATAGAATTTGGCAAATCTCCTCACACCAACACAAGTCTGAAAACTGCATAGAAAGTCAATGGAGAGCTTGTTCAAAATCTCCACTGGATTTCTCTAATGAGAGGCATTTTCAAATCGTCATATCTCAACGCAGCAAATTTAAGACATGAGGCTTGTGCCAATATATCTTCAGACACTCCTGATGCTCACAATTCAAGAATTTCTTTCTCACCTATTACCATTTGGCCATGAATTGGGTTTGTTTGAGGGTAGGAATCCATCTCTCGCTCAGATTTCTTCAGATTTCAAACTCTGGAATGAACCACTTTTTCTCTCGTCATATCTTTTTGATGGATTTCCACAGAGACCTGAAATTTCCATGACTGTTCACCAAATCCTGCTGTCTCTTACGGTGAAAGAATGATATCGATACTCCAAATAGATTTAGAGTTAGAAAGCATTGTTTGAGGGCAAGTCAGGCAGTTTTCGCTTGCCTCTACTCAGTTATGGTGCATTAGAAGTCAATATCTTCAATAATTCAGATTTTAATGATAAATTGTCAACACTTTAAGATCCCCCCATCTCTTCTGAACAAAACGGTGTAAGAATGACTGTTCTAGCCCCTACGGTTAGAAATTATAGCCATTTGTTTGAGGGGAATCCTCACTATGAAAATAGACAGCACAAATCCTGTCTCTGTGCTGCGTGTGTGTAAAACAGGTGCACCTGTTTTGGCGGGAAAAGTATACAGCCTCTCTGATTGGTGGATTCAAATTCAGCAGCTCCAGGCTATTTGGCTGCTGCTGCTGCTAGTGTGTGTGTTTGTGTGTGTGTGTGTGTGTGACAGAGAGAGAGAGAGAAAGAGAGGGCGGAGAGAGCGTTTTTATGGGAGCATCTTATTGTATGATTTAAATTCAATATATTTAGACTGGTTGACTGATTTGATGCTGTGTCTCTCTGTGCTTGTGTGTTTCCATATGTGTCCATATTTTTGATTGTGTGACTGTTATACTTTTTTTTGCTGATTTTTTTTTCATTCAACAATTACATTTGAGGGAGCCTTAGAATGTTCAGCATTTTTTCAGCTGTTCATTTTGCTTTTCCAGTTTTTCTATTTCAGTTATTACTATTGTGCTAAGTCATAGCATTTCTGCTGTGTGTGTGTGTGTATGACAGAGAGAGAGAGAGAGAGGAGAGAGAGAGAGAGCCTTTTTATGGGTGTATCTTATTGTGTGCCTACTGGTGGTGGTCAGAGGGCCGGTGGCGCCAGTGTCCAGCAGCTCGCCTCTGTCAGTGCGCCCCAGGGGCTGTGGCTACAACGTAGCTTGCCATCACCAGTGTGTGAATGGGTAATGACTGGATATGTAAAGCGCTTTGGGGTCCTTAGGGACCATAAAGCGCTATATAATACAGGCCATTTACCATGTCCATATTTGTAATTGTGCAAGTTATTACTATTATGCTAATTATAGTATTTCTGCTACTTTTTGGTATTTGTGCTAAATACAGTATTTCTGCTAAATCTTAGTATTATTGCTTAATCATATTATTTGAGCAAAATCATAGTATTTGAGCATATTCTTTCTATTTGTGTCATAGCATAGTATATTTGCTGAATTACAGCATTTCTGCTATGTTGTAGTATTTGTCCTAAATCACAGTATTTGTGCATGTTTAGGTATTTTGTTTAAATAAAGCATCTATGTAATCTTGTACCATGGTTGCTAAAATCCTGTATTCTGAAAGTTATCTTGTTTCTGCTAAGTTACAATATTTATTCTAATTTCTGCTGCTAAGTTCTGCTATGTTTGTATTTCTGCCAAGTATTATGTTTTCTTTACGTTATTGCAGTTCTGCTATGTAATTACATTTTTGCTAAGTTCTTATGCTTCTGCAAAGTTATTACAATTTTTGCAAAGGTTTTACATTTCTGCAACTTTTCAGCTTTTTCAGCTAGTTTCAGCTGACAGCTTCAGCTTTACAGCATCCACACTGCATTTTCGCAGGAAATGCAAATTGTGTGGATGCTGGAGGCATCCACACTATTGAGTTCCTGTTTCTCTTTTTCTTTATACTTTATTATTGGTGTGGACTTTAAGCATCCACACTATGAGTTCCTGTTTCTCTTTATTCTTTACTTTATTATTATTCTAGTTGCCACTTTTCACTTTTTTTGGCACTTAACTACTTCCACAATTTTCAGCCGATTTTCACCGTTTCAAATTTTAAACTATTCTGCTATTTCTGCTAATGATCGCTATATCTTTTGGTGTTATTACTGTTATACTTTTTAAAATATTCACTTTTTTCCTTTAATTTGTCCCATTGAAATGAATGGGAAACTTCTGCAATTCTGCTAAATTTTGCTTGTTTTTGAAACTTAACTACTTTTCCTACTTTCACGTAGAACAACCATTCAAACTTTAAATGTTTCAATTATTGGGCTATTCAGGAATAAATCAGATTTTTCAAATCTTTTACCGTTTTATTTTTATGCTCTTAAAGTTTTGAGTTGGAAAATTGTGATTTTTCACAAAATACATGCGTTGTTATGGTTGCTATGCACTTGGCTTCCAGTGTGCCACTGTAGGTTTCGCAGTCTTCTCTTCATGTCCGAACAACTTCTTGCTACTGCTCAATTTCACTCAACTTCCACAATTTATAATCAAAACGTAGGTATTTTTGCTGGCTTTCCGAAAATGTCACCATCATTGTTGTGAGACTTATAGAATTTTGGCAAAATCTCCTCAGAGCAACACAAACTCTGAAAACTCTCCATAGAAAGTCAATGGAGAGTTTGTTCAAAATCACCGCTTGATTTCTGTAATGAGGGCATATTCGAATCGTCATATCTCCTTAACGAAGCGAAGTTAAAACATGAGGCTTGTCCCAGTATATCTTCAGACACTCCTGACGCTCACAATTCAAGAATTTTTTTCACCTATACCGTTCTGAGATGAGTTACACTTGTTTGAGGGTAGGAAATTCGTCCTTCGCTCAGATTTCTTCAGATTTCAAACCTCTGGAAATGAACCACTTTTTTCTCTCGTCATAACTTTTTGTTGGATTTCCACAGAGACTTGAAAATTTCCATGACTGTTCACCAAAGCCTGCTGTCTCTTACGGTGAAAAAATGATATTGATACTCCAAATAGATTTAGAGTTAGAAAGCGTTGTTTGAGGGCAAGTCAAGGCAGTTTTTGCTTTGCTCTACTCAGTTATGGTACATTAGAAGTCAAATATCTTTAATAATTCATATTTTAATGATACATTGTCAACACTTTAAGATTCCCCCATCTCTTCTGAACAAAACGGTGTAAGAATGACCGTTCTAGCCCTATAGTGGAAATTATGGTCATTTGTTTGAGGGGAGTCGTCATTATGAGAAATAGACTGCAAAATCCTGTGTCTCTGTGCTGCATGCACCTGTTTTGGCGGGAAAAAGTGCACAGGCTCTCTGATTGGTGGATTCAAATTCAGCAGCTCCCAGGCTGCTTGACTGAGCTAGAAACTTACTTCTCTCTCCCTGGTTGTGTGTGTTGTGTGTGTTGTGTGTGTGTGTGTGTGTGTGCAGAGAGAGAGAAAGAGAGGGCGACAGAGTTTTTATGGGAGCATCTTATTGTATGATTTAAATTCAATATATTTAGACTGGTTGACTGAATTTGATCCTGTGTGTGTCTCT